>NC_089226.1:9069195-9383195 GCF_963924675.1 Phocoena phocoena
TGGCGAGTGGGGGCTACTCTTCGTTGCGGTGCACGGGCTTCTCATTGCGGTGGCTTCTCTTGTTGTGGAGCACGGGCTCTAGGCGCAAGGGCTTCAGTAGTTGTGGCTCGTGGGCTCAGTAGTTGTGGCTTGCAGGCTCTAGAGCACAGGCTCAGTAGTTGTGGCGCACGGGCTTAGTTGCTCCGCGGCATGTGGGATCTTTCCGGACCAGGGCTCAAACCCATGTGCCCTGCATTGGCAGGCAGATTCTTAACCACTGTGCTGGATCCTCTTCCCCTTTCACCTGACCCTTCTGTTTTCCCATCTTAACCATGAACGAATCATACTGCCTTCTGATTCCTATTTCCTTCCAGAAAACACCGTTATTGTTTTCTATCCCTGAAACACACAGGTCACGGCCCTGGTATATTGCTGATCTGACGTTGTCCCTAAGAGGTCCATCCATTTACTCTACCTGGATGTTCAGATCCTACACTTCATATTTCAACTGTTCTTGCCTCCTCCAGAGAGCAGTATACCTAGATATTCACATATATGAGGGAAGGCGCAAGCTTCATTACTCGACTCCTAAAGTCTCCAGAAAAGGTCCTTAGGTAGAGGGAACTCACTGAAGGAGGAGGTGGCTGTAATACTGTGTCATGGTTCTTGAGGTGCCATCCACTTATCCATGTATTTTCCTGGGTAATACATATGCCCTCACTAAGCTCTACCTATGAGACTCTAGTCTGCTCAGTCCAATGTGGTGGTCATTTGCCACATGTGGTTATTGAAACGTAAATGTAAAATTCAGTTCCTCGGTTGTACCAGCCGCATTTCAAGTGTTCAATCACTACACGTGGCTGGTGGCTACCAAACTGGCCAGCACAGATATAGAATATTTCCATCATTGCAGAAAGGTCTACTGGACAGCACTAGTCTAGATAATTCAGTCCTCTAAACCCACTTGGAAGCCTTTGTAAACTAGGTTGGATACCTATAAGGTGCAAATTTAATGGATTATAGTTAACTATTTCCCTCACTTTGGATAGTATAGCCAGCGCTTTTCAAAGTGTGGTCCCAGCATCATCTGGGAACCGGTCAGAAATGGAAATCCTCAGGCCCTATCTCAGGCCTGAATCAGAGACTCTGCAGCTCGTGCAATCTGTGCTTTAACCCTCCAGGGGTCCTAATGCTCACCAAACACTGGTATAGTCGTCCCTCGGTATCCACTGGTGATTGGATCCAGGACCCCCGCGGATACCGAAATCCACGGATGCTCAAGTCCTTTACGTATCACAGCATAGTGTTTGTATATAACTTATGCACATGTGCCCATAAACTTTACACCATCTCTAGAGTACTTATGATACCTAATACAATGTAAATGCCATGTAAATAGCTACTGGAGGGCAGCAAATTTGAGTTTGCTCTTTGGAAATTTCTGGATTTTGGGGGGAATGTATTTGATCAGAGGTTGGTTGAATCCATGGATGAGGAGCCCGTGGATACCGAGGGCCGACTGTGTAGATAAATAATGATGCCACGTGTTCAGAGACTGCTGTGTGCCGGCCACGGCACCCACAAGTATTATCTCCCTTACCCGGGCAACGATGCTGTGAGATAAACCTCGTAGTCCCATTTCACAGATAAGGAACTGAGGCTCTGAATTGGAAGCACCTAGCCCAAGGTCACACAGCTTAAAAATTGGCAGAGGCAGTTTTCAAATCCCATTTGGTCTGACTCCAAAGCCCATGCGCTAACAGCCCCTCGTTTGGAGCTAGCAGAGAGCTCCTCCTGTCTCTGAAGGTACTTGGAGATTCTCCTCATTTGACAAGCTGAACAGTGAGACCCAAGATGGGAAAAGGGATGAGGCCAAACTTCCCACGTAGCAGCCACGACAACAGCAGTATCCTGGCAACGACAGCTCCAAATGGGGAAATGTCCCAAATGGGGAAATGAGTTGGATGAGGGCAACTCGGAGGCCAGAAACCTCCCCGCCCCCATTCAGCACAGTGGTCTTTTTCTGGATCTTTCTGGTTTGGGCAGGCCAAATTCAGGCATCTTGTTTTAAGGGTACATGTGAGTTCGGAGGGCTGAATTGCTCTAAAAATAAAATTCTTCCCCGGAAAACTGTAGATTTGCTTTTCTTAAGAGTTCAAGAAAACCTCCCGTGATTGTTGTAGGGGATTAGAGCTAGAAATTGCTGTTCTTCTTTAATCTCCACAGTGGTCCCCAGGCTGGCAAGTTGGATTTCACGGCAAAGGAAACATGCGATTTGTTTTGTACAAAAGTCGTGTTCCCCAAACATTCAACAAACATCCATTGAGGACCTGCGTTATCCAGATACTTTCCCTCAGGCCATCTCATTTAATCTTGAGAACAACCGTCTAAGGGCCCGTGATTTTAAGGCAGTGGCTGTTATCACCCCCATTTAACAGATGAGGAAAGACAGCCATCCATCTGGGAAGCGGCCAGTCAGAATTCAAAGCCAGGTCTGCCCATTTTGCGAGTTCTCATTCTTTACGACATACACAAGCCGACTCTGTCTGGCGCTGGAGTAAATTAAAGAAGGGCGTGGACTCTGGGGACCTGGGGACAAATACGAGAAAATCTCAGGTACAGCAGCCTGATAAGTGTAGAAAGGGAAAGAAGTTCTGTGCGACGGCAAGTCAGCCACTGCGAAGGCTTCGAAGGGATATTTCTAAAGGGATTTGTACAAATTGGGCCTGTTCCACACGTTCCTAGAATCACACTTGACCGAATCCCGTGTATATATTCCAGGCTCTCGATCCTTTTCCTCCTGAGGTGGTTCTGAGTTGATTCTGGCCATCAGCTCTTACAGCCCCAGAGGGGAGGCTTGGCCCCAGAAAGTGGCCTGAGCTTCAGAGGATACTGACCCCTGGGCGACTCTGATGTGACAGTTGGGCTTGTCAGCCCTGACCAGCAAGTTCTGAGCTACCTTTAAATTGTAAGCAACCCCTCGTTCCAGAAAAGCTGTGTAGCCAGTGCCCAGGAAGTCAGTGCAGCCACTCAGATCCGCCCCCCACCCCCGCTTTCCTCCGGCTCCCCCTCTGTCTTAACCCTCTTGCTTGGAGACCCTCCACCTCCTGGCCTAAGACAGAGGTCCCACCCTCTCTACCCTCCTGGAAAGCAAGCAGGACTGGGGAGGGGGAGAGAAGGAGCCAGGCATAATCCTTGCACAACTCAGCCACAGGTATCCAGTCGCCCTGGCACCAGGGACGGCCAGACCTTGCCATGCCTGTGCTTTCACTGGCTGGGTTGGGAGGGCCAAGGGGAGCCCAGGGGGATGTGTGGGGCGTGTGAGCATGTGAAACTTGGAGCCTCATCCTTGGGAGGACTGCAGCCAGGCCCTTTACCGGGAGCACTGAGTAGAAACACGTATCTCCCCCTCCTCCCCAATACTCCCTGTGACACTCACAAAGGAGTCTGCACCAGGGCAGCCCATTTGAACTCAAATCCAGTAAGGATTTCCTAGGGATAGTTCAGTTACTCTCTAAGTTATGGAAAAAAGCTAGAGAAGACCCATCCCATTCTCTCCCTAACTTAGACTGGCTTGGGCTTTTCCTTCCCGAACATTTTTGATACTAAAGTCTGAAGGAGAACTCCCGACTACCAGAAAGGAACTTTTTTAGGGGAGACACGGCCTCCCCTCGCCTCTGAGCAGATGGCCTGGCCCCCTCCTCCCCCAGTTCTAATTTCCCATTCAAGATCCCAAATGCCATTCCCCAGATGCCTGCAGGTTAAGAGGGGTGGTTATAAGCTGAGCTTCAAGCAGCCCCAGGAGTCTGGGTGCAGGTTCAGGCTGTCACGAGGTGCATATCAAAGCAGGAGTTTAAAAACTGTACTGGGAATAGTGCAATTATCTCGCTTCACCACATTTCTCAGCCTCGACTGAGGTTTAATTAAAGCCAAGTAAAAACAGAGTCGCCATTTCAGATATCACCCCCACTGCATGCTGGTTAAAAAAAAAAAAAAAAAATCCTTTATCAGGGACTTAAATTTCTTTCTGTGGGTATCTTCCAGCTCAGTTGGATATTATTCCTTCATAACAGCCACTTTAAAGAAAAAAATATATATTTAATATATATGTATAAGATGAGTTAATCCCCCATAATCTCCTTGAGTTGTACCTAAAACACAGTTTCTTGCAGGTGACCTTTTCGGAAGAGGCTGTTCCTATGGCAACCCGCATTGTTTGATTCAGTCAAGAGAAAAATGGTGCATGGAAGTGTATTTAATTTTACTTAATTTGATGCTGTATTTAACATTGCTCAGGCTGAAAGGAGAGAGGGGCTGAAAGGCAGAGCCAGCTCATCGGGCCACGTTCACCAGCATCCTATCCTGAGGGAGCACCAGGCACCATGATGCACTCAATACCTGCTCCTGGCTCAGGGCTGAGGGAGAAGGCTCTGAGGAGTTCTGCAGGAAAAAGGAGGGACAGGGCCCACCAGGCAGCCCCTCAGATGCTGGGCCACCTGGTAGCCATTGCAGGTTGAATAAAAATGTAGCACGCGTGGGTGGCAAAGCTTTGGACCAAGAGTTCAGAGGCCTGGGTAGGGTCTTGGTTCTATCACTCCTGTGCACGTCGTCATCTGAAACATGAGGCAACCGAATCCCAAGAGCTCTCAGGTATCTTTTAGTGCTAAGCCTGAGTCTTGTGTGCAAGTCTATGATGTGCAAGTCCTGTGTGCAAGCAGACTCTGAACTTCACGGAAGGAGCGCTGGGCTCCCGGTAGACACGCAGTAAACGATTCATTCATGTAGTCAGACAGGAGCCCACTCCGGGGCACAGCACAGCCTGGTCCTGAGAGGCCTGGGTACAGGCTTGCCCACTGCAGGTCACAGGCCCTGCACCTACTTCTTACCACACAGGCGTGCCCACAATCACAGAAGGGGGTCCTAAAGCAGGATAAGCAAGGGCACTTGACCAAGGTGCCACCGAGGGTGACAGGGATGGAGGCCCTAGTCCAAGCTCTCCGTGGCCCCTCCAAGCCAGGGACGTGGCCCTGCTTGGAGCAAATGTGGCAGCCATGAGGCGAGAGAAGGCACAGCGAGACCAAGTGTCCTCCCAGCTGCAGCCGCTCTGCCCCTGCTCCTTCTGCCTCAGCCCTAGACGAGCAGCGTCCACGAACTGTACACCTACCTCTGTTCTCAGTAAATTCCAGCCCCACTTATTAGCTTGATGACCGCAGACAAATCGTTTAACCTTACAGGGCCCGAGTTTTCTCATCTGAAAGATAAAGGCATCAGCTGGGGATATCTAAAATGACATTCTCTGTGATACAATTCTACTCTTCCATTCCCATATGCAAACAGCTAACGCACGTCCAGGGGTGGACTGGGTTACCACCTAGATCCGCAGTCACCACACAGCGCTAACTGCAGCCAGTCAGCCCCTCTCCTCAGGTCTCCAGCTGAAGCCCCCACAGGCCCCTCAGGCCTCCATCACAAACCGAGCCCCGCAGCGCCACTGCCCTCCACCGCACGCTGCGATGTCTCTGAGGACAAATCCCATCATGCCTCAGCTTCCCGCCTACCTGAGTCGCCAGCACTGTGTAGACACTCAACTCCATGCTGTGTATGTCCCCCCCACCTCCCCCTCGCTCTTCCCTCCCCACGTCCTCTCACTATGCCCTCTGGAAATGCCGGTCTGCTCTATCTCCTTCACTTTCTTGCTGTAAGTGAATCCTGGCGTCCCACACCAGCCCTGCCCTGGCCCCAGGATGTGTTTTCCTGGAAGCCCTTCTTCCTGGTGGAAGAAGTTTTGTCTCCCACATTTGATGTACTTCAGAATGGAAAGGGGGGTATGTATCTTCCTTGCTCCCCATCTGAGCTGTCTCTTTCTACTTTCAAAAACCCGAGCTCATTTGAAGAGCTCGTCACCAGACCTCATGACCCCCCTACATATATAACGCTATCATTCTACCAACGCCCTGGTCATTCCCCCTCATTCATGACGACTTCAGCACCCAGATCGCTGAGGCCTTCTCCACTACTCTTCCCGTCATCATTGTTGGAGACTCCAACATCCATGAAGACGATCCATTCCATACCCTGGCCTCTTAGTTCCTGGACCCTCCTGGCTCCAATGAGCTTTTGCTCTGCTCACACGGTCGTTCCCTAGACTCGGTCACACCAATTACTGAATCACCCACTAAATGTAGATTTTCAACGTCCCACTTTCTGACCACCCTCCTCGGGGCTAGCTTTCTCTGACACTCTCACTCCAGCAATTCTCCAACCTTATCAAGACCTTTGTTTCATTAAAAAAAAAACAACAACAACACTTTTTTATCCTCCACTGCTACCACTCCCCGCCTGTGCCCACTTTCTTCCCTGCCCGGCTCTGATTCCACAATCCACACTCCAGCTACTCCCTTGGCCAACAGCCTGAACCTTCTAGCCACCCTCCTTCCACCGTACTGGTCCAGCAGGACTCCAGCCTGGTGTCCTAGCCACTTATTCGGGGCCTGCATCAGGGCAGCTGAACGTTGCTGGAGAAAAATGACACAGATTTACTGACTAGACTTGCTATAAACATGACCACAAATCTCACTGAACACTGTCAGAAAAACCTACTACACTTCCCTAGAAGATTCAATTTCCCAGTCTCTGGGGAAACTATCATACTTCCTTGTCTCCCCTCAAGTCTCCAACACTCCCTCCCCTGTCCCGTTCTCAGCTGATGACCTTGCTGTATACTTCATAGAGAAAATAGATTTCTGTAAGATGAGAACTACCTCATCCTCCCATCGACAAGTCCTGCGTTGTATCTGCATCAGAACCCACATACGCTGCCTTCCCCTCCCCCCAAATCCAGTGGAAAAAGAATCCTGGCTCCTGTGCAAGGCCAGCACCTGCACTGGCCTTTGAATCCATTCTTCTGTGCCGTTCCAAACTTTTTTGTTTCTTTGCAACTCCTCTATTTCTCCTTGCATTACCATTTCTCCCTCTTTCCTGGGTCATTTCCACAGGCATACAAACATACCTCCCTTAAGTAAATACTCCCTTGAACTCACTCCTCCCTTGACCGCACTCCGTCCTCACTTTCTACTTCCTCTTGAGCTCCCTTCACAGCACATGTACTCAGAGTTGTCTCTACTCAGCATCTCCACTTTCTCACCTGTGATTCTCTTCTCACTTAATAAAGCCCACTCCACTCACCGTTCCACTAATGACTAATTACCGAGATTACGAACGACTAGATCTTGCCGAAGGAAAGAGTCAGTTCTCTGTCCTCATATGGATCTCCCAGCAGCAGCTGGCACAGTTGCCCAACTGTTCCTTCTCAAAAAACTTTCTTCCCCAGGCTCTGTGACGCCTCCTTCGCGAGGTTTTTCTTATGCCTCACTGGCCCTCCTTCTCCGTCTCCTTTGCTGGCATGTCCTCAGCACTCTTCCTCCCTGCACCCTCTCTCCCTGCGTGATCTCACTGGAGCTCTCAAAACCTCTCGCACACACAGGGCTCTCAGATCTACTTCTCCAGCTGTATCTTTCCCAGGTCTCCAGACAACTGTATTCAACCATCTACTCAACACCTCTGTCGAGGTGTTTAGAGGCATCCTAGACGTGACACATTCAAACCAGATCTTTCAATTTCCCTCCTCAAATCCACACACTCCCCTCCTGCCAAGCCTTCCCCACAGAAAGTGCCCTCTCCACCCACTTGCTAAATATCTATGTGCCAGGCTTGATTCCTCCAGTCCCCTCAACCACATCCAATTAATCAGCAAGTCCCCTCGGCTCTCCTCCCAAAGTCAACGGGAGCAGAACCACACGAATCCAACCACTGTGCTCTTTACCCACTGCCATGGCTGAGACCACGTCAACAGAGGCTCCCGCCAGGTCTCCTTGACTCCCCCCAGCAGCCACACTGGTCCTCTGCCCACAGTCAGCTCTCCCCTCCCTCCCACTCACAGCCTTCCAGTGGCTCCCACTGCATGTGCAGTCAGAGCCAGACACCTGGGCGTGGACTGCTGAGACCCTCTGCATGGCCCCGTCTGCCTCTCTGATCTCATTTCCCTTCATTCTCCCTCTCGTCTACTAATTCCCAGGTGTGCAGGTTCAGGCCCACCCTGGCTACTTTGTTCTTCCTTTTCCTTCTGCTGGAGATGCTCTTCCCTCCTATCTATACATGACTGCCACCTTCTCATCCACAAGGTTTCCATACAAATATCCCATCCTCAGAGAGCCTTCCCCAACCCCAGCCTAGGCGTTCTCCTCCCGGACCTACTTCATCTTCGTCACAGCATTTATCAGGACCTAACATTTTCTTATTTCCATGCTTGTTCCTTGTTTATTCCCTCTTTCCCTGCCCACTTAGAATAGAGAGTCCCTCAAGGCAAGGACTCTGTCTTGTTCAGCACTCCTCCCTGCACCTACCGCAAGGCCTGGCACACAGGAGGAACTTAATATTTGTTGACTGCCTGCCTGAAGGAAGCAATTTGTGGCTAGATGTAAGGGCAGAGGAACTCTGAGACCCACCGCAGAGGTGGTGAGGGCAGGCCCTGCTGTCTCACTCACCTCTGTGCCAGGACCCAACCTGCACAGTCAGTGCACGAGGAATACGTGGGATGCATAGCATCTTGGAGTTGGATGTTCTCCTAGCAGCCCTGATTAACCTTCCACCTAAAGCAGGATTTTCCATGTATTCTGACATCCCCATGATGTCAGGTGGTCACTGAACCTTCCAAGACCCTCGAATATTCAGTGAGAAAGCCCAGCAACTGACAGGGTTGCTGGGGCCACTGCCCATAGAGCCTGGCCTGGGGTGGGGGGACAGCCCGCAGCCCCAGGTCAGTCCTCCTCTCTGCAGACTGCACTCTGTGGATGTCCCCCCCACCAACGCCCGTACTCCTGTTTGTACGTCCTTGCCTGTGTTCTTGGTGTCTACTTGGTTCTGTAGTTTATCAAAAAGTGAAAAAATAAAAATAAAACCCGGCCACGGTTTGGTGACGAGCTCTCTGCCGCGCACAAGCCCAGCACCACAGAGGTGATGGCGCCACTTACGGCACGACCCCCTTCTGTGTCTCATGAGGGAACAGGACCCCCTCTGGGAGCTGGGATGTCTTGTCTACTACTGCTGAACATCCCTCACCTTTCTGGGGTCAAGCACTCCCTTCCCCAGGACCCTAAGGTCATGAAGGCCAGGTGGCGCAGTGGTTAGGGACGTGGGTCATTCAGACCTGGGTAAGACCCGGCTTACGTGACCATGGGCAAGTTACCTGATTCTCTGAGTCTCGGCCATGAAACGGGGATGACAACACTTAGCTCAAAGGACTAGTAGAAAAGTAAATGAGGTCGTTAATGCAAGGCGCTTAGTACTGCTCTGGACACACAGGAAGCCCCCGATAAATGAGAGTCGCCAGAGGTATTAGGTCCTTCAGTTCCACCCTCTGGCCCCGGAGCCAGTGTAACGCCCCCTTCACCACCGTTGGGAGGAAGGGGCTTCTCATCTGGCCTCAGCCTGGTCTTACTTGGAGTGGAGAAGATCCTTATTCTGCTGGTTCTGCTCCTGGGACATGACTGACCGTGTCACAGGTGTCTCCGAGGATGAGTTCCCAGAGGCAATGGGGTAGCCATGCGTACACCCTCTTGAATCTCACAGCTTAACAAGGAGTGAAGCCCTCACCCAAGTCTTTGTTGATTATGGAAAAAACCACCAAACTATGGTATGTTAGAGCTGAAAGGACCCTCCCTGTGCCCCCTGAAAGCATCTAGTCCCACCTTCTCATTTTGCTAATTAGGAGACTAGCCCACAGGAGCCTACAAGGTCCCACAGCGAGAGCTGGAGCCTCCTAACTGAGGATGGCACCCTCCCATCTATCCTCGCTCCCAAATTCCCTTCCAGGGTAGAGAATCATATGTAAGAGACCAGGCCACTAGGGACATTACCCCTAAGTCTCTCCATCCAGGCCAAAGCCGAGAAACTTCTTCTTTGCACCGTTTTTCCTCAGCCCTTGAGGAAGAAAGTGGCCGAAGGGGAGTCTCCAGGACAGAAGGCAGCTCAGTGCCAAGAAGACTGGCAGCGGAGAACCTGGGCTGGCTTCCTGCTGCGTCCCCATCCCTGGTCTTTTATCCCACCCGCCCACCCCTCCTTTTGCATTCTCCTCTTTTCTCATTTCGCCTGGGCTGCCTGCCTTTTCGGCTGTTTGCTCAAAAGCTGGGCTCTGTTTGCTGAGCCGTTATTCATTTCCATATTACCTGGGATATTTTCAGCTGCTCCTCTGGGTTTTCAGGAGCATTTCAAGTGGTGAGAAGCAACGTGGGCTGCAAAGGCAAACACACAACCGTGACCTCTGAGCCTCACCGGGGAGTTTGTTCATCTTATCAGTGCCTTCCTGACAAGCACAGCCACTGACTCCTGGCCCTACGCTCAGCCTCTCACCCCGTGCTTCTGGGGAGCAGGCCATGCTTTCAGAGAAACAGGCAGCTAGTTTTCTCAAATCCAAGACTGGGGCGGCGGGCTGGCTTGGGTCAATGACATGTAGGGCCGTTGGCCCTCCCTCCCCTTGCAGGATGGCCTCCCTGTGCTGTGGTCAGAACCAAGAGACAGCATCTCAGAGGCCCTTTCATCACCCCCAGAAACAAGGAGCAGTGAGGCAGCCGGAGGAGTCGATTCCCTCTCCTCCAGCAAACGGCCTCAGGAAGGTGCTGGTTCACCGCTGCTCGCCTATACACAGCAGGCCCAGTGCTGGAGACAAAGGGCATATGTGGGAACGACAAAGGAAGGGAAACGCCAGGAGGAAGAAGGCCGCTCCTCTTGGGGGGACACTGGAGCGTTGCCCCTGGCCCCTATTTACTTGACAAGCTCAAAGCCCAAGGAAGAACTCTTTAATCCTCCGGCTGGTCCAGGGTGGAACCGGGCCGGAATCCTCTACATTATGGGGGGAAGGGGAAAGACATGGGCAGTCAATTGACTGAGTCTTGGCCGGCCCATGTGTTAGTCCCATGACCTTGGCAAGTCAAATTTTCTGTGTCTCAGTCGTCTCAGTTATAAGCCTGGGACGGCGACAGGACCTATCTCACGGTAAATGGGAGCATCAGTAAGTGGTGAAGGGCTCTGTAAATGTTAGGTATTACTCATCCAGAGTCAGACGTTCCATCAGCGGATCAATCACCCAAGGAGCCGGAATCAGCCACGTCGAGACAGACTCACGGAAAAACACCTGCCATGCTCTCTTCACACCCCCGCTCTCTGAGACCCAGAGGCACCACGGCTGCCAGCTCTCACCCTCTGCCTCCAGGCTTCCATGCAATTTGTTCCAAATGTTCCAGGAGACTAGGCAAGAGGCCTGGGTTACTGGGTGTTTGTCAGGTTTAGTAAAAGGCCCTGAGTGGCTCTGGGCTTGTCACGCTCTCTGGGTTTGTCATGTAGCACTGGTGGCCCATGGCCCTGCCACTCTAGGCGCTAGACGTCAGAAAAGCAAGAGCAGGTTTTATCAACAGGGCAGAGGGACCGGTGGCGCATCCGTCATGGGGGACGGGCAGCGGCGGCCTCCCCATCAGCATGCCGGGCCCCTCAGGGACTCCAACTTGAGTTACCTCACCTCGGGGCTCCATGAGCCAAGTGAGCGGAGCCAGGAACAGGCTCTGGCCTGTGAGCTGGAGCAGAGCCAGCAGAGGAGATGATTCTTTAAGTAACTGGTGGGTTTCTTTTCTTGAAAAAGTCATCAAGTTACTGCTGTCTTTCGCCTAACTCTGCTAGTTTCATGATAGGACAGACATTGATGGACTAAGTAGAACTGAAACCAGAGCTTCGGGGTGCAGGGACCGAGTCTCCGCCACAAACCAAGCACCCCGCCGAGTGTCTCAGGCACAGGGTCTGCATGGTGAGTACTGAGTGAGTGAATGAATGAATGAATGAGACGGGGGAGGCGCTGAGAGCTGAGCCAGGCGTGCACTCCAGGTGATCCAGGCGAAAATGATGGGAGAAGGTCCACTCAGGAAAGGAGAACACGAAGCACATATCCAGGTATTGTTCAGCATCAGAGAAGTCCAGAAAGAGAATATGAACCTCTTTACCCATAGGACATAGTGGACAGATGGGAACGTGCTCTTAGGAGAAAGGAGGAAGCCCAGTTTTCTAAAAGCAGGGCAAAAGCCTGGCAGAGAATGTGACTATACAGCCTAGAGACTGGCTAGGGCACAGTCTGAGGGTACCAATCCTGTGGCCACTGCCACAGGGAGGACAGGGTGACAAGGCACAGAGCAGCAAAGTTATTCAGACCTCTTCCCCACCCCCAAACCCCCAGAAGTATCATCAGCTCCTTGTGAATGCCACGGAAATCAAGTCACTGGGGGTCACCCTGGAGAACCTTCTGTTTCATCCCCGAGGCAGCTGAGGCTCAGCCTCTTTGATCCCAGCCAAGCGGGAGCCCCTGACAGGCTTGGAAAACCCACCCCCCAGGGCCTCTCAAGTCAGACGTCAGCCTCCCCAAATAGCCCGCTCCTGCCACAGACCCAGAGCCGGGCGCCCAAGTGCGGGCAGGAGAGTGGGTGCCGGTTCTGATTTCCATGTTTCTTCCCACCATCCTATTTTGGGAGACGCGAAATGCAGATAACGTCGGCAGAGCCGGTCTGGGAAGGTGGGCTGGGAGCTGGGCACCACTTGTTCCAATTTTCTCCTCAATGGAATCCCAGGTTGACGAGGCCGCGCTGGCCTTCCAGACGAGTAGCAAATGGCTAACTACAAAATAAGGATTCTTCCAAGACATTAGCTGTCTCCTCCTTATTCTCTACCCCACCAACCAATTAATGAGAGTCTGGGCCACAAGTGAATGGGCGACTTTTAACTTGGGAACACACACTGAATGATGTGATGCCAAGCATGGGGACGATTAGAAAAGCTGTCCGACAGGGGGAGAGACTGATAGATGCCGCATCAAAACCAAACTTAAAACCCGCATGACTTCAGCCCGAAGCCTGGGCCTCTGAGATGACACACGGAGGGGCGCGTCACAGCAGGGTTAGCAGACTCCGTCCAAATAGAGCCACTTACCGACTGCAGAGGGAGGACCACACCTGGGCTCTAGAAGCAGAGGATGTTGATGTCACTCACCTGGCTCTCGGGATCCCTCCCTGGAGCGTGGGGGGAGGGGTGGGCCGGTGCTAGTGCAGTCTTGTTTCCAAGGTTGTGCTAAATCCAGAGGAACTGATACATCCAGAAACACTGCGCTATTCAAATACTAGTGCTTCAAACCTGGGGGAGGAGCTGCTCTGGTAGACAGGTTCCTTAAGGGCCATAAAGATTGCTAATGGGGAGGGGGAGTGAGCAGGGGCCATGGTAGAATATTCGGGAACGGGGGACGTTCTCATCTCTGTCGCCTGTCTCGTTTACTGGTGTGTCTCTAGTGCCAACAACAATGCCCAGCACGGATGAAGCGCTCAGTAAATTAAAAAACAGACGAAGGCAAGCATGAACCCTAATCTCTAGGAGACTGTTTGTTACTCTTCCCAAGCCAATCCTTTGTGGGAACCCACCAAAACAAAAACGCGAGGACCACCACCACACCTTGCCTCCACCCCCAAGGTGTAAGAGTGACTGCATCTAAATGTCCCGGCATCCTTCAGGACATGCAGGCTACCAAACGCGCTTGAGGAGACCTAGACCACCCCCAACCCATTCTGCTGAAGAGAGAAGCAAGTTTCCCGTCTTATTCCCAGACTCACTCTCAGCCCAAGGCTGGGCAGTGGACACCATCTACTTCCGTCAAGCAAACTCACACAAGTGACCAATGGCCAAGGGGCCAAGCAGGCTTTGCCTGGAAGACCTTGTTGCATCTCTGCAAATGCTAGCGGGCAGGTTGGATTCCCCAGTCCTGGCATTAATTGTAGCCCATGTGTTGTGATTACAAAGTGGAATTAAATGACATGCCAAATTAAAGAGTTATTTTTTCTAATAATATTTTGCATAGGATGTGTTTATAACAGCATTAATTATTTACGCTGCCATATAAAGAAAGCATAAATATAAAGAGAGAGATCAGACAGTTCCTGTAGGAGAAAGAAAATGAAAATCTCCATCAGGATGATGAATACCTTCAGGGTTCTTTGGGGGAACTTTGGGCTGGTGCTGGGTGGAGGTGGAGAGAGAGGGACATCTCAAGAACAAATCTGACGAACGTTATCGAGGCTTTTGAGGGAGGAATACGTTAAAAATGAAAGTGAGTACAGAAAGTTTAAATATTTAATACCTGCGTTAATTCCAATTCACACTTTATTTTTCCGATTAAAAATGTACAAGAATTCCCATCACTTTCATCCTCCTCCTGTCAGACACTTCGCAGTCACAGTTCCAGGGACCACCTTTAGCAGCACCCAGGCTAAAAAGGGCATGAGACGGTAGCACCGCCCCAGGGCCACGTGGAGCCCTCCCCGGCCCCCAGGCAGCTACAGTTGTTGGCCTCCGGCGCCAGAATGACTGATGGGACCAAAGCCCCTTCCTGGTCTCCTCAGCCTGTCCCAGAGGGGACCACGGAATTCTCAGAGATGACGCAGCCCAGTTGTGGGTTTCAAGTGCTTGCCCGAATGCAGACCGAGTGCAGACCTTGTGGGTAGAGGAGAAACACCACCACTGAACCGATTTCTCCTTGAAACAAGAGATTTCTGTCACAGAGAGCCCCCAACCCCCGTGCCCTCCAGGAGCTTTTATTCTAAGGCCTACCAAGCTTTCTATGCATTAAATGATGTTACCGTGAGCCAGAGTTAATTTGGATATGCAGGGGAGGAATAACTTCCTGAAGATCTAAAGGTCGCAGTTGAGAGTAATCTGTATCCGTGCAAGCTCCCAGCTTCGCCCCGGCCTGCAGCCCAGCGTTAAGCTGGCGAGCAAACCCCGCTCATAATACTAACAAAACATACATCTGTGTGCCTTGAAAAGGCACTTTCCCACATCGCATCTGACCCCACGGTTCCATGAAGTTGTCAAGGGGCTGTTACAGGCCTTCATTTTACACACAGGAAACCCACGTTCCAAAAGGCCATGTGACAGGTCCAAGGTTCCCTACTCCGGATCAAAGTTCTTCCCACTGGTAAATCGATGCAGCTTCTCCAGCATATGGTTCCCAAGTACTTGATACAGAGGGAAAAGGGAAAACTGGACTGAGAGATGCTTTTTGAGCCCACTCCCTGACTTCTGAGCTGCAGTCGGTCTGGTGACACCTTCAGAGATGGGGACAGTGTAGGGGGAGTAACTGCTCTCTGCTCACCTAGAAGGTCTGCTGGGTCCTGGCCACCGTGTTCCTCCTGAGACTCTCGTGACCCTTAGGCCAGGGACCCTCAGAGGAGAGCTGCCGACAAAAGTTGTCTCAACATCACAGATGTAGAGAACAAACATGGACACCAAGGCGGGAAAGCAGTGGAGTGGGTGGTGGTGGTGGGATGAATTGGGAGATTGGGATTGACATGTATACAGTAATATGTATAAGACGGATAACTGATAAGAACCTGCTGTATAAAAACATAAATAAAATTCTAAAATTAAAAAAAAAAGTTGTCTCCACATCCCTCTGACTCTCTGGGCTTTAAGTTGTCAGACAATGATATGGCGTTTTCTCCCTTCTCTCTCTCACAGCTCTCCGCCCCCTCCCATCACTTACCACAAACTCCTGTACAAAACACCTTCATAAATAGTGCTGATTTAGCTCCTTGTTCTAGTCAGGCCTCTGCTCAAAGACAATACCCTGCCCCCAGCCCCACTCCTCCTCTTGTGTCGACTGATCCACAAAGTGCCTATAAATCAACAGAGAACACACACACACAGGCTCCCTCCTCCCTCCATCAGAAAGCTGAGCAGGAAATCACGCCTGTGGTGGGATCAGAGCTTATCGATCTGGTCCTTGAAGATGTTTGGGGTTGTTTGTTGTTTTTACTCCCAGATACCCGCTTGAACAGGCCCAGCCCTTTAAATGAGATGAGCAGAGCGAGAAATCATCCCCACTGAACGTCTGGAGAGCAGAATTCCTCCCTCTTCCTCTTTCTCACTTTATTCAGAAAGCCTGCTTCTGAAGGGGCACGCGGAGGGAGGCCCCAGCAGGTAGAGGGCAGAACCGGGGGAGCTCAGAAAGACTGGCTTCCAGGATAGCCCCTCTCTGCCAAGACTCTGGGGCCAGCGCCTCCTCCCATTTGCTCCAGGGACAGGAGTGAGGTCTGCGTGGTCACAGGAGTGCGCCCGCGTGTATGCGGAGATATGTCTGGTAGACCAGGTGCTGGGGCTTCGCCAACAAGTCTACCCGCTCCTCCCAACTTCACTGGTTGTGAACTTTTCAGATGATGACGGGGGAATGGAGGTAGCAGAAAAGAAGGTACTTTAGCCAAACATATCTGCTGATCAGGGTCCATGCTGCGCTGGTGACAGTAACAGACACGGTGATAGCAATCACAGAGCTGACACCTTGCAGGGATAAAACCCCTTCCTCCTAAGGGCTCTAAACAGTCTCTCTCTCGCCGATATAAAAACCAAAAGACAGGTGGATGTTTGCAGAAGGCGCACTCCTTAGATCCTAGCGCAGTGAGAAGCACCTTATAGGCATTCTTGTTTTCCCTCATTTCCCTCTGTTGGGTCCTCATTTCCGTGTGCTAACTAAAACGATTTAAAGCCTGCGCCTAGAGCAGGAAGAAAGCACTGAGGCCTCTCCTGCCACCCAGCTCTTGTGTGTAGATTGGCTGTGCTGCTGTAAGAAAAGGGGCAGAAACCCGGTCAGAAATTCTGTGGCTGTGCACGTGAATGAGAGGTGCCTGCTGTATCAGGGTGTAGGATCTGGGCAGCCAGGAAAGAGGGAGGAAACAGGGGAGAGCTCTGGGCAAACTGAAGTGGGATCATCTTCGTTCATAAGCCTACTTTTATTCTTAAAAAGCTGTTTCCCGAAGAACTAACACCCCCTTTCCACCTCCAGACCCTCAACCAAACCCTCCAGAAAAGCAGGCCTGTCCTGCAGTCTCTCTCTTGCAAGCATTTTACTTGGCTCAGGGAGAGTGAGAGCTTCAAAAGTAAAGGAGGGCTTCCCTGGTTGTGCAATGGTTAAGAATCCGCCTGCCAATGCAGGGGACATGGGTTCGAGCCCTGGTCCAGGAAGATCCCACATGCTGCGGAGCAACGAAGCCCCTGTGCCACAACTACTGAGCCTGCGCTCCAGAGCCCACGAGCCACAATTCCTGAAGCCCACGCGCCTAGAGCCCGTGCGCTGCAACAAGAGAAGCCAACGCAATGAGAGGCCCACATACCGCAAAGAAGAGTAGCCTCCGCTCACCGCAACTAGAGAAAGCCCGCGCGCAGCAACGAAGACCCAACACAGCCAAAAATAAGTAAATAAAATAAATAAATAATATATAAGAAAAAAGTAAAGGAGATCACAATTGCTAAATGCCCTCCACAAACAGTGAGACGTACCCATTCACAGGCATTTTCCTGGAAATGAGGTAAAGTGGGAAAGCAAAGGACTGGGGGTCAGGGGACTGATCAACTGTGTGACCTTGGATAAGTCGCTTAACCTGTCTGAGCCTCAGTTTTCTTCCTGCTAAAAACAGAGAACTCTTACCTTATGGGGGTTTAAGTCTCCTAAGCTAATTCTTACTGAGTTCTTGTGCATTGGCCATTGTCACATTTACCATATCATTCAATTCTCTCAAGAACCCTGTGAGAAAGGAACTATTCCTCCCTTCTGAGAGACGGGACAACTGGGCAGAGGGCTGAAGTGACCAGCCTACAGGATGGAGCCCAGGTGTTCTCCTCCATGGCCTACGCGGTGTCCACTCCACCACAGCTGTCTCCTGACGGGCAGATGAGGTCGCGTCCACGCAAGGCCTTTGGAAAGTGTAAAGGCTGGAGGAGGTGAGGTGTTGTTTCTGAGAGTTTGGGCAGTAAAGGGAGGAGAGGGGCACTTTTCCATTTTTAAGCTTCGCCATTCGGGGTCCTCTTTCTAGACACTTGGCAGCCAGAATTTTCTCCTCCCCTTGTTCTAGAAGCACTGCCTCACTTTTTAAAGCAGTAAAACCACAGATGACCCTGGAACCTTAGGGGGCAGTTGAGGGTAGAGGTGGACCTGTGAGGGCTTCCCTCCCTCCTGAAACCTGAGACAGCCCAGCGCTGCTTCTCCACCTCTGCTCCGGCCCTCTGAGGGTCCGGGGCAAGACCACACCAGACGCCAGTGTCTCCATCTGGAATGAGATAACCTGAGCAACGCTGAGCAGCCAGCCAGGGGTGAGGTGGTGGGGGAGGACAGGAGGGCTGAGACCAGGGTTGGGGGTCTTGACACAGGGCCATCTGTGGTGCTGGCAACTGGGGGGAGCATCTCCAATGTTGATGAGGGACTCCGACAGAGCAAGGCTTTGGAACTTCTTGTAGAGGCTGTTCGCCAGGTGGGTTTGTTCATAGGATTTGAAATAAGGGTGCCACGGTCGTAAGTGTTCAGGAAGCCCTAGGTTAAACTGGGTTTTCTTGAATACTGGACTTGTTAAAATCTTTACAATTGCAACAAGCCCTGTCACTCTTCAAGAGGGGGTGTCCAGGCAGCGTCTCCCAAGTTGGTTTGGCTTTGGCACGGAGCCCTCGGTGCTGCAGAGCCCACTTTGGGAAGTGCTAATCCAAGGCAACTCTCCCATTTCACAGATGGGGCCAGGGGAGGATGGGAACTGATGCAGCTTCTAAAATTGGCCACCTCCCTGAATGCCCCTCATCCCCAGGGGGCTGAGAATCCCTCCACACCTGTTTCCGAGGATTAGGGAAATGTGTCTGGCTGCAGCTGTGGTGCATGGAAGAAAGGACATCTGTCCCCTCCATGGAAGGGGGTGGGGTAGTAGACGGGATGAGGGAAGGGGAAGGAAGAACGAGGCCCCTTGAAAGTGAGACGCCACTTAACACAATAGAGGAGCAAGACAGCTGGACACGTCACCCCAAGAACACTCTGTGTCCCTACAGATCTTAGCAGGGACCACCCCGGTCACTTGTCAGGACGCCAAGTCCCAACCCCAGGGCCCAGCCCTGAAGTTATTAGGCTTACTCAGAGACACTACCCCTGATCCCAGTTCCCCCATTTGCTAATGGCTCCTTTCTAGAAATAAACTTGTGTCCAGTGACAAAGTCCTCATAGCCCCCAAGGTCACAGTAGCCCCAGCTGTGCTCCAAGGGACCTGGGGAAGGAGCTCTGGTCTCCCTCACAGTTTCTGGATCTGAACAGCAAGTTCAACCAGGGAGAGGAGGGAGGCGGGGAAGTGATTCTCTCTGCCCAGGAATGGAGGCGTGATGCCCCCATGCCTCCCCACCCCCAGGCAACCCATTTCTGGCCCCCAGCCTCAGTTCCTCACCCAGAAAATGGATCACGGTCCCTGGTGGTTCCTAATCTGTCTGTTCTCTAATAAGTCTCCCTTTCTGAAAGTGTCAGGCATGGCCCCAACCTGCTCAGGTTAAGGGAGTTTATTCCTAAGGGGCTTGAGAAAGGTGACCTTTCCCATCCTCTAAAAATGTGGAGAGGACTGACTATGACCCCGTCTTCCCCTGTGGTCTCTGAGGGTGGGGTGAATGGGATTCCCATGGTCCTGGAGGAGCTGGATGGAAGGGTGCAGAGATGGAGGCCAGTAAAAGCCCCCTCCCCCGCCCATTAGACACCATTCTGGGACTTTCTCCTCCCAGCTCTGAGCGCAGCCAAGGCAGCTGTTGTCCAGATCCAGACAAAGACCTGATACTTCTTCCAACCAGGCCAAGCCAGGCGGTCTGTGGATGAGTGGGGGGTGGGAGGGGGGCCAAGGGGCGGGGCGAGGGACAGCCCGGACCGGAAAAAAGTCTGCCTGTCTTGTCCTTTTGGTCCACACCCTTTGTGCTAAGACGAGACTGGAGATAGCCACTTTCTGTGAGGCCCAGCCTGGCCCTCGGGCAGCCTCTCCCCCTCCTGCTTTGCTCCTCAGCCACATGCCCTTGGGCTGAGCTAAGTCCAGAACCTGGCTGAGTAGGGGAATTGTTCTGAGAAAGTGGCCCGGCGGCTGGTTGCTATGGAAACCGACATACCACAGTGCTGACCCCGGAGAGGTTTAGCACACTCCCTCAGCAGGGATGCCAGCAGCTGGACTGCAGCTGTTACCTCGCAAGTGGGGGCTGGAGCCTCCGCCAGCAGTCCCTGCTGTTGGCCTGAACTAGTCCCGGCAGCAGATCCCCTGCATTTGCTCCTCCACCCCCAGTCCCCTCACAGCCTCCCCCTCCCCCTCCTACAGCTGGGAAGGGAGCGCTGAGTCTTCCCAGGCAGGAGGTGGTGTGGGAGGAGCAGAGCACGCACCAGGGAAGCGTGGTGCATCCTTGTAGTACAACATCCGCCCATTGCATTGCTGGAGAAACTGAGGCCCACAGACAAGCAGGGGTTGGCACCCGGCCAGCATCACTCCCGGACACAAGCATGGGGACGAGGGGGCATCACTGACTGAACAAAAGGGGCACCAAACATTGACCACAGAGATAGAAAGCGGGACACACGAAGAAGAGGAGTGAGATGGGGAGCAGTGGGAGAGGAAGACAGAGCTCCAGGCGGCAGAGAGAGTCAGAGAAGGAGACAAGAGAAGGGTGATGAGGGATGAGGCTAAGTCCTGGCTAGTTCTGAGCCCCGCCCTCCCCTCCAGCATGTGGCCTGGAGGAGGCATCAGAGAGGATGGACGGGGAGGGCCAACGGTGGAGGGGTATAAAAATTGGTTTCAGGGCAGCATCTCCAACCATCCCATAATACCTCGAGCTCTCCAAGTGGCCCAAAGCAAACACATCAACCCGCCTCCCCTCTGAGTGCGAAGCTTCAAGACTCAGGACAGATGCTAAACACCCCCAGCCGGAGAGGTGAGACAGCTCTCCATGGGCGCCCCATCAGCCAGCCATCCCTGTGTGGCAGGAACACAAGTTCCTTCCATTCCCCGAGTAGTCGAGTAGCCTGCCTCACACCCGGTTTGCTCTGACCCTCATCCCCAGCCTTGAAGGTCCCTTGGGCCCTGGGCCCACTCCCTCCCCCACTTCCCTTCCTCTAGAACTGGGTCGTGAGCAGGTGACCGCTCTCCTCTCCTCCGGAACCCGTCTCACTGCTCCTGATGAATTTACGCCCTTTTCAATACTCCTCCCCTCCAGCCACCCTAAAATCGTTGATTGCAGGAGACTGCAGGGCGGCTCTGCATCCTCTCATCCTTTTGAGATGCTGGGTAGTTGTTCTCCTTGTGAAGGCTTCGCTCCACAGACATGGGAACCCCTCAGGAATGCGCCACCAATGTAAACTCCCTCATTGAAGACCGTGCTCTGGGGCAGGCCAGCAGCTTGCTTTTGCATTGACCACCTTTTTAAGCGAAAATCTGGTTTCTCACGTGAGTGATTTCTATTGTGTTTGCCGCTCCGACAAGTACAGCGTCAGATCTGGTGTCCTGCTCCTCTGGCCTTCTGAGCAAGACCAGCTGGGCAGTTATGGACACTTGGCCTTGACTTGGGGGTAAGAGACGCTGCTCTAGACGTGCCCGGAGCCCGCCCCCGGCCAGTGAGGTAATCAAAAGGCATTTATTGAACAATGACCCTGCACCTGGCACTGTGGGTGTGGTGGCCAAGGGGGCATGTGGAAGAAGTCTCGGGCAAGGACCCCTGTCCAGAAGAGGTTTGCAGTCTTAATGGAAAACAAGATGGACCCACCACACGAAGCAGACAAATCAGGAGTCAGCAGTGGAGCGCCCTGCGTGCTGATGCCACAGGCGCTGAGGTACCGCTCTCCAAAGAGATGCCATGGGAGGGTTCCTGCCCACTGCCCAAGTCCAAGTGCAGACACTCTCTCGGCATCGACGGTTCTTTGCGCACACCGTGGTGGTGAGGGCAGAACCGGATCTACCAAACCCTCCCAGTGGTGCAACTCCAGCCAGAGCTGGACATAAGACACAGACACCCGAATCCAGGAAGCAGCAACATCCCATCCCGACAACAGGCATCTCTTTACTCTCTCACCAGCCCTTCAAATGTGAGAGATGGGCCAGGACCCAGGACCCACGGTCTGAATCACTTTAGGACTTGTTCAAATTCTGCCTGAATAATGACCAGCATTTACAATTTCCACAATCACTGTCTCATTTAAATCTTCACCACCTCCTGTGATGTGGGTGGGATTATGATTCCCTCGTTACAGACGAGGGGAAAGAGGCCCGGGGAAGTGAAGGACTGAATGCAGCAAAGCCAGAATTCTACCCAGCCCTGCCGTGTGGGCCAGTCCCCTTCCTATGACCACAGGGCGTCTCTGATAGTTTTCTGTTTCTCACAGAATCTAGCACAGGGTAGCTCGTCAGCAAGCATCTCTTGCACAGCAGGAAAGTGCAAGTCGCCCTGAAGGCCGCAGCAAGGCGTGTTCAGCTGTGCCCGTGCGTGTGGCAGGGGTGCCGGTAGAGGACGCAGCCCAGCCTGTGGGCACGGTCAGCCTCCAGGGAGGGTCACCCCGGCCGCTGAGCTGCCATCTTGAAGGGATGGTGGCAAAGGAAACTGAACTATAGTTTTAAGTCGAATTCACTTCTAAAGCATCTTCAAAACCCCCAACCCACGTGAGCAGCAAACATCTTTCTGATTAAAAAACCAAAAATTGGAGGGGAAGGTGGGTGGGAGATGAGGATTGAGTTGGGACGGTCAGCAGAGAGCAGGGTGTGCGGTGAGGAGCAGAAGATCAGCAGGCAGACGACACAGGAGGCCAGGCAGGCCCCCAGCCAGGCTCCCCACGGCGGGGTCCACAGCCAAGCTTGAGTCAGTCCTCTGAAGCAAGGGAAGGCAGGTCCTCCCCAGGGTCCTGACAGGAGGAGATGCCAAGGGTGCCCTTCGGCTGGAGCAAAGCATTGAGCAGGAGAATCAGAGGGGCCAGGCTCAGCGAGCGGGAGGCGGACCACAACGCCTTGTCTGTGCAGATGCCTGGGGAGCACCGACGCGCTGGGGCAGAACGGCCCAGGCACAGAGAGGCACTCAGCGTGCCCAACGGAAAGAGACCAAACCCCTGGTGCACATGGAGTGATCTAGAACCAGAGCCACAAGCTGGAACAAACAGGCCGCTTTATTTATTTATACTTCATTGGTCACTTATCACAGAATTTTTTAAAACGCTGGAGCTGGTGGAGACTTTAGGGACCACTTTGTATGTGCCCTGGCTCAGTGCCTAGAACAGAGTAGGTGCTCCCAAATGTTTGTTGAATGAATGAATGGAGAGAGAAGCAGAACATGGAAGCCTGTAATTGATGCTCATGGTGATGCGCTGAGATCCTAAGACATTGACGAACCTTCTGAATCATCCAGGAGAAAATCGTGCTCCGTACGCTTGCTGTCTTTCAGGGTAGGGTTTGAAAACCAGTGCTCTGATTATAGTAACTCCTGGTGCATCAGAATTCAATCCAATTCCATTTGATCAGCCTGCATGGGGTTCCTAGCACGTGCCAGACCCTGAGCAGAAGTACCTCCCTGCCCCTTCGGCTCCAGACCGCTCTCACGGCTCTGTTGCTGCCACAGCCGCTGGGGCTGCAGCAGGAGCTCCGCGGGCCCCAGAGTAAGAGGCATGTTCTGTGTAACCCCTCGGGTCCCGAGCAACTTCTGGTTTGGGTTAAAGGGAACCTAGCTGCCCCCCTCCTGCCCAGCCCTCCCACATCAGCGGAGTCCTCCCACCCGCCGGCAGCCTGGGGAGGCCAAGGGAGGGGTGGAAGGCTGCCACGGTGCCTCTCTCCCCCGCCATTTCCTCTGAGGCTCCTTCACTGGCCCTGTTTTTCAGACCTCTAGTAATAAAAACAAACCAATAAAATGGACATGAAAATATATTCATTAGGATTTATAATGCTCATTAAAACTGCCTGTGTACGAAAGCATGACTTAGCTTCATGTAAGTGGGGAAAAAATGCAAATTATACTGCATGCAAAGAAGATATTTCCCTAATCGTCCAATCAAATGCCGGCCCAATTATCTGTGGCCAACCCAATGGGTTAAAATTATACTCTCTTTCCTTGGACACAGTGAGGCGCCTGAAAGTGTTTCATTTTAATAAAAATGAAATCTGGACCCCGCAGAAAACCAGCTTCACTAATGACGTGTTTACACAGAGAAAGACAATTTCTAGTTAATGGTGATTACTACCGAGAACAAATTAAACTTCCCGGAGTATACGGGTTAGAGATAATGGGAAAGGGGAAAAAAAGTTATGGTTTTAGTGTGTGTGACTGCATGGGGGACAGGGGGACAGGGAAGAAGGAAGCTGAGGGAACCTCAGGAGGCTGAGACGGCAGGGACGCTGGGGTGGGTGCAGGGAGGAGAGCTCGGGACACAGGCTGCGTTGCTTCCGCCAGGTCCAGAGACCCGGCTTGAGCAGTGGCCACTGGCAGCTGGCTCTGGGCTCTCAAAACCCCAGGGTGGGCCACCTTCAGCAAGGGCAGGGCCCCGTTCTCTCCACAAGCTCAGACCCCCGGGAATCTGCCCTGTTTCCTTCTTGAGAAGGCAGGTAACTGATTCCTACCAGTCCCCAGTCATTGGGAGCATATGGAAAGCACTTCCGATTCCACTCCACCGGCTTAGTGATGACAAAGAGCAGAGGCAGCCTTTTCCCAGGGAAAGTCAAGTGAGCAAACTTTTCGATAGGCGATGGAGGAAGCAAAACAGACAGGAGGTAGAATGAGAGGATAACGATGACGAGGATAAACTAAGTCCTCCCCATCTGGCGGGCACCATTCTAAAACGTTATCCCTTTTCAGCCTTACCTGTGGGGCAGCATTATCATCATTATTTTCCTTATTTTTTTTAAATTTTATTTTATATTTATTTGTTATACACTAATAGATAACTAATAAGAACCTGCTGTCTTTTCCTTATTTTTAAAGCAGAAACTGAGGCTGAGCAATGTTATCTAACAGTGCAATGTCACAGGCCTAAGTAAGTGAAGAAGTCAGTTCTCTAACCCAGATGTATCTGATTCCAATGCCCACACTCCTAACTATTAAGCTACACTGTCTGCTGGAATAAATACAGAGCCCTTACTACTGGTATCCTATAGGCTATAAAAACGAAGCCTCCAGCTCACTGGCTGGCCCCACCTGCACTCAACTTATCCTCTCCTTTGGCCATTGGAGGCCACGAAGACGCTCTTTCAAACAGAAAAATCCTAAGAATTGCCAGACCCCTTCTGCTGTCTCGCCTCTCCCCCCATCTCCTACAGCCAGGTGAGCCGGGGCAGGGAGAAGGGAAGGGAGCCAGGATTCCTCCAGTGCTGAGTTTTAATGTATGTTCTTTTGTAAACAAGAACAATGATCTGTGAATGGGCCCAGAGGCAGTCCCCAAATCAGGAATTCCAGCTCAGAGGCACAGAATAATACAGCTTTGGGGAAGATTTAATAATAGTAAAATTAAAATTGTAACTGAAGCATATGAAGAATGTGGTACACACAGGCACTGCAAAGAAAAAAAAAAAGCCCTGCACAGATTAGCCCCTACGGAATAGTGATTGGTTGAGAGCAACAGTAAACAATGCACAGAAATGCAACTTAATTATCTCGCAGTTCTTAACATTCTACCAAAGCCAGGCGGCAAGCTTTGATGTTAGAGGCAGCAGCAGCAGCTCCTCTGTCTCCACTGCTCCTGCTGGAAGATCATTACTAAGAAATCTGCATCCATTCCAGCAGCTGGGCTGGGGAAGAGCAGCGGGCTTTATCTGCTGAGAGCCCAGGAGTGGCCTACGACCTGGGAAGAAAGCGTCTCTCCGGGGGCTATCAAGCCAGGGGACTGGTGGACAAAAAGAGAGCTCTACAGATTGGGGCAAAAGGATCAGGACACCAGTAGGGGAGGCCCGGTTGAGCACCAATCCCCAGGGCTAAGTGGATAGGCGTCCTTGGGGAGCCTGGGGTCTGTCAGCCCAAGACTGGCTTAGCGAGCACCGGGTACTTGCTGGATGAAATCTGGCCTGCCCCTATGCCCCCACCCCAAACACAGACAAAGTGAGTACTATCTGGTCAAAATGTCTCTGTTGTTCTTGGGTTTGCCCCTGAGATGCCCAGCCAGAGTGCGAGGCAATGGGGAAGAGACCCAGAGGAAGGAAGACACTTGATTCGGAGTCAAATGTCTCTTTTAAGGATGCTTCTGATGGATGTCTGAAGAGACAGATTCAGTGGGCTGATTCAGATCCATTTCCTTCCTTTCCAGAGCCCCTCTTTATTCTCTGTGAATGGATATTCTCAGGAATTAGGGAGATTTTCACCTGTTTGGTACATTGGTTAACTGCAGTCCTACCTGGAGACAGGAGGATGGGCAAGATGACCTTCTTTGGACTCAGGCACACACAAGGAACGTAAGAAACCAGGATTGCGGACCATGAAGTCTCCACATCCAGGTTTGCTCAGATCTCCGCCTGCTTCCCTATGATTGTCCAATTTCCTGGGAAGGCTCCTGAAGTGCTATCAAGACTGTGTCCAGTTGATCCCTAATCATGAGATGGCCTGTGGGATCCCAGCCCTTGGTGATGGGGTCCTAGGGTACCAGTCCTGGGGCCACCCACCCAAGGGCTCACCAGATGAATGAACAGAGGATCACACAAGTCCAAAGGAAGTCTTTGATTCCTGGACAAAATAACCAATAAAAACAGACGCCCAGATTGCTGAGAGGGGCTGGGAGAAGGAAGAGATGGCTTTTCCCTGAACATGGAATGGGGATGCTGTGATAGCTCCCCAGCAGTTGCCAGTGCCCTGGAATGAAATGTTCCCTGTGTTTCTTCAGGACTGGAGAGTGACACCTGGGAATCTGCTCTGGAGGTCATCTCCTTAATCTTCCTGGGCAGGTTAAATGCCCCTGTTTCAGATGATAAAACTTGGCCCAAGGAACATCAGAAAAATAGTGCTGTTCTTTCTGTATTTCTTTTACTCCTGATTCCGAATTATAATGGAGGGAGGTCACTGAGACCCACAAGGGGATAGTGGTGAAATCTGAGGGGGCTCATTCTGGATGCACTACTTCCTGGTGGGGGCTGGGCAGGGTAGACACAATCTCAGTTTTTTTTTTTTAAATTTTTTTCAAGCCAATCTGAGGATTACTTATTTATTTATTTATAACTTTTTTGGCTGTGTTGGGTCTTCGTTACTGCGCGCGGGCTTTCTCTAGTTGCGGCAAGCGGGGGCTACTCTTCGTTGTGGTGCGCGGGCTTCTCATTGCGGTGGCTTCTCTTGCTGCGGAGCATGGGCTCCAGGCGCGCGGGCTTCAGTAGTTGTGGCACATGGGCTCAGTAGTTGTGGCTCGCGGGTTCTAGAGCGCAGGCTCAGTAGTTGTGGCGCACGGGCTTAGCTGCTCCACGGCATGTGGGATCCTCCCAGACCAGGGCTCAAACCTGTGTCCCCTGCGTTGGCAGGTGGATTCTTAACCACTGCGCCACCAGGGAAGCCCCAATCTCAGTATTGATACGTTATCTGGGATGCTGAGCTTTAGAGACTGGTGTGTAGAGCTGAGCAGAAGCTCTCCAGAGTCCCCCCTCGTTTGACAGGACAATCTCCAGTAGCGGAGAAAAGGCACCCCAATCCCCCCACCCTACAGCCCCACCTTCACTGCCCCGTAACCCACCGTCCGGGTTAAGCTCTACTAAATCACACTGTACTGGACTCTCATAACCTTTGTCTCATTAGGAAAACACCTGGCTCACTTATGGTGGCTGTCCAGCCCCCTCTCCCACTGAAATATAAATCCCTCGAGGGTAGGGGGCTTGCAGGGTTGTTCAGCCCCAGTGCCTGGCACAAGGCCAGCCCTCCAGAAGCCTTGGCTGAATGGAAGAGTAAAACGCCGAGAGCCAAAAGCCTCGGGCCCACTGTCCTTCCCATCGTCCCTTTGTCAGTGTCACCCTGGGGGTGGCCCAGTCTCGTCTCAAACACTCGGACTCAAGACGAGTGAGGCTGGAGCTCAGGGCCAATGAGGGGCAAAGGCCCACGCCCCTAGAGCCTGGAGACCCAGCGGAAACACATACAGCGCATTCACCAGGCAGTGCCCAGAGTGGCTCTGAGCCCTCGGCAAGCATCAGTTCATTTCAACTTCACAAGGCGGGTTTTTGATCCTGCCAAGTCCACTAACTGGCTATGTGACCTTGTAATAGTCACCGCCTCTCCTGGGCCGTATTTCCTCTCTCGTCTATGAAACGGAGAGGATTGGGCACTAATCTGGAATCCTGCTAGACCGTGAGCTCTGAAAGGACAGGGGCTGCCACAGGAACTGTGTTGCCCATGCATTCGCAGTAAGTGACACAATGCTTGGCGCGTGGTAGGTCCTCAATGGATATTTATTACATGAACAGAGTGGTGTTCTGTCTAGCTCCATTCTGGGATCTGAAGACTTCTTACCCCAAATTCCTCACTGTTCTGCAGCACAAAGTTCAGTTCCCCATTTCCCTTGGGCTCAGGAGGCCTGGCCTCTTGTTTCCAAGAGCCCCAGGGGGCTTCAGACTTAGAACTCACCTGGATCCTTGTCCCCCAGTGTTATGGAAACTGAGGCGGGGACGCCTGACTCAGCTCCAGAGCTAGAGGGAGAGAGCAGGCAGAGGGTTCTGCGCTACCCAACCTGAATGATAGGCAGCATCACGAAGTGGTCAGGACCGTCCCCCATGTGTTGCCACGGGGTACAGAGGCTCAAAACAAGCCTGTGAGTTAGGGCAAAGCTGATGGTTCTTTTCATCCACAGATGTAGAAACTGTGGCTCAGAAAGGGTAAGTCACTTGCCCCAAGTCACACAGCTATTTAGTGATCAGGACCCCTGGCTCTCAGAGCCAGTGCTTCCTTCCTCCACCTTCTCCCCTCGCTGCCCACAAGCTGTGACCGGAGCCCTGACTCTGTAGGCTAAGGAGGGAGCTCCTGAAGAGGTGGCCTCTGCCTCTCCCGAGGGCAACATCTCCCGGAACCCCATAACAGCCTGGGAGGGATGGCAATTGCAGCGAGATTTGAGGGGATGGAAAACTATTGGTGACTTCTGCACTTGAATATTTAGACACATTTCATTCTTTGTAAAAAAAAAAAAAAAAAAAAAAAAGGCTGCTTGGCAATTGCCCTGGCGCTAAAGTTTTGCAGAAGACGTCAAATGCGCACACCGCTTCCCTTTGGTTGTCTAATAGTGCAAGTGGCTTGCCATCTCCGTTTGTTTGTTTCCTTGGTGTGCGCTCTCTTCAGCCCCTGGGAGCCCGAGGAAGCCTGGTGTTACATAAGCACCTCATCAGAGTAAACATCCAGCTCCACGCTGCTTCCTTCAGTCCTTTCCCTGGAGGGGCACTTACCTCACCCCCGCGTTCTCCCAGAGCGCAGAGAGAATTGTGTTCCTGACGCTGCCCCTTATTGCCAGCCAGTCGCCCCGGGAAGCCGAGCCCAGTCCGGAGCGTAGCTGAGCAGCATATCTGCTCCTCCTGCAATGGACAGGGCGCGGGGAGCTCCTGTAAGCTGACCTCCCGGGCCCCTCCTGAGCATCCTGTCTTCCCTAGTAGTATTTATTTATTCATAGGATAACTGTGCACCAGGCCCAGTGCTGGGTACCAAGGATATGAAGAGGAGTTAGCCAAGATCCCTTCCCAGGGAAAACCCAAAGTAGAGCTGAGGTGACAGACACTCAAAGAACTCACTACAAATCAGCAGCTATAACTGAGAAATGTATGTATTCTGGGAACCACAGAGTGGGCGAGTTCTGGCTCTGCTCGGGAGTCAGCGGCATTTGCACAAGGCCTTGAAGGATACACATGAATGAATGAATGAATGAATGGGTGAGTGAGTGAATGAGTGAGTTAGGATATATAAGCTGAAAAAAGTAATTCATAACAAAGGGCATGAAGAGCACAGGAAAACAGCAAGTGGAGGACGGAACAAGCCACTTCTCCTGGCCTGGTGTGGCCAACTGCCTCCTTCCTTGATTCTGAGAAGGAAACCGCAGGCTGGGCATCCTGGGCCTGCTTACTTAACCTCTCTGTGCCGATGATGATGATGATGATGATGATGATGATGATGATGATGATGATGATGATAATAATACCCACACGATAGGACTGTGGCAAGGACTAAATGAGATACTTCAGGCAATGCTTAATAGAGTGTGTGGGACGTAGCAGGCCTTGATAAATGGAGAAGTCATTATCATTACTTTTATCACTATCACCACCACCATTGCTCACAAGCTTACAGGGATCCTAAAAAAAAAAAAAAAGGTGCCTCGGAGGCATAGAAACACTGCCGGATGAACTCGATTCACCACCTGGTGTCAGCTTACATTCTTCACTTCCAACCCAAACATATCCTACTCCTTCTTGACTATGAAATAGAAAAGGCTTTAGAAGAGACAGCCCTTTACCACGGGAGCTGCCTGGGCAACGCTCGGAGGCCTTGGTACAGGTTGTGTTGCCTGAGTCAGAAGTCAGAGCTAAGAGGTGACTTGCTCAGCTCGGAGCTCGACGATGCAGCTACATGTGGCCCTTTATCGGAGTGAGCTGACGCCCACATGCCACCTACGGGCCCTGCTGGCGAAGGCACTGGAACTCCGTAGCTGTCACTGGGGACAGGGACCCTGCATCTCCTGGGATTTGAGCCTGGTGGTCCCACATCCTGGGGGAGCTGCACAGACCTCTCACGGGCCTTGTCCTGGATATTGGGACCCCACCACACACATTCACCAGACCGCCCAAGCCAGAAAGCAGATCTCACTCTTAATGTCCCCTCCCCCTCACCACCCCCACACCCCAAGCCTGTCATTTCTCCACCTGTAACACCTCACAAACGTACACAGCTTCTCATTCTCCTCTGCCACCTCCTCCAGGCAGGGCACCACCATCACTTGCAATAGTTTCCTAAAAGGTCTCCTTGCCTTTTTTTATTTTTTGCCTTCTTCCAACCCCCTCTCCACACTGAAGCCGGAGCAATCTTTCCAAGACAGATCTGGCCAAATCGATCCTCAGCTTAAAATCCTTCTATGTCCCCCAATCCTTCGGTAGCCGAGCCTTCAAGACCCTCCATGATCTCCAGCCCCTCCTCCCATCACAGCCCCTGTCCCACACTGGGCTCCTGTCAGATGGAAAAGCTTGCATTTCACTCACCCGCCAAGCCCCCTGTAGCTACGGAAGTTCCCTCGGCCTCAGGTACTTCCAGCCACGCCCTTGTCACTTGGCGAACTCTTCATCCTCCGGTATCAACCCAGACCCCAGGCCCTGCCCTCTAGAAGCCATCCTTGACCCCACTAGATTTTACCAGGTGCCCTCCTAGGTGCTTTCAGGCGGTCCTCCCTTGCCTGATGACAGCATTTAACACAATGTACTAGAAGTGCCTGCTTACCTGTCATCCGCCTCTGTCCTCCCGCTGATCTCTAAGCTCCCAAAGGGCATATCCCCATCCTGAATGATGCCTGAACATAGCAGGCAATAAACGTTTGTTGAATGAATAACAAATGAACAAGTAAATGAGTAAGCAGCAAATGAATGAATGAATGAATGAATGAGTTAGGATATATAAACTGAAAACAATAATACACAACAGGAGGTCATCACCCAGCGGAAGCTGACACAGGATGGAGGCATGAAGAGGTCAGGGGCTAACAGGAAGGGAGGGGACCTGGCAGAAAGGCAGGGAGGACATTAGAATAAAATGCCCCTGTCCATCCTGCTCCAGGGCCCTGGACCCCACCTGCAGAAATCTCAGCTGCCCGGAGACAGAGAGTTTCATCAAGAGGAAGACTTACGCTATTTCATAAACTTTCTTTAACTTAAAATCAGGCAACACACACACATACACATATGCCCCACAGACATCTTCGTCGCTGAAAAGTTGCTCCCTATAAAATAAAAGAAGCTGTTTAAATGTCTTCCTTCCAAGCTAGCCCCACAGAGCTGGAGCTGAGAATACATTAGCCTTTAATGAAGTGAGACTCTCATCTTCCAGGAGACACCTCATTTAGCGCAATTGTTTCAGAGCCATTACAGAAAGACAATTACAAGGAAGCGGGGAGAGTAATTGGAAATGCTGGCAGGAGTTGGGCGAAATGATAATAAATAAAAATATTCAACCTAATAAGCTTCCAGGAGGGGGTGGGATGAAGAAAATCAACATAATTAGAACTGAACCTTAGCAAGGAAAAACAGACAGCAGGGTGGCAAGTGCCCAACTTGTACGGGAAGAAAGAAGTCACATGTAGCCCGTGATGACTCCGGGGCTGCAGGCCTATGGAGCCTCCGGAAGCTGCTGGAGGGAGAAGGGGGTGCCCAGAGCCCAGAGGCACTGGGGGCACAGAGTGTGCTCTTCCCGGCCACAGCAGCCTGCGTGTGTGGGAGAGGCAGGCCCAGCCTGCGCCATGGGTCCTCCAAGTGTGGAGAGCAGGCGGAGGGAGGCCAGGGAGGAGCCGCCGAGCCCAGATTTTGCCGCTGACGATCTCTGGTTCTGCAACCCTGGGCAAGAGGACTCGGCTTCTGGTCTTAAGATGGTGGAGGACAGCTGTTAAGATCTGTAAGTGTTCTGTCTTCTGCGCCCACCATCTCCCTCTATTCAAACCCACCCCTTATCTGATAGGTCCCCTCTTGGCTTCTGAAATTTCAACATGGGAGCCTAGAAGTTAAGCTTAGAGACTCAGCCTAAGCATCATTTATACAAAAATCATTCCTGACCCCATTCTACCCGCCCACCCCACCCCTGCCGGGAGAACTACCACTACCGGCTTCCCCTGGGCCCTGGCCATGCCCAGCGGCTATAGCACAGCCCCTAGAACACAACTACATTGGTTGATGGGTTCTGTCCTCCCTAAATGACTGTCTAGAGCATTTGCAGAGGAAATGGTGTGAGGCCTGGCCGTTTGTTTCAAAACACTCGCAGCGAAGAGGGGAGTGCTAATTTACGTTATGATTTCTTGTTTGGTTGTTTTTGAAAAAAGGGAATGTACGTAACTTGAGGTCAGAGACCTCAAATTTGACACCCAGTACCTAACTCAGAACCTGGTACAGAGTAGGCATACACTTATTTTCTTGTTGCATAATGTGTCTCTAGTAAATATGCCAAGTGTACTATCTGGGAGTAGACAGTTGAGGATTAAATTGAAGCCAAATTTCAAAACTTTCAAAGATTCTCAATTCAAATAAATATTATTCAAGCCCCATGTAATTTACTGAGTGCCTGTCATGTGCCAGGCCCTGGAGAGTCACAGGTGAAGAGGGTCCCCAAGTCACGGTCCCGAAGGAATTTGCCAGCCAGTGAGCTTCAGGTTGTATAGTTTTAGGCATGACGTGAGGCCACGCTAGGGGATGGGACATTTGTCCAGAGACAATAGCAAATAGGCACTGAACTCATTTCCTGGAGAGCGGGCCAGGGGCCCAAGTCCATGGTCCTCAGACTTGTTTACAACACTCTCAGTAAAAAATGTGTAATACACGCTCAGTGCACGCATATATAAACATGCATGGGTGGGAGTGTATATAGTCACCCTACCGCTCTACCGATATATGAGATGTCTTAGGGAACATATTCAAAAATAGAAATCTAAATAGGATGAGATAAAAAAATACATACAGATAAAGTTGTAATATTTTCTTCTCTTATTCCAATGGCCCACCTCGCTCACTCTGTTTCGGAGACTCTGTGTGCAGAGTATCAGTGTCTGGGACTTGACAGGCCTGCCATACAGAAGAAATGCCGGTCTGCTCAGTACACCAAACAGAATTTAACACCTGTTTTCCTTTTGCTGGCCCTAGCATCCAGTTTCCAGTAACTGGTGACAAATGTAACGAATGGTAATCCCATTCATTTGGCAAACACATGTGATAAATTCAGAATGTGCCAGGCGCCATGCCAGGTGCAGTGAGGGCTATAGAAGCGCCAGCCACGTGCCCTGTACTGGAGGACAGACAGACAAACTCAGGATGCAGGTGGACCCTGGTCAGTGTCAGGAGACTCAGGCCAGGTGCTCTGGAAGGGAGAAAATGCTTGGTTTTCCCTGAGGGCTCTAAGGCTCGTGGAAGAGGTGGTGTGAGACTGGGGAGGAAGGGCAGGGTTTGGCCGTGCAGACAGAGAAGACTTTTCAGGAAAAGGAAATGCCGGGGGCAAAGACACAGGGGCAGTAAATCAAGGGGCGCATTCTTCTCTGCAGATCCTCAGCTCCATCTGGAGATCCCATATCCTGAGGCCGGGTGAAAAAGAGAGAATAATACTTACTAGAATTGCACATAAAAGGGACAGGGACGTGCTCTCAGGCTGAACACCCTGGAAACTAGAGAGCAAGGCATGCTGCCATGACAGCCTCCCTTCAAACATGCCAGTGGTTTGTCCCACAAAACAAGCAAAGGCTAACAGGAGAGGAAAGCATTCTCCTCTGTCAGGGATGAAGTGCGCATGACCTGGCCTGCAGGCGAGAACAGATGACCCCTAGGGCCATGCTAGTTCTAGGATGCTACACTTCGTACCCTTACCCTTGGAGAGCCAAGCATCTCCAATAAAGATATAATCGACATATGATGTGATTAATAGTCACAGAAAGATGCCCAGTGTGCACCGGGAGCTCAAGGAAGATAAACCCTAGCCGAGATGTGGTTACAGACATACTCATCACCAAGAAACTGAGTTCTAACCAAGTAAATGAGGGGTGATGGAGGGTACTCAAGGCAAAGAGGACCTCAGGTAGAAGCAGAGAGGCACAAAAGGGTACAGAAACCCCAAATCCTGCTGGTAACAGCAGATGGTCCTGGGATCCAGCAAAGCCAAGGAAAGCAGGAAACTTTGGGGTCCTGGGAGGAGACAAGAAGCCTGGGGATCGCTCTCAGGCTGACCCTGCTGAGCCCAGCGCTGGGTATCACACACAGTGGTGCTTAATAAATGTGTATTGATTGCAGATTGTCATTTCTAGGAAGGGCTGGGATAAGCAACTCATTCTTAGAAAGCCCCAGGCAGGGCCACATGCTGAGATGCATTTATTAGAGTCTTCTCATGAGAGAGGGAGGGAGGGGAGAGAAGAGGGAAGGGGAGGAGCTGAGACAGGGGCTGCCCACCCTCGTCGACAGAGCCCCTCATCCCTCCACATCCCAGAGCAGGCACAGGGTCCAAAGGGGAGAGTAGACCCGGGCTATGGAGAAGAAAGGAAAACCAGTGACAATGCTCTCTGCACCCAGAAGCAGGGTCGAGCATACCTACCATTTCCTTTAATTTTCCCAACGATCCTGTAAGATGAGATTTCATTACTCTTTAACAGATGGGGAAACTAAGGCTAAGACCTGGTCCCGTCTCATGAAGGGAGGAAGTGGGAGAGGGGACTGAGGTTTGAATCCATTGCACCCTATTCCTCCAGATGCTGCCCAGACTGCAGGGCAGATGGGGAAGGTGAAGGCGAGCTGGACACCCCCAAGGGTGCGCTGCCCCAGGTGCCGGGTCCCCTCCAGCCTTCCCAGGTTCTGCCGCCCCCGATATCACTAGGTGAAATCCTAGGAGCTGGTGCGGACCTGCCCCAGGGCCCAGGCCAGAGATGGCCAGCAGCCCTCTAGGACCTGGAAGGTTCTTTGTTAAATGTGGTGCGGAAGCCTCCTTAGCAGAGGAGCCTTTCATCCCCTTCTCATCCTGGTTGTTTGCTCCAGCCTTGATTTACACTTTGCATCTAGAATGCCAGCACACCCTATAGAAGCCCTGGGGCCTCCCTAGGCCCTGACATCACTCCCCTCCCAGGAGGTAGAAGCCCTGCGTTCCAGTCTAGCCTCTACCACCAAACCCTCGGTGGCCTTAGGCAAGGTGTTGCCTCCTTTGAGCCTCAGATTCCCCGCTCGGTACCAAGGAATCCAGTGACCCCTAAGTCCTTGAGCATCCCATGAGCCTCTTCTTCACTCTCCAGACTACTCCTTTTCCTCCCTGCCCCATCCCACAAAAGCCAGGAATTCCTTCCCTTGGGTGAGTCACCATCGCAGGCCCCTGGGAATCCCAGGTGATGCCATCCCAATGGGGGCAGGCAGGCTAGGACCAGGGCCTCCGCACAGCCCGGCCAGGGTGTGCTGGCCAGGAGACTTGGGGAGGGGGCAAGGTCCCCAACACAAAGCCGATCCCAACTGCTTCATTCGCGAGAGATGTCCTAGTGCGGTGGGAAGCAGGCTTTGGGGTCGTGCGGACTTGAGTTCACACCCCATCTACTCCTCTTTCTAGTTGTGGAACAATGAGAGTGTTGCTTAACCTGTCTGATTAAGCCTGGCTCTCTGATCTGTTCTATTATTAGAGGACCTGCCTCACAGCGTTGGTGGGAGGGTTACAACAGATAATGCACTGAACAGAAGCTATTCTTCTTCAGCCTCCTGGATAAGGATAATAGTAGGACTCCCAACGTACTCGACAGTACTGGAATCACGTGGTACGGGGAACAGAGCTGCCACCCACGCTCAGCCAGCCACCAAGGCTGAGCAGTTTCATGATGAAAAAACCCACCTTGCAGCAGGCAAGACTCCCTCAGGAGAGACCCAGATGGGTCACCTGAATGTGATACACTTTCTTTTTTTTAATTGGGTTTAAAGTTATAAAACAACAGCAGTGAACTCCTCCTGCTCCTGCAGGTACTTGGGCCCACGTGGGGACTGGGAGCATGAATTATACTCACCCAGCCTCCCCATTAAGGCCGTGTGGTCCCCTGCACCAGAACGCGGCTCCACACCGGTCCCAGGCCGGAGATGGGTCTGCCTCGTGGGCCGACCTCACAGGCACCCTCAGACGCCCACCCCCAAAACCCACCCCAATTCAGTCCTAAGTATTCCTAAGGTGCCTTCCCATTTCCCGCTGTAATAAATGGCACAGAATGCAAATGGAGCTGGATGTGGGACCCAGATGTTTGCACTAATTTAATGGAGGGAACACCTTGGATTAAACACTCTGCAAAACACTCACAAATAGGTTCAGTGCATGAAAAGCCTCCCAGACCCCTGGCACTTGGCTGCGGCTGCCTGGGGCTCCAGGAGCGTTGCCCGGGGTGGGCGGGCATGGGGGAGAGACCAGAGCAGGGTGGAGACAGGATGCCTCCAAACACAGCCAGGTTCCCGGGTGGGCTTCCAGCAGATTCTCCACCAGCTGGGGCTGACTCCACCAAGAGGCAGGATCTGGGAGGGTTGGGGATGGTGGTAGGCAGCGCCTGCCTCCCCACGTGGGTGACGGCTCGCCCGTGAGGACCCACAACGGGCAGGTGCCTCCCTGCCCTTAGGACTCAGCTCCAACCTGGAGGCCTCACTGCCCACCTGGCTGACATCCAGTCACCCAGCTGCACGGAACTGGGGCCTCCAGGCCCAGAGACTCCAGGGAGGATCAGCCTACTTCACCTTTTGGACCTGAGAGTGGGTGGGAAACCTCTCTCAGAAATTTGGGGGTTATTTGCACAGCAGTGCTAATTTCTCTGAAGCTGCTTCTTCCTTGCCTGCCCCTACAGCTTAGGGTGCTTCAAAAGCTCAAATCCTGTGCATCTACCAAGCCCCAACCCTCCGCTTCACCTTTCACCTACCCATCCATCCATCCCCTCAGCTCTGGAGCTACAGAGATGAGTGACGGCCGGCACCTGCCCTGGTGTTCACGGTCCCAGATGCCATGTGATAAAGGCCCTCAGGGAGGCATACCGTGCAAGCAGGGAGCTCGGGACAGTGCAGCAACTGGGCACAAGAGGGTCAAAAGACCAGTGGAGAAAAGGGGAAAAGCTTACCTAGCAGAGGGAACAGCACATGCAAAGATAATGAGGCACAGAAGACGGGGCAATGGCTGAGACTCAAGAGAGACCATTTGTGTGGGTCCACTTGGGGGACAGGTGGCACAAATGAAGATGGGCCCTCTTCGCCAGACCCCTCCTCCCACCCCGGCCCCTGGAAGTCCCCATAGTTGTGCCAATGGGGAATCAGTTCCCATAATAATTGCTCTGTAAGCCTCAGAGTTCCAACACGGCCTGGATGAGTTTATATTCCTGAAAACAGAATCCCTAATTTTCAGACACAATGATCACTTCAAGTGTAATAACCATTATAATAACCCCTTACACTTGCTTTATAGTTTATAAAACACTTTCACATATCGCTCATAATCTTCCACCAACAACCCTTCAAGGAAGATAGAAGAGGTAGTGTCAGAATTCCTACTTTCTGAATGAGAAAATTAAATCCAAAGGTCCCAGCTACCTAAATAACAGGGCTCAAGCTCAAGCTCATTCACTCATTCAGTGCATCACGGAGTGTTTGTTGAGCACCTATTTATGTACCAAGAAACCCTTCAGACTCAGAGCATAGATAGCATGGTGGGGATGTTAAGATGATTACAAGCCTCGGTGAAGAGACAGAACATGGGCACCAAGGGAGAAAAACTTCAGGGCAAAAAGCAAAGCACTGAAACTCAGGAACCAAGAAAAACATAAAGCACTGTCTTCAAACACTGCCTCAGACAAACACACCCTGCGGCCTGCACAGACACAGGCAACGGGCATATGCCCTTATCACATAGGAGGATGCGGGCCGTTTCTCCTGGACTTCCCCCATGCTCTACAGCATGGAAGGCAGACTCCTTTATCCTCACATCCCCACCGCTAGCTGGGCAACGGACCAGAGCCAGCAGCCGGGAGCCATCTGTGGGGCCTGGGTTTCGCCCATCCCCCAGCACACACACAGATGCACAGGCCCTCCCAGTGCAGGAACCCAGGCATTCCAGCACGGGGACAGCCCAGGGTGCAACAGCTTAGGTTCTAGTCAGGATGGATGGATGGATGGATGGATGAGATGGATGGATGGATGAGATGGATGGATGGATGGATGGGATAGATGGATAGATGGGATGGATGGATGGATGCATGGATGCATGGATGCATGGATGCATGGATGAGATGGATGGATGGATGGATGGGATAGATGGATGGGATAGATGGATAGATGGATAGATGGGATGGATGGATGGATGGATGGGATGGATGGAAGGATGGATGGATGGATGGATGGTTGAATAGATGGATAGACGGGGAGGGAAGACTGGGAAGCATAAGAGCTTTCACCTACCTAGAGGTAGAGCCTGCTGGGTCCCCACCACTGGACCCAGTTACAAGTAAACACTGCCTTGCTCTCTGATGAGGATAGACTATCCTCAGTGCCCTCTGCAAAAACAATACCCACTTCACAGGATCCACGTGAGAATGCACAACAGGAGACGCTGACACACCTAGTGCAGGGCCTCGCACACAGGGGGAATTAAGGCTTTCCCACCCAGGAAGTAAAGGTAATGGATGGGCAAGTAACTCTGCAGAGCCCCCACAGAAATCAGGCTCCTGCCACCATGCCCATCCTGGGGTTTGGAGGACTTACTAGAGAAAACCTCTCCATCACTCCACCCCCTACCCCTTGGTTCATTCCTTCATTTTTTCATTCAACCAAACCAAACTTGTAGGGGGCCTCTTGTGGCCAGGGATGATTCTAGGTACTGGGATTAGGAGAAGAATAAGATTCAGTTCTTAACTTGGATAGACAGATACATATGTTTGAGGTGCTGTGACAATGCACAGGATGAAGGAGGACAGCAGTGTTTCAGGAAAGGCAGGAAGCGCTGTGAGCAGTAGTCAGAGAGGAGATATGTGAGCTGGGTATTGCAGGAGGTACAGGGGCAATTCAGGACGAGGAGATTCCAGGCAGAGGGAACAGCAAGTGCAAAGGCACTGAGGTGTGAAGTGATACAGAGTATTTGGGGGGAACTGAGCAACCTGGTATATTTGGGTACCAGGAATAGGAGTGTCTGTAAGTAACAGGGAGGAGGGAGCTATGAGGCGGGCAGGAGATGAAGCAGGAAAAGTAGACAGGGCTGAGCTGTGAGGCCCCTGGCCAGCCAGGCCAAGGAAGCCGCAGACAGTAAAGAACCCCTGGGGATGGCGGAGCACAGGCGTGACGCGGGCACACGCTCACAAGGGCATTAATTAGGCTCCGGCTGTTGCTGGCATGGCGCTAGGCTCCTCTGCATACAGGAGGCTAGCCCTGGCTGAGTCTGATACATGAATTTGACAAGGTCTTCTCCTCTTTGATTCACGCAATTATCGCTGGAGAAATGGCCAATTTGGGAGCAATTTTTCTTCTCTGAAGAGCCAGGCTGGCTGGCTAACAGTGAAGGCCAGGGGAGCGTTCCTGCATCACCACTGCCACCACCCACAGCCAGAGCTGCTGGGAGCAGTGCCTGGAAATCCCGAAGAAGCTCTGGGGATCTGGGAAGGACTTGAGAAGGGTAATGGTGGAGGCCACAGGAGCCACAGAGGAAGCGTAAAGGGGGGGGAAGCCCTCAGGCTGGATAAAGATTGATGGGTACCTGCATTTCCAGAGAAGAGGAGAGAAAGGCCAGGTGGGTGGGTGGTGGCAGCCACCTTGTAGTTCCAAGCCCTGCTGAAAGCTTCCCGAGGCCTGCTTACAGCAGGGAATGTTCTCCCTCCCCTCCTTCCTCTCCTCCCCTCCCTCCTGGCCCCCCTTCCCTGTTCCTCTCCAGAAAGGTTTATGGAGAAGACTCCAAATAGCCCCTCTCCTGCAGTCACGGTCACACCAACTGAAAGGAGATTTAATTAGCAAAATCTCGTTAGGCAAACGAAATTATCCGTAAGACAACAGTCCTCTGGACAGGGGGTATGATTAAACAAAGCCATTAATTGAGAGAGTTGCTTTGGCAGCCCCCCGGAAGCACTCATCTCTGGGCCGGCGGAACAGACCCGGGCCCCTCTGCCCGCCCCACCCCTTCCCCACGTCATCTCGGCTCTTCCAGGGCCCCTCCAGTTGGGGCTGCAGACCTCTATCTCATCAGCGGCCTCTCTGCCGCCAGATTCCTGCTAAAGCGCCTTGATTGCATAATGTCTATTTGCATAATGTAAATTGCAATCTCCTAGCTTGGGAGGCAGGAATCACAGAACAGCCATTATTTTTTTTACCACTCCACAAAAATTCTACATTTAGAAAGCAGATTTGCAGCTCAGAAAGCCGTATAAATCTGAATCTGCCACAAATGTCATTAAATCACACCAATTAAGCCGGACCAACGAAGAGCCCCTGTCACCGTTCTCTGCACACTCAAGGACTCCCAGGCCAGATGGAGGCCACGAAAAAATGGAGGCTGTGGCAGCGGGGCTGCAGCAGGAGCTGCAAAGGCAGGAAATTCTGTCTCATAAACCTTCACACACACACCCCAAGCACAGGCCCCACCAAGACCTGGCGGGCGGAGGACGGAGAGGGGGCGGAAGTGGTCTGAGTTATTTCTAAGCTTGTCGCCTGATTTCTTGAGGGCACTTGGTCTGCAGACTTTTAATTTACGGAGCAGAAGAGAGTATGCGGGGAAGAAGCCTGCACCTTCCGCAAAGGGAAGGGGAGATGCCAGGTATTTCATGCGAGGGTGAAAAGCCCAGGCCTTCAGCAGCTCTTTAATGACCTTTTTCTGTCTTCTCCCAAGTCCCCTCCAGCCAAGTGAAAGAAAACCGGGGACAAATCCTGCCCTGACTGGGCTGGGCTGGACCGGATTCTGAGCTCCTTTTAAGAGCTGTTTCCTAGGGGCCGCTGGAGAGAGAGGTGAGTCACAAGGTCCCTAGAAAGGGGCCTTCCCTCCGACAACCACTCATGATTCCAGTTTCCCCGCAGCCATGTACCTGGTTACTTTTTGGCCTCTTTAGTGCTCATTCGATATTCACCTGTCAAAGGGCAAGATGCTAATGTGTATTATTAAAATATCAATAGTTCATGAGTGAACTTTTATGGAGAGTACAGTTAAAGGAAAGATGCTAGACCATCTCTGTCAGCAGCAACGGAGAGGAACAGTCTTGCCACGTCTACTTTTTCCTAACGTACTGGGTGAGTGGATGGCTGAGCCATTACTGTATACATACTGTGTGCCAGGAACGGCTCTAAAGCTCGCACGTGCTGGATTTCACTTAGTCCTCACAGCCGTCCTGGGAAGGGTGTACAACCCCATTTCCATTCTAGAGACAAGGAATCCGAAGACCAAAGAGATGTATGCAGAACCACAGAGGTTCTAAGTCATGGGGCTGAGACTCAGACCCCAGCTTTGGACTTCAAACCCAATGTTTTTCCCCCCAAGTTGAAGCCTTGAAAATACAAATGATCTTTTAGGTTTTTATCTGTTTCCTTCACCTGCCCAAATTAAACATTGGTTTCCTGACCTAAGTTTCACAAAAGGGGAAAGGAGAGAACAGGAAATCATTCCGTGCTTTCACACAGGCCCATTTCCACAAAGCCGGCCTCCACGTTAGAGGTGTCTTAAGTTCAGTTCCCAGAATCTTTTCTGCACATTTAGAATCTTAGAACTGAGGGTAACATTGGAGGTGATGTCATCAGACATCCCCTGTTGCAGGAGAGTAGACTTGAGTTTCTTGGAGCCACATAATGAAGTGACGAAGTCTCTAGGATAGAGTCATAAGCTTGATTTCAACTCTGGGACTCACTGTGTCACTGACTACGGCACCTCACTTGTCTCTGAGCCTCTGCTCCCTCTCTGTATGTAATACCAAGATGGTAACAGTGTCTCATAAAACAGTGCGAGGGTTTCAATAAGAACATGCACATCACATGCTGAGCAGTGTCTAGCATGTAGTAAGTGCTCAACAAACGAGTTATTACTGTTAATATTAAGTCGACTTGTGGAAGACTCCAAGACTCTCCCACCAAAACTTTTCATCAAAACCAAGCCCCTTTAAAAAAAAAAAAACAAAAAAAAACCAAGCCCCTTTGCCTCTCTCTTCCCTGCCCCCTCCCTTTCACCGTTAGCCATTCTCGTATCTTGGCCCTTTGGAAAAACCTACTGGTTCTGCTCCCACCCTGTGGTTGCTTGAGTTTTGTTTCTATCCCCTTAAGTCACAACAAGGCATACAGGGTACTCAGATTCTCTTCCAAAACTTAGCTGCATCCGGGTCGGGAAAATGGCAAAGGAACTGGAGCCCGGTCCTCAAAGGCCCCACCTCCACAGGTTAGAGTGTGTGTGGCAGAGAGGAAGCATGGAGAGGAAAGGACACGAGGATCACGGAGGACGGGCTGCCCGCATAGCCCATGCCCCCTGCACACCCTGACAGACCCAACAGCCCCTTCGGTCTGATCTTTGGCTGAAGCCCTCCCCCAGCCCGGAAGGCCAGGGAGTGGAGGGTTGTGGGAGCTATGCCTGGGAATGAAGGGCTCAAGGCTTGTGGAGTCCTTGTCACAGGTCTAAGGCCCCCTCCAGACCTGGCACTTCAAGCTGTGGGTTGCAAACTGGACCCATTCTTGCAGAGAAGGACTATAACGTAGCACAGGGCTCCGCAGCCTGTTAGGAACCGGGCTTCACAGCAGGAGGTGAGCGGCGAGCTAGCAAGCTTCATCTGCGCTCAGCCTGGCTCGCATTACCGCCTGAAGCATCCCTCCCCTCCCCCACCCCCACCCCCACCCTCCCGATCCCGGGAAACTGTCTTCTACGAAACCAGTCCCTGGTGCCAGAAAGGTTGGGGAGCGCTGTGGTACCAACTGCAGGGCCTCCTAACACCAGCGTGTCCTCGGGGAATGCCCCCTGGGGGCGGAGCCTAGCCTGGCTGTGGGGGCGGTGCCTTTAAAGCCAGACGTTGGGTGGGTTTAGACAGTCTGGTTCTTGGAGGCAGGTTTCCTTAGCTGCCTTGGGAGTAGATGAGGCTGTGCTGGGCCAGGCCTGAGTAGTGCTCCCCAAAGACGGCTGCTACAACATAGTACCCCCAAACACACTCTTCATCTGATGTGCTGTGGATACTCCTGTTCTGAGACGTGGCTGCAGGGCCAGTGTCCATGTCCCCTTCTCTAAACCCAGGTGGGCCTTTGTGCCTGCCCCCAGCCAGGGCAACGTGTGAACGTGATACTGCTGGGCTTGGGCAGTGCAGCCCCGTCGATCCACGTTATGAAGATGTCCAGGCCACGTGGAAAGGGCACGTGGACCTGGTGGACAGCCCCAGCTAGCGCATCAACCAACAGCTGGTATCCACCCCCAGAGGGATGAGCGAACGAGCCTCCAGAAGATTCCCGCACCCAGCTTCTGCCCCAGCAGAGACCCCAGACCTGTGGATCAGAGGCAATCTCCCCACTGTGCCCCGTTTGAACTCCTGACTCACAGAATAAATGAGCATAATGAACGGTGTTAAGTCACTATGTCTTGGGGTGGTTTGTTACACAGCCATAATAACTGGAACATCACTTGAATTAAATTAGAATGTTTGCTGTTTCCCTCTCAAATCCAGCCCTCACTTCAGACTTGCAGACTGTTCCCTCCTCCGCAGGTCCCGTCCCCCCTTTTCTTCCTCCCGCTCCAAAAGGCAGGCTCCTCCTTAGCAAAAAACACTCCCAGGAAGATCCTTTGAATCTTCCCCTTTCAGAGTCCCGGGACCTGAAGATCCCCACTCTTCCTCGTTCCTCTGTGCGGGTCCCAGAGTGTCCCTACGAGGGAGGTCCCCCTGGTGTGGGTGGGCCCGGGCCAGGCGCCCGGCTGTTCTCGGGGACAGGAACGGAACGTGCAGACTTACTTCCCCTACACGCACCCCGGTCTCAGGAAGCTTCACGCTCGGCTTGCTCCTCTCATACTGACTTGACTGATGAGGTCCCGCTAACCTCCGGTGCGAGGAGACATCGATTCTCGCAAAGGTCATTATCTTCCTACTCTGGCTCACCCCACCCCGGCCCCATCTCCTAGGTAGGCTTTCCTGGAACAGGATGGAGGGAGGCACCCTTCCCCGGCCCGGTGTCTGGGGATCGACCACTCCAAGCCGGGCGGAAAGGGGATGCCCTGGGAGCCGCGCCCTGTCAATCACAGAGGCACCAGCACTGCCGCGCAGGCCATTAGGCGGAGGGCCGGCGCCCTGCTCACTCACCGGGCAGCCATCGGCAGGATGTTAGACGATCGCAGGGCGGCCATTCTTATGATTTATTCAAATGCTCATTACAGTCCATCTATTTTTACGCAGAGGTGAGGATGTGCGCTGATAACGTTTAATCATTTAAAATTCCGTCGACTGGTTGGGAGCCGATGTACTATCAAAGTCGCAGCCGCTCAGCCCCCGGGAGCCCCCGAAGCAGGGTAGGGAAGCTGTGCAGCCCCAGGCCAGCCCTTCCAGCTGACATTGCCTGAGCGGCGCCTAGGTGGGGGGTGCAGAGGGGAAACAAGGAGCAGGGGATCCCAGGCTAGCCTCCAGGAGCTCACAGCCTCGCTGAGGGCACACGGCGAAGCGCGGGCAGAGGGATGCCCAGCAGAAGGATGAGGCACAGCCTCTCAGAAGAGGGAGAAATCACTTCTAGCTGGATTACCGAAGGAGGTCGCAACGAGCAGGCTGGACTTAGGCCAGGGCCTACAGGTGGGAAGCCTTATGCCAAGTGGGAGAACCAATATGAGGAAATACACAGACGGATAAGGCGGGGAGCAGCTCCTGTGCTGATGGAAGGGAGGCAACCAGCAGTACCCCCTTTTTCCTCCCTCGTGTCTCTCCAGAAACAACCAGACATAAAAGCAAGCGCGAGCTATGAACTTGGCCCAGGTCCTCCTCTCACGGCCTCCAAAGCTTAGCCTGCCCTTGCAACCTCTAGAGCTTCCCTCTCCAACACTCATGACACGCATAACACATCATGTCCACCTTAACGCACAATGAATACAGTCTAATTAAATAGGATGTCACGTTCCAGGGCCTCTTCGTCACATTCGGACCTCATCTAATTAGAGGTCCACTGTATTTCACATTCTGACCAGCTCATTGAGACAGAGCGCATCTCTCACACAATGCATGGCTGTGAAAGATCAGGTTCAGGGCTGGTCTTTAACCCATAACCTTATTGAGTCAGCATGGAAAACGCCAATCAGAGTTACTCACAGTTCACAGTCCCTTTTCTGGTGAGCGGCATGGAGGACGGCAAGCCTCAGAGTCCTGCTCCAGAGTCAACCTGTCAGCGAAAGAAAACATCTTTATAGACCGTGTATGATTCTGCTGGGAGCGAGCACCAAGATCGGATGGGGGTAAACCCAGAAGTGGGTCCTGCTCCAGAGCACAGCCAGGGCTGGCAGCCCTGTGTCCCCATTGCTGAGTGGGGGGAGTTTCCTGAGCAAGGAGCTCCTGGTGCAAAACGACGGTTGTTTAGAGGACGAACCAGGACGGAGAGACAGGATTTCTTGCGAGTTTCATCCCCTTCCCCAGAGAAAAAGAGGCTCATGGCTGTGGAGAGCGCTGAGCTGACCAAGGCAATGATCATTTACTGATGCCACCTGTCTGACGGAAGACCCCGTGCAGGGGGACAGAGCTGAGCAGCCCCTGGGGAAGCTGGCGATCTGTATGGGGGAGCTGCCCGGACAAGCAAACGCCACCACCGATGCTGTGGTTTATGGCAGGATTATGGCAAGTCCAGATGTAGGAGGGCACTTTCAAGTAAAAGTGAAGAGTCCCATTGGGTTAGAAGGGAGATGTGCGTGGAGAAAAATGATGGGGGCGTGACTGGAAAGATCAGAAGACATGACTGCTTTTAATTCTCTTCTTGGGATAAAGCAATAACAACAAGAAGAAGAAAAACCCAGCACACATTGATCAGGTGTCTGCTCCGCGAGCTACACTCTCCAGGGGCAGCAGGAATGCAATCCACAGCTCCTGTAATAAAAGGGCCGCCACGTCAGCGGTGAAATAAGAATATCATATGAAACATCATCCAATAAGACGAGGACATACCTAAAGTGTGCTGAACTATGTGGTAGAGACCATAACTCTCTCTCCACAGAGAAACGAAGTTGGCGACAGCTGGGGCCTTCAAGGAAGTTTTCAGGGGGAGGCAGACCTTGACTGGGGTCTTGGAGGACTGGTCAGGAAAGATTCGGCTGGTGGAAGAAGAGAGAGGGCATTCCAAGAAAGGGAGCACTCTGAGCAAGGGTGATGGGGGAAAGCATGGAGTGACCAGGGACAAGGCAAGGGCTGGGCCGCCTGAGAGACCAGAGGAGGGAGTAACTCTGAGTAAGCAGGGAGAGGCCAGAGCATCCGGGCTCTGAGTGTCAGGCAGAGAGGCCAGGCTTGCGCTGTGAGCTCCCGGAGCCACTGAAGGTTTTCCAACAAAGGAAGGTCATGAAGGAGAGGACACTCCCCACCCCAACACTCTTTAGTATTTTCCTTTTAATTAAGACAGAGAGGCTCCCTGGAAGAGATAGAATTTCAGATAGAAGATTCAGGCATGGGGTGTAATACAACGCGCTCATGGAAAGATGTCCCTCTTGTTCATGATGATGTCGCCCAGGAGGAGGCACTTCCTCTGGGGCTGTCTACTAATATCTCCAGGACCAAGACTGGTGACTCACGGAAGGACCTCAGAGACGAGGCCAGACCACTGCAGGCAAGTGCGTGAGGATGACTGCACCTTATGCATCTTTATAGCCCAGCACGTGTCAGGTTCTCAGCAAGTGTCTGTTGAAATGTTCAGTGACGGACATTGTTCATTCTAGTCAGTTTCCACAACCAGCCCCTGGCTGGCAGTGGGCTCCAACTCGTAATCTTCTAAGCTACTGACACATGGCTACTGAGCATAGGTGAACTCAGTACGGGAAGTTTCTAGGCTGAATCGCATGGAGTGGGGAGTTATCCCTGCCCTCTTGGGACTGTCGAGACACCAGTGACTTGGAAGAAGATACGGCAGACTTGCCATTTGCACATGCTGCTACGCTGTGAAGGACAGCCGCTCTGCTGGGGAGATGGATTCTGATGGGCAGTGTTATAAAACTTTGAACAAGCTAAAAGAATGGCCCAAAACTAAAAAGTTAATTTTCTCCTCTACCGGTTTTTATTTCTTGTACAATAACATAATGACAACCATAAATTAAATAAATTTGAAAATTTAAAAAAATTTCCCACAATCCCATCACTCTAAAGCATCATATTATTACAGTCTATGCCCACATGCAAATCCAGTTTAATTTTTTTACAGAGTTGTAGAAAAAGATTTGACACGAATAAATATACCAAACCCTACTCTTAACATTCAAAAATCAATTGCAAAAATCACAGATTGGGGTGACCTGTTTCTTTTTTAAAAAAAAAGACAGGGTTATTTGAGTTAAATGCAAGCACAGGTAGAGCCCAGGGTATGGTGTTGCTGGCAAACCCATTACATTGATCCCAGTTCCCTAAGTAGCTATACGGTGGCCAACCAAGGGGAGGATGGTCCCCTCGCTCTAGACTTATCAACCCACATTACTTTTAGATGCAGCTGTGGCATCACGTTTAATAAATTTGACAGTGACGAGTAGAAGAGAGAGGTGAGCAAAGACATCTGGCTCTTTTAACTAAAGTTAAAAGTTTAGTAGTTAAAAGCACAAGCTCTGTAAGCAGACTGTACAGGTATCCATCCCAGTCCCACCCCTTCCTGGCAGTGGGCCCACCGGCAAGTTACTTAACTTCCCTGCGCCTCGGTTTTTCATCTGTAAAATAGGGCTAATGAGGGTTCTGCCTCTGAGGTTGGCTGTGAGGGTTTAATGAGTTCATATACCGTAAAGCGCTTAGAACAGTACCTCACACAAAATAAGCACTCATTGCATGTTAGCTGTCATTGTTGTTATTTTCCTTATTAGGAGGCCATGAGACAGAAGATATGGGAGAAGAAATTAGAGATGGACCTTCATTTGTCCCTCTCTAATATGACCCATCGGTCCTACCTAATTCTATTGACTAAAGCAACAATCTCTCTCCCACAAGGTGGTCCTCCAAATATTTGAAGAAACTATATGACAGAGAGGCTGCGTTGCTATACACGGTAGCATTAGGGCTAACTGATAGATATCAGAGGAAGTCAATCCTCAGTTCAATACAAGAAAGACTTCTCTAGTCCTATGCACCATCCAGCAATGAGTTAGGCTTCCTTGAAAGGTAGTGAGCTCCCAACACGGCAAATGGAATCCTGTATTGGGTGAGAAGATGTCCCAGAGAGCATGGTCTCCCAGACATGGCTTTCCCCATCCGTAAAATGTTAAAAAACATTGTGAGACTGGGAGGGTTGACAAACATGTATATTGATAAAACATTAATAGTGTCTTCTTTCACCACCGTTTCATAAAGTAATTCAACCCTCAAAAGTAAGGAGAGCAAAAAGGACTACCTTAAGAAAAAAAAAAAAAGACCACCTTAAAAAAAAAAAATAGGACCACCTTTTGAACTCTTTGAAGTGAATGGAGCATCACGAAAAGCATCCCCCCCACCATCTCTGTCTCTTCTCTCTTTCTGTCTCCATCTCTCTCTCACACACACACATATACACACATATGTGCACCAGCAACCTCTCCACATTGGCCTTGTTTTTCACTCCTCACCATGCACCAGCAGACACGTGCTGGGGAACCACGTGCGTGACACTCTGGGGCCTTCCAAAGCCAGCAGCCTGTAGTCCTGGAAGGCAAGTGATCATGTCAAAGGCCTTCAGACAGCGGCCCTGCAGTAACGCAACCAGAATTGAAACTCAGGCCTACCTTACTCACCATGAAGATAAACTTGACTCATAAATGGAATTGAGCATTCACATTTATAAATATGAGGACATTTATGAAATGGTAAATGAGAGAGCTGATGAAAGTTCATTGTTAAGAGGTGGGGAGAAGTATAGAAGAAAGCTTCCCACAGGAGGGAGCACACTAGAACTTGACCCTCCATGCCCAAGGACAGCTGAGCGAGCTCCCACGAAGCATCCTAGGTAAGTTGAAAGGATGAACAGAGATGAGCCTGGGGCTTAGCAAGGACCACAGAAGGCACTAGACCAAGGGCGTCATGGGTTCACACCCTGAGTCCATCGTTCACTTACCGTGTGATCTTGGACACGGAACTTTAACCACTCCCTGCCTCAGTTTCCTCATCTGCAAAATGATAGTGCTTGACTCGATGATCCTTAAACCAAAATTCCATCTGACATCTATACATCTCTGAAGCTGCCCAGACTCACCCCCATATCACAGCTCAGTATATGATTGTGGGTAAGAGTAAAGACACGGGAGTCAGACAGTTCTGAGGTTAAGCCTGGGTCCATCACTTTCCTAGCCTTAACCTCTACAAACCTCAAGGTTCGCACCTTTAGAAGGGGGATAAGGGTAGCGCCTTTAAGTGAGATGATACGCCGAGAGCATTTTGTGCAATGCCTGGAACATATTCCTAACGACGAATGAGGCTGCTGTTGCTGTCTTTCAGTGTTAGGAGGGCTAACAGCCCAGGAGGGCTAGCAGAGTCTGGATGGGAAAAGGGAGACAAATCAAGAAGCCTGAGGGCTTCTGCATTCATCCCACTACCTGTGACAGGCTCCTCTGTTACTACCCCAGCCAGACCTTTAGGATGAGGACAGATCGTGACAACCTGTTCTCAGGCCCCGAGAGTCTCTCTGGATGGTCCCCATCTCTGAGAAGCCTCTGTAGGCACATGAGCAAAACTCCCAAAAGGGAAAGAAAACTTGAATAGACCCTCCCAGGAGGAAACGCCTGCAGGGCCACTCGTCCCCCCACAGTGTGTCCTGCGTCTCCCACCTCATCACCCGAGTCCCCTCTCTGCTCCACATCTGCTCCCCTCGGCCCCTGACGACAGCTCGCCGTGGTTTACGTTAGTCCAGTGAGGCTGTCAGCGACAGCATCACAGACCCTGGCCACCAGGCTCTCAAAGACACACCAACTGGGTAACTGAATACTGAGAGGATCACCTGGCACTAAATGTGTGGCTCTGAGAAACGTACCCACCCAGCACTGAGGGTGCTGTGCAGGCTTCCTCAAAGCCTGGTAAGAACAAGGCTGATTCCCCACTGTCCTCAGCCCCCTGGGCTGCAGGCAGGGCTGGGCACCCAGCTGCAGAGGACCTGGAAATTGTCCCTCAGCCATGCTCTCCAGGCCCCGTCCAGGCCCGAGACTCTAAGCTGGACCCCGTTCCTGTAAGCGGGCACCCTTGGAGGTGAGAAAACACCAAGACCCGAGATGTGCTTATTCTCCATGGGGAGCACCCCCGCTCTTCTTCCTGGCCCATCGTCGCTGACCTGCCTCAGGCCTCCTTCTCTCTCCCCAGGGCCCCCAATCCGTCTCCTGGCCTCCAGCCTGGCCCCGCTTTTGCCCACCCACTACCTCCCACGGCCTGGGATCTTCCTGAAACACAAATTGCGTCATGTTTGTTCCTCCTCAAAACCCTCCAAGGACAGCTCAGTGCTGGCAGAGGTCACCCACTGGCAGCCCCTAGCTGGCCTCTTGCCCGTCTGATGTTTTTGTAAATTCTGCCAACATCTGAAAAGTGGGACATTTCACATTTGAAAATCCAGGCTCCTAAGTTTTCTCTAAAATTTGGATGACCTAACAACGCTGATCTTGCATTTCCACGTGGCAATCACCAGATGACGCTGATATCAGAGGCCCCCATTTTCATCAGGCACGGGTCCTCCTGTTTGCCCCCCAGAGAGAGGACAGGTGTGCCTGGAAGCCGCTTCAGTCGCAGGGTGGGGCACCTGGAGGCTGACGCACGCTGCTTGCTGAGGGTTCAAGGTGACAGCACCGAGGTGGCTCATTACACTCTCAGCTGTGCTGTTCCCAGCCAGGCCCACCAAGGGTCCCTCCCTCTCTCACGCCCCTGGGTAGCTCCTCCATTCCAAGTCAGGAGACAGCCGGCAAAGGTCTTAGGGATTTTTCCAGGAATGCCAGTGACTACCAGGCAGGTGCTGAAGAGGCCCCACCCCAGGGTCCGGCCTCTCTTCACCCCCAACTCAGTGGAGGCTGCGTCCCCTCCCTTTACTTCCATCCAACTGTTCCCATCAAAGCCCTAACAGCACATATTTTGTTAATTGTACAAACCTAATGGGGGAATGCATTGGCAAAAAGGGTAATGGCCATCAGACCAGCAATAAAACAAAATTAATGGCCCATAGGAAGAAATCATGTCCACTTAATCCCGGCTCTGAAACTCTAATAGAATAATGGAATACCAGCAGAGGGGCTTTTCTCTCCATGCAGATTGCTTACGCCATGTTAATCACTTGCAAAGCAGGCCACATACCACTCCGCTCACATGACCCTCCAGGGAAAGTAGCAGACCCGAAACATTTAGTGCCAGGCTCATTACTGACACGCATCACCAGCGGCAACACCTTCCCCCATTGCTGCCTCCCCAGGTGACTCCAGGACAGCCAGTGTGAGGTGTCACTGCAAGCCATCAGGTGTGGTAGGCCGGAAAGCGAGACACACGATACCTAATAATAGCAGACGTTTGTTGAGTGCTTACTATGTGCCAGACACTGGGCTGGCTGAGCACTTTCTATGTACTGTATTATAACACCTTCATCTTCTGGAGCTGCAGAGTCCATCAAGATAGCCACTAGCCACATCTGCCTTTCTAAATACAAATTCTAATTAATTAAAGTTAAATAAAATCTAAAAGCCAGTCTTCAGCCTCAGTGGCCGCGTTTCAGGTGCGCGACAGCCCTGTGTGGCTAGTGGCTGTCGTACTGGGAGCTCCGGCTAGACGGTCTTTCCATTGGCACAGGCGGCTGTACTGAACAGCGCTGCTCCAGAACTTCGAGACCGTTTTAGCTCGCCCATTTAACAGATTCCGAAATCACGGCACAGAGAGGTGAGGCAAGCTGCCCAAGGTCGTGGCTGATCTGGGTTCTAGCCCAGGTCTAAGTCAGCCTGCCTCCGGAATCCCGACCCTCCACACTATTTCTTGATACAACCAGCAGTCCAGGCAGCTGGGAGGCCTTTGGAGGGAAGTGGGCTGTAGAAATGCCCTTCCGTCCGCTGAAGGCCCCACGACCCCCAGAGAGCAGACAGACCCCAGTGCTCCACTGGGGGTCTCAAACCCGGGAAGGTCATCTGGAGAGGGACGTCTTCATACATCACCCAGCCCAACCTCCTTCAATTTATGGGTGAAGAAACCAATGCACAGAAAATCAGGTGGCTTGTCCAAGGTCAAACATCTGATTAGGAACAGAGTTAGGACTACAGTCCAGGTTTCCTGATGGCCGGTCCTCACTGGCCGAGGGAGAGGACAGAGCCATGCCCTGAGAGAAGGTGAGAGAAGGAGGCGGTGTCCCTCCAGCCTTCCTGGAGGGTCCTGGGTCAGGTCAGAAGAGGCTGGGATGCGCCTAGGGGTACTTGGCTCCGAGGAGAAGAGGCAAAAAGGGAAGAACGAGGGGCAGGCAGCAGCCTAGAAACTGCAGCGGTTCAAAGCATGATACTGCATTGCTACTATCTTTGGGGAAAATAGTATAGCAGGATCTATCGCAATTAAAAATACACATACACTTTTCCTCAGCCGCCCTAGTTTGAGAATGTACCCTATAAAAAGAAAAGCACCCAGGCATAAGGACAATGCAGCAGCTCCTGCAGTGGGACAAAGTGAAAAACAAGCTAGATGTCCACCAGTAGGGAATGTTCGGGTAACCTGTGGTACAGCTATACTATCAATAAATGCAACTATTCTAAAGAACGAGTTAGAGCTACATCTTTTGCCGTGAGAGATGGCCGTAACGTTCCAAGTAAGCAAAGTAAGTAGCAGACTGATGTGTGCGGTGTGATTCCATTTTTGTAAAAGCGGACAAACTCCAGATGGAGTGCATCCACGTGCATAAGTCTGTGTGAGCACAGAGGTGGTGTGGAAGGAACAGCCCAGATGTTCACATGGGTGCGAGGGCCCACCGTTGTTAGCACATCTTTGCCTTGTTTCGGGCTGCAGAGAGCGCTGCCCCTTCTGTAATTTTTGAAAAGAAACTCAATAAGGAAAAGAAAAATAATTGATATAAGAAAGAAAAAGAGGTTGGACTTCGGAGGCAGCCAGACCAGACTGCAAACCTGCTTACTTACTGGCTGCATCGCATCGGGCAATTTCCTTAACCTCTGTCCATCTTGGTTTCCTCACCTGGAAACTGATGATAATAATATCATAAAGGGAAGTTGAGGAGAGATGGATGAGAAAATGAATTTAAAGCTACTCAACAGCCTGGGCCTTCTTATCAATGTTGAGGGACTAGTCTGCCCGGTACACAGAGGTACGTTCTGGATCGACCCTGCTGGCCGCTGTCATAGGACTTAACCAGATGCTTCTCAAGGCCCCCATATTCTGCCTTATATCACAGTTCTATTATGTCCCTCTCCCTCCCAGACCGTAAGTTCTTTGTGAGCAGGAACAGTACCCTGCTTCTTCATTCATTCATTCGATCATCCGTTTACTCCATTTATTATTAAGTTAATAATAACTGAATAATTATGTCTTAGGCATAGGCACCAAGCACTGTGTCTGACACTAGAGATGTAACAGTGAACGAAACAGAAAAGTCCCTGCTTTCGTGGGGCTCGCATTCTAATGGGGGAAACAAACTATAAATACAACTATACAATGTCAAGAGATGATAAGCAATAAGAAAAAAAATTCAACAGGCTTGGGAGCAGAAGTGACTGAGAAGGGAGGGGCATCTTAGAGAGGGGAGACAGGAAAGAGCCTCAGAGCTCACTGAGAAAGTACTCTTCGTGGCATATGCCGCAGACCCAGCGAGGTTAGTAGTTACGCAAACGATGTTAGTTTAAGAACAAAATAAAAGTAGATTTGACGGAGAGCAGAGAATAATTAAGACACCTTAGAAAACATCCCTTCACTTCTGGGTAGACACCCCAAAGGATTGAAAGCAGGGACTCAGAAAGACAACTTGTACCCCATGTTCACAGCAGCGTCATTCACAGGAGCTGAAAGGTGGAAGCAACCTAAGCGTCCGTGGACAGATGATGGATAAACAAAATGTGGTCCCCACGTAAAATGGGATATCGTTCAGCCTTAAAAGAGGAAGGAAATTCTGACACGTGCTGCAATGTGCTGGGGAACATTATGCTACGTGAAGTAATCCAGTCACAGAAGGACAGATACTGTATGAGTCCACTCACGTGAAGTACCGAGAATACGCAAATTTACAGAGGCAGAAAGGAGAACGGCGGTTGCCTGGGGTTGGGGGAGAAGAGATGGGGAGTTTTAGTGAATTGATACAGAACATCAGTTTTGCAAGATAAAAGGGTTTTGTAAACGGATGGTGGTGATGGTTGTACAACAACATGAACGTGCTTAATGCTACTGAACTGTACATTTAAAAATGGTTAAGATGGTAAAGTTTGTTATGTGTATTTTACCACAATTTTGAAGAAGAGGATAAGGGAACCCAGGGCAGACAGAGAGAGCCGGGAACCCCAGGTCTCTGCAGCCACAGCGGGGGGAACACAAGAGACTGGGGCTCCCAGGCCAGTTGGCCAACAGGGGAGGCAACTTTCCTATGGAAACATCTGAGCCAAGGTTATTCCAGAGGGCTGAGGCTGGACAGATGAGACACGATTTAGGGTGAAAAAGAAAAGGAACTGGTGGGAGGTGGGCAGCGACGGAGAGCCCTGGGCCCCTTTCTAGTCCGAAACGAAAGACAGTCAAGGAATGTATCTACAGCAATAAAACGGTGAACAGGAAATCTAAAAGGAGAAGGAATCAGAGGCCAAGAACAAGAGGGGAGGATCTGGTCTTCCAGTCTGATTCGGCAGTGAGCAGTATGGTGTGCTGGAAAGGGTTTTACACAGAACCTAGGGGATGGTGCTGGTTTTCCCGTCCCTTTGACCTTCTGTGTGTCACCCTCACCCTCTGGGTCTCAACTCCTTTGTCTACTGAACCAAGTGGCTGGATCAGAGCAAAAGGAATCTTAAGGTTTTAGGGGTCCACAAACCCCTTGAGACTTTATCCACAATGGTATTTGTGTGTACATTTTTCTTTAGAGAGATTTCCAAATTTTATGAAGCTTTTAAGGCTGTCCATGTCCCCAGAGAGATTAAGAATCACGGGAGGAGATATTCACTGGGCTCACATTCAACTAGAAATTTCTAAGATTCTGAGAAATCTTAAACTAAATACTAACAAATCTGTGGGCCTCAAAGAAATCAAGATGTTTATTCCTGCCTTGCCTGCAACAAGAGGTATTATACAAACGAAGCAAAATAATGATATGTTTTGAAAAGTTAAAATTATTTCTCTCGTGCAAGTAAAGATGGTTATTTTTGTTGTTTCATGGAAAGCAGGAACATTTCCGCACCAGGCTTACAGGCAGAGGAGGGAGGCCAGCTTGTCCGGGTCCTGCATCCCGGACAAAGGTCGCACGGCAAAGGGATGGGATGTGCTACGGGTCAACCCTCCTTTGATGGAAGATGAGAAGGCCCTTGATTCCCCTTGTGGAGAGGGGTCTAGGCCAGAAGGGAGAGTAAACACAGCCTCCCCAGGAGGTGTAGCCCAGGCAGAACAAATGCATCCTCTTGTGCCAACAAGTCGTCATCCTGCATCTGGCATAACTTGGGAGGAAACTGTCAACTGCGTGACTGGGAAAGCGGCAGGCTGAGGATGTGTCAGGGAGAAGAGCGCGGGCAGAGGACAGCATCTGCCACCAGAGAGCAAGCACTGAAAACCCGCGTCCTGACGAAGGCAGGGCCACCAGGGTAGAGGGGACCTCAGCACAACGGCAGCACCAGCCAGGAGGAGCAGCCCTGAGGCAGTGTCAGAACCACGCACTGTTGGACCTGGATGGGACTTCAGAGACCATCTATCCCGCCTCCTCTTTTCATATTTGCAGAAACGGATTGACGGAGGGATGGAGGCTTACCAGGGAAGTCCAGGATTGGCAGCCTGGCCAGGAGCTCCCTTCCTTCATGTATAAAATGTGTTTTGCACGCCAGATGCTTTACTAGGTCGGAGATCAATAATAAAGGACAAATCAGCTCCCTGCCCCCAAAGAGCCCCGTCGAAATGGAGAGACAGATGCCAGCTGACTAAGGGGCGAAATGTCATCCAGCAGGTATGTAGCCACCACAGAGGAGGGCTCCCCGACTTCAGGCAGACGGGGGTGAGATGGGGACCCAGCCACTCCCTCTCAGACCAGGCAGCGCCGGAGGTAGTGGGAGTATTCCCTGGGCGGGCAAGCCAAGCCAAGAGCCGCCAGCATCTGAGAGAAGGGTGCCCGGCACGGCAGCCCTGGAAAGGAGCCTGGAGGGTCCGGCCCCGCGGGGAGAGGCCCTGTGTGGCAGGCCAGGCCCCTCCAAACAGCGCTTCCCGCTCGCTCATCACTTCCTAACTCGCCCCCGGGGCCTGGTCCTGAATATTGCTTCATAAATAACAGAAGAGGGCTCCAGCTTGTTTAGCTGGGGTGAGGCCGATGTGCACAGCACAGCTGATTACGAGGGAATTTGGCTGAGCTGGATGGTTCTGGAATGCTGATTCTCTGCAGAGGGGTGGTTCTGTGGAGCAGGCAACCACTCAGCTGGTGTCCCCACCTGGATCCCCAGATCACAGCGGGATGCTGAAAGAGCATTTGTTTCCCATTGTTCTGAGCCACTAATTTGGCTCGGGGTATGACACCAATCTGAGAACAAACGGAGTAGGAAAACTGTACCTTTCCTAAAGGAGACCCAATTTCACCATAAACAGGGGAGGAGCGGGGTGGGGGGGGCAGATTTTCCGAGTTCACCGCACGCGCCCTCGGCCTCCCGAGCAGGCATCGCCTGGCTGCCCTGCCATCTGCCGAGCCTCACCTGCTCAGTGCTCCTCCGCGGTACCTCCAGCAGGGGACAGATTACTCTGATGGCAGGTAGGTAAAATGGGATCCCTTGCTAGCAGTAACTACCCAGAACAATCTCCCTCCTGAGCTGCTGACAGTCTCCACCTGGCACCTGCCAGCCAAAGAACTGGCGGGCGTCACAGGCCGGCACAGGCCATCCTCCCTGTGCACAGAGGGGACCGCGGAGGCCCTCTTCGGGCAGGACTTGATCAGAGGGCCCTCTGTCGGGCTGCAGTAAGGTCGGCCTGGGACGCCCCTCTGGAATGACACAGAAGCCGCTCTGTTTCTGGCAGAGTGAAGAGCGAGCACCCTCCAGGGGCAAAGGAGAAGGAAGAGCTGGCGAGCAAGGCCCCTGCAGCAGATGCTTTCTCAAGACTGATGGGTAAACTCTCCCGGAAACAAGAGGCCCTTCTCATAGTGAAACTGCCTTCTTGTGGCTTAAAATAACCAAATTGGAGAACCTTCCCGGTGACGGTCTTGAAAACAAACTAGCAACCCTACCACTTTACTCTCAGCCTCCCAGCAGACAGGCCAGAGTTTCTATGACAAAGAAACCGGCACGTGATTTAGCTATTCAGTAACCTCATAAATTCAACATATGGGCATATAGTATAGTATGAAACACTGGAAAGTAAACAAATTTTTAAAAATCTCTGAGCAGTCAAAGTACATGTCACAAAATCTTTCCACTGAAGTTTGTGAACCTTACTCATAAGGACACTCCCTGGCTTTACTTAGAGCTTTTTACTGATTTTATATGCATTTCTAACAGGCTCAGTTATCTGGTCCCTTGGGCCTCAGCTGATTCGAAGCAATAAAAGAGGAGGGGGGGGCTTCCCTGGTGGCGCAGTGGTTGAGAGTCCGCCTGCCGATGCAGGGGACACGGGTTCGTGCCCCGGTCTGGGAGGGTCCCACGTGCCGCGGAGCGGCTGGGCCCGTGAGCCATGGCCGCTGAGCCTGCGCGTCCGGAGCCTGTCCTCCGCAGCGGGAGAGGCCACAACAGTGAGAGGCCCGCGTAACGCATAAAAAAAAAAAAAAAAAAAAAAAAAAAATGAGGAGGGGGCTTGGGCTCCGCCAGAAGGCACGCTGAGGGGATGGAGGGTTGACCAAGGAGATAACTAAGGGAAACATTGTGAATCATCACATAAGTTTCAGTCACGGTCAGGAGGTTAGGGAGGATGTCCACTGCTGATGTTTAAAACACCTCTGGAGGACTTTAAGAAGTAAACCTTCAGCTATCCAGAAAATCCCAAAGAAGTCTCCTTCTTGATGCTTCCAGGCTGCTGGTTTCTTCCTGTAGGTTGTCTTAATCTTGTTCAGAAGCTGCTTGTATTCGTTCCCGGTGGGCTCATTCATTCACTCACAGGCATTGGCTCTTTGGATGCTGGAGCAGCCCAACGATGTACAAAGCTAGATGAAGGCAGGGGTTGTTTTGATGCATCACACACACACACGCACGCGCACGCACTCCAGGGGCACCTATTACACATTAGGTGCTCAACAGACACATGTATAGATGTTAGAAAACACATCTGGAAATGGAGGGACAGGCCAGTCAGACTGTCTTTTTCAAAAAATATTTATTTATATATTATTTGGCTGCGTCAGGTCTTAGCTGCAGCACGTGGGATCTTTGTTGCCGCATGTGGGACTTTTGTGCGGCATGAGAACTCTTAGTTGCGGCATGTGGGATCTAGCTCCCTGACCAGGGATCGAACCCGGGCCCCCTGCACTGGGAGCACGGAGTCTTAGCCACTGGACCACCAGGCAAGTCCCCAGACTGTCTTTTTTCCTTTTTTTTTTTTGGCTGCGTTGGGTCTTTGTTGCTGCGCACAGCCTTTCTCTAGTTGTGGTGAGCGGGGGCTACACTTCCTTGCCGTGTGCGGGGTCTCTTGTTGCAGAGCACTGGCTCTAGGCGTGTGGGCTTCAGAAGTTGTGGCACTCGGGCTCAGTAGTCATGGCGCACGGGCTTAGTTGCTCCACGGCATGTGGGATCTTCCCGGACCAGAGATCGAACCCGTGTCCCCTTCATTGGCAGGCGGATTCTTAATCATGCTCCATCAGGGAAGTCCTACCAGGCTGTCTTTTGACCCAGTCCCTAGCTAGTCACATGAGAATCTTTGTGGGGAGGGGCTATAAAATTTCAGTAGTCAACTAAAAATGTCATCTTATCAAAACTTTAAACTGCTCTACCAAGAAAAACAAAAAGACAACATGGCATCGGGCCTGAAAAAATGTGGAAAAGATTCTCCAGTTCATCTTAGAGAAACTTGTCACCCCTCTGTGAGTCTGGCTTCCCCATCAATAAAACAGTTTGGAGCCATCAGTGTCTGAAATGCTTCCAGCTCCCTAGTCAACAGGATCCTAGTTTTATTTAAGGACTGACCCTCTCCACCCCCACCAGCTTGATTTCTTTTATTTTCACCAAAGCTTTGGAGGAAGGATTTTGATCAACAGTTCCGGCCTCCAGGCAATCATCCAAAAACATGCGTGTTTTCTTCAGACCCCCTGTAGATCTCTGCCCCAGGTGCCCGACCAGAGGAGACAGCAAGTGACTCTTCATCCTCTCCCCAGCCCCTCAGATGGCACAGACGGCTTAGACGTGGGACATGGCACTATCATTGTTCTGGGGACAGGAAGTCTTTATGACACTCATAAGGGATGGTGGGCAAGGGGCTGGAATGCCAGCAATTTGTCCTGAAGAATTCAGGTTAATAATTTATAGAGGCATTCTCAGTAAATTTAAGAAAACTGAAATCATATCACGTATCTTTTCTGACCACAATGCTATGAGATTAGAAATCAATTACAGGGAAAAAAACGTAAAAAACACAAATACATGGAGGCTAAACAATACGTTACTAAATTACCAAGAGATCACTGAAGAACTCAAAGAGGAAATCAATAAATACCTAGAGACAAATGACAATGAAAACACGATGATCCAAAACCTATGGGATGCAGCAAAAGCAGTTCTAAGAGGGAAGTTTATAGCTATACAAGCCTACCTCAAGAAACAAGAAAAATCTCAAATAAACAATCTAACCTTACACCTAAAGGAACTAGAGAAAGAAGAACAAACAAAACCCAAAGTTAGCAGAAGGAAAGAAATCATAAAGATCAGAGCAGAAATAAATGAAATAGAAACAAAGAAAACAATAGCAAAGATCAATAAAACTAAAAGCTGGTTCTTTGAGACGATCAATAAAATTGATAAACCATCAGCCAGACTCATCAAGAAAAAGAGGGAGAGGACTCAAATCAATAAAATTAGAAATGAAAAAGGAGAAGTTACAACAGACACTGCAGAAATACAAAGCATCCTAAGAGACTGCTACAAGCAACTCTATGCCAATAAAATGGACAACCTGGAAGAAATGGACAAATTCTCAGAAAGGTATAACTTTCCAAGACTGAACCAGGAAGAAATAGAAAATATGAACACACCCATCACAAGTAATGAAATGGAAACTGTAACTAAAAATCTTCCAACAAACAAAAGTCCAGGACCAGATGGCTTCACAGGTGAATTCTATCAAACATTTAGAGAAGAGCTAACACCCAACCTTCTCAAACTCTTCCAAAAAATTGCAGAGGAAGGAACACTCCCAAACTCATTCTATGAGGCCACCATCACCCTGATACCAAAACCAGACAAAAATACTACTAAAAAAGAAAATTACAGACCAATATCACTGATGAATATAGATGCAAAAATCCTCAACAAGGGCTTCCCTGGTGGTGCAGTGGTTGAGAGTCCGCCTGCCGATGCAGGGGACACGGGTTCATGCCCTGGTCTGGGAAGATCCCACATGCCGTGGGCCGGCTAGACCTGTGAGCCATGACCGCTGAGCCTGTGCATCCGGAGCCTGTGCTCCACAATGGGAGAGGCCACAACAGTGAGAGGCCCGCGTACAGCCAAAAAAAAAAAAAAAAAAAAAATCCTCAACAAAATACTAGCAAACAGAATCGAACAGCACATTAAAAGGATCATACACCATGATCAAGTGGGATTTATCTCAGAGATGCAAGGATTCTTCAATATACGCAAATCAATCAACGTGATACACCATATTAACAAATTGAATAATAAAAACCATATGATCATCTCAATAGTTGCAGGAAAAGCTTTTGACAAAATTCAACACCCATTTATGATAACAAGCTCTCCAGAAAATGGGCATAGAGGGAACCTACCTCAACATAATAAAGGCCATATAGGACAAGCCCACAGCAAACATCATTCTCAATGGTGAAAACCTGAAAGCATTTCCTCTAAGATCAGGAACAAGACAAGGATGTCCACAGTTGCCACTATTATTCAACATAGTTTTGGAAGTCTTAGCCATGGCAATCAGAGAAGAAAAAGAAATAAAAAGAATACAAATTGGAAAAGAAGAAGTAAAACTGTCACTGTTTGCAGATGACATGACACTATACATAGAGAATCCTAAAGATGCCACCAGAAAACTACTACAGCTAATCAGTGAATTTGGTAAAGTTGCAGGATACAAAATTAATGCACAGAAATCTCTTGCATTCCTATACACTAATGATGAAAAATCTGAAAGAGAAATTAAGGAAACACTCTCATTTACCACTGCAACAAAAAGAATAAAATATCTAGGAATAAAACTACCTAGGGAGAAAAAAGACCTGTATGCAGAAGACTATAAGACATTGTTGAAAGAAATTAAAGATGATACCAACAGATGGAGAGATGTACCACGTTCTCAGATTGGAAGAATCAATATTGTGAAAATGACTATAGTACCCAAAGCAATCTACAGATTCAATGTAATCCCTATCAAATTACCAATGGCATTTTTTACAGAACTAGAACAAAAAAATCTTAAAATTTGTATGGAGACACAAAAGACCCCGAATAGCCAAAGCGGTCTTGAGGGAAAAAAACAGAGCTGGAGGAATCAGACTCCCTGACTTCAGACTATACTACAAAGCTACAGTAATCAAGACAATATGGTACTGGCACAAAAACAGAAATATAGATCAATGGAACAGGATAGAAAGCCCAGAGATAAACTCACGCACCTATTGTCAACTAATATATGACAAAGGAGGCAAGGATATACAATGGAGAAAGGACAGTCTCTTCAATAAGTGGTGCTGGGAAAACTGGACAGCTACATGTAAAAGAATGAAATTAGAACACTCCCTAACACCATACACAAAAATTAACTCAAAATGGATTAGAGACCTAAATGTAACACCAGACACTATAAAACTCTTAGAGGAAAACCTAGGAAGAACACTCTTCGATATAAATCACAGCAAGATCTTTTTTGATCCACCTCCTAGAGTAATAGAGATAAAAACAAACATAAACAAATGGGACCTAATGAAACTTCAAAGCTTTTGCAAAGCAAAGGAAACTACAAACAAGACGAAAAGACAACCCTCAGAATGGGAAAAACTATTTGCAAATGAATCGACAGACAAAGGATTAATCTCCAAAATATATAAACAGCTCATACAGGTCAATATTAAAAAAAAAAAAAACCCAATCCAAAAATGGGCAGAAGACCTAAACAGACATTTCTCCAAAGAAGACATACAGATGGCCAAGAAGCACATGAAAAGCTGCTCAACGTCACTATTTATTAGAGAGATGCAAATCAAAACTACTATGAGGTATCACCTCACACCAGCTAGAATGGCCATCATCAGAAAATCTACAAACAACAAATGCTGGAGAGGGTGTGGAGAAAAGGGAACCCTCTTGCACTGTTGGTGGGAATGTAAATTGATACAGCCACTATGGAGAACAGTATGAAGGTTCCTTAAAAAACTAAAAATAGAATTACCATATGACCCAGCAATCCCAGTACTGGGCATATACCCAGAGAAAACCATAATTCAAAAAGACACCTGCACCCCAATGTTCATTGCAGCACTATTTACAATTGCCAGGTCATGGAAGCAACCTAAATGCCCATCGACAGATGAGTGGATAAAGAAGATGTGGTGCATATATACAATGGAATATTACTCAGCCATAAAAAGGAATGAAATTGGGTCATTTGTAGAGATGTGGATGAATCTAAAGACTGTCACACAGAGTGAAGTAAGTCAGAAAGAGAAAAACAAATATCGCATATTAACGCATATACGTGGAACCTAGAAAAATGGTCCAGATGAACGAGTTTGCAGGGCAGAAATTGAGACACAGATGTAGAGAACAAACATATGGACACCAAGGGGGGAAAGCAGCAGGGGACGGGGTGGTGGTGGTGGTGTGATGAACTGGGAGATTAGGATTGACATGTATACACTGATGTGTATAAAATGGATGACTAATAAGAACCTGCTGTATAAAAATAAAATAAAATAAAATTCAAAATAAATATAATTTATAGAGGCATTTCTTTAAAAAAAATTTTTAACTTCTGAAACAAATTGCATACAAAATGTGTGACATTTGCAGGAAATTTTCCAGTTTGCTCAGTGAAGCATAATAAATATATGCAGCCCATAATAATAAGTTACTTAAACTCAGGCACTAAATCATTTATTAATTGTCTCCTAATCCTTTCCAGCTACGACGAAAACCAAGAGTGTGGCCATATTTCACATACCAGTTCATAATGCCTCCAATGCCAAACAGCACGGCTGCCGCTAGCTATCACGTCCATTTTTCATTCTGGTACCGGACTCTGCAGATGGGCCTGGAGCAGGGCCTGAAGCTGAGGGGACTGCTGTTGTCAGCAAAGGGGTAGATGCACCCCCAAACACATCCCAGCCCACTGACTTCTCCCATGGATGTTCATTTTGCCTAGAGTTCCCCTCGCCCGGGTCCCCTTCCTGTCCACCTCTCCCACTGCCGTCAGTACATGCTGCCCCTAGGTAGATATTAATCCTGGGAGACCACAGGCCATTGTCTCCTGGGATGCCCAGCACCAGGCTCATAGCCCCAAGTCCTCTCCAGCAGCGGATGGTGAGCCAAAGAGAATCAGAACAGAGATGGGAAATGGAACAGCAAGACCTGCCCATTCTCGAGGACAGGCTGACCCAGTGGGGAATGTGGATTTCCGCTGTCATATCCACTTATTAGGCCTCCTCCCCACCCCTAGTGCTCCAGACATTAGCCTCTGCTCCCTGGGAGACTCTGTATTCAGACCAATGCCCAGAGCCACCTGTAGTCCCAACCCTCTCTTGGGACTGTCATACCCACGCAGCTGCGCTGACCGTGTGTCTGGCAGGAGGGAACATCACCAGCAAACTAGAAGTCTGTAGCCAGATATGCCGCCTGCGGGTGCATGGACAACTAGGACAAGGTAGGGTCCCAGGAACTGAGTGACTGGAGAATTGCAGAGACTGAGTTCAAGGGGTGAAACGATTCTCCAGGCCTCTTTGCTTCCCCCAACATGCTTCTCTCCTGTACAACCAACTCGGAATCATGCCATCTTCTACCAGGTACCTGAGTCTGGGAAGCATCTTTCATTCTGCCTCTGCCCTGCTTTTCACTCCCACACTCAATCTAGGGGGTTTCACTCCCAAAACACATTTCTCAAATCTAATCCTTCCCATCTCCACTACCACTGCATAATTCAGAGCTCAGGGGTGAAAATCAGCAGCTCTTACCCAAGTTTTGTGGGATTTGCACAGAGTTCCTGGTTCTGTTCTATTTTTTTTAAAGGTAATATGTAATCTGGTTCAAAAATCAAAAAGTATATAAAAGTTTACACTGAAATGTCTCCCTCCCATCCCTGTCTCCCACTTGCTGAAGGAAACACAAATATAGATTCCTGTTTTCCCCTTTTATACACACTTTTCTGCACCTTGGTGGACTTTTTTCTTTTTACACTTAATATATTTTTGGAGGTCTTTCCGTATCAGTACAAAGAGAGCTTCCTCATTCCTCTTTTTTTGTTGTTGTTTTTGGTGGCCCGTACAGGGATCATTCCTCTTTTTTTTAACAAAAATTTTTTTAAATTTATTTATTTGTATGAGTTGGGTCTTCGTTGCTGCACGCGGGCTTTCTCCATTCCTCTTTTTAAATGCACAGTATTCTGTTGTCAGGATAGTCCATAATTTAGCTAATTGGTCCCCAATTAATGGACATTTGGGTCCTGTCCAATCTTTTGCTATTACAAATAATGTTGCAAAGAATAAACTTATGGGGACTTCCCTGGTGGCGCAGTGGTTAAGAATCCACCTGCCAATGCAGGGGACACAGGTTCGAGCCCTGGTCTGGGAAGATTCCACATGCCGCGGAGCAACTAAGCCCGTGTGCCACAACTACTGAGCCTGCGCTCTAGAGCCCGCGAACCACAACTACTGAGCCTGAGTGCCACAACTACTGAAGCCCGCACGCCTAGAGCCCGTGCTCTGCAACAAGAGAAGCCCCTGCAATGAGAAGCCCATGCACCGCGACAAAGAGTAGCCCCCTTCGCCGCAACTAGAGAAAATCTGTGTGCAGCAACAAAGACCCAGCGCAGCCAAAAATTAATTAATTAACTTAAAAAAAAGAATAAAGTTATGCCCATGTCATTTCATAAGTGCAAGTATACTTTTAGGATCAATTCCCCAATATGAATTTGCTGGTCAACAGGCATATGATTTATAATTCTGATAGCTATTGCCAAATTGCCCTCCAAATGAGGTTGTACTGATTTATACTATAAGTCAGCCTGTTTCCCCAGAGCCTTGCCAATACAGTGTGATAACAAACTTTTGGGATTTTTGCCCATTTAAAAGATGAATGAATAATGCTAACTTGAGACAGTTTCAATTTGCATTTCTCTTATTATGTGTAAGACCGAACATCTTTTATATGCTACGAGCCATTTGTATTTTCTTTTCTGTGAACAGTCTGTCAGAATTATTTGCCCAGTTTTTCTATTGGGTTGTATTTTGTTGTTGATTTTTAGGAACTTTTTGTATGTGAGGGAAAACAGCCCTGTGATTTGAGTTGCAAAACTTTTTCCCCCAGTTTGCCATATGTCTTTGACTTTGCTTAAAATATTTTGCTGGTGCTTCCTAAAATTTTTAATTTCAATTCCAACAGGCCAGGAGCATTCACTCTCCCATGTGTCGCAGCCCCCTAACTCCCCAGTTTTACAGTTGACTTGCTTTACTGTTTTTAATTGTCAGCCAGGAGTGCTGACTGTGTGATGCCTGGAACTGCTGCCACCGTTGTGTGACTCAGAGGAAAGCTGGTCTGAAAACAGCTGATATACAGAGGGTGACAGAGAAAGAACCTGGGGGCTTGCTGATGTCCTTGGGTCACTGAGTTTACCCAACCCTAGAGCAGTCCTGGCTCTGAACTTCATAATATGTAAGAAAATGAATCCCTTACTGTTTAAGCCACTTTGGGTTGGATTTGCTGCTACTAGCAGCCAAAGGCATTCTAACCAATACACACCTTGAATGTTCTAGCAAAAGTCTGGTCCCTTCCAACCCATCCCCACGGCTACTGAGGCCTGTGTTCTAGAATATAAACCTCACAATGCCACTCCCCTATTTTAATACATTCCATAGCTCCCATCACCTGCAAGATACGATCCAAATGTCATTGCACTCAGTCCAACCCTGCCCCCTCCTCCCTTCCTGCTCCTGCTGTCTCACACCTCCCCGCTCCATAGAGGGGCCTTTCCCTCTTCCTCCTAATTCCCAGGACAGTCTGTTCCGTCATCACCTCCTCCAAGCAAATTGCAGACCAAGTCCCTGTTCCCCACCCCATCACCGCCAAGAGCATCCAGTGCTTTCCCCTAGGGCTGCACCCACCTCGTTGTCTATACATCTTTTTACATGCCTAAGCCCCTACCCTGCTCATTCCCTGTGAGCTCCTTGAAAGTGGGGACAATATCGTGTTTATTCCGCATCCCTAGCTCGGGACCCAGCACGTGGCAGGCGTTCAGGTAGTGTCTGCAGACCTGAACGGAGCTCCCCAGTCTCATCTCATGTGTTCCCCCAGATGCCCCCTCAGACCTCCTTCCTACCCAAGTCCACGTCACTCTATAGAGAAGCTAGAAGAAAGGTCCCATCGGAACAGGCCTGCCCTAGGGAGGGAAGCAGATGACCTATTAAATCACCGAATTAAGCCGCACTGGTGGCCTCAAGGCCTCAGCACATCACCTACTGCACCAGGAAGTCAGGGTGAAGAGCTGGGCTCCAGCCGCTTAACCAGCTGTGTGAGCACAGAGAAATTACCTAAGCCCTCTGTGCTTCAGCTTCCTTATTCGGGAAAGAGGGATGACATGAAGATGTACTGAGTGCAATCAATTGTCTCACAGAAACTGGTAATAAGAGCCACGCCGCCCCCCGCTTAGAGTTGCAAGCAGCCCCTGGAGAATCAGGCAGACACAGACTCCTCGCTAGGCAGGCCCTTTTCTAGTTCAAACACCAACGTGGTGACCACAGAGCAGAACTATATTTACGGGAACAACGGGGAGAGGAGAGCGCGGGCAGTCACCGGGCACTTCCGTGTGCAGCCCATGCCGCGTGGTGCCTACCTGTCCCCCCCCCCCGCGCGCATCACCGCCACACCGCGAGGCGCCGCTTTCCGTCCGATTTAGAGAGAAGCGAGGCTCACAGGAGCCCAGCTACTTGCCAGAGCGTCCCTGGCGGGAACCCCATGCAGCGCGGCTCGGGGTCTCAGCACAGCTCTTCACTGCCTCGTGCTGCCCCACGCCCCATGGAATGAGGCTGGCCTGACAGACCCAGGACGTGGAGGCGGAGACCAGGGAGGGGAGAGGAGACAGGGATCCAGGGGTGAGAGACGGGGAGATGGGAGAGTGAAGGAGAAGCTCTTAGAAAAGATTTCTCTCTTGTCACCAGCAGGCCTGCGAGTGTGTGTGTGTGTAAGACCCTGTGTGTGTGTGAGCCATGCGTATGATTCTGTGTGTACGCACATGTACGTGTGTGTGCGACTGTGTGTTACACGGGAGTGCGACTCTGCCTGGGTGTATGTGTTGAGGAGGGGAGAAGGGGAGCCCGCACGGACTGGCTTCCCTCCAGGCTCACTCACAGGCAGGCCACATCGAGCCTAAACGTGCCTCGCGTGAACTCTGCGTGGCGGCAGCAGTGGGAGACTTCACCTATTAACTCGCCTCTTAAAAATGCCCCCTGTTGCAGGCAGTTGCAACTAGCTATGTGACATCAGCGGGCCGGGCTCTGTTATGAGCCCATGAGTGACCCTGCCAGGCTGCCGAGGGGACAGCAGAGGGAAGAGGGGAGGGAGGAGACACCTTTCTGATTCTGCCAGGCTTCCCTGGAAGGACCTCCCCGCACCCAGATGCATCATGGCTCCTCGGTCAGAGAGGACTCTGAAGAGGCCCTTCTGCCCACGTGTCTCTCAGTTTTCAAAGACGTTCAGAGCGCAGGGGGAGACACACACATCTTCCCAAGCCAGCAAACAGAAGCAGCAGCCCTGGCCTCCGGCTGGGAAACGAGTGGGAGGGGGCAGGGGCCACAGGAGAACAGGCAGCCTTGGTTCCCAGCCAACTCTCTCAGGTCCCCTCGGCACCCACCAGGATTTGTCCCCCACCAGGACTGCCGCTGAGTTTCTCTCTCCTTCTGCCTCTCATTCCATCTGACGCTGTCCGTGGTGAGAGGAATGGGGCCCAAGGTCACACGGCCTGTCAAGAGCAGACAGATCTGGAAACACAGGTCTGCCCCATCGCTGCCTAATCCCCTGGCCACTGCTCCTCCAAAGTCCTCTGAGCCCTGCCTGACAATAGTCATAATCAATGATTTCCTCCCTGAGAAGAGCAAAAGAAGACAATCTTATGCGGCCTGGACCCTACACAAATTCTAACCCTTTCCCTGGACTCCAGGGAGAAAAAAACAAACACACAAGCAACATCCCAACGGCTGGAGAGAACTCATCGTCTGCATTCTCCAAACCCTGTGAGGACCCACTGTCCCCAAATCAATCTAGACAGGGGCCAACACAGTCGACAATTTCAGTGAAAAGGCCCTTCTTTAACCATTCCCCAGCTTCTCTGCACAACGAGGTGCAGAAACCAAACAGCTAAGCACAGAGTGTGACCACTTAGGCCTGGGGAGAAAGGCTAACCATCAGCCAGCCTTCCTTGGCCTTGCCATGCCCTCAAGGATCCTTTCACCTCCACCCTCTGGGCTTTGTGAATTACAGGGTACTGGACAATAGAAGCTTGCTTCCTGGCTCAGACCCTGCTTTTCTAGCTGAAAGCCCTCGGGCAAATTCTATCCATTTTACAGGCAGGAAAAGTAAGGCCTGGAGGATGCAGGGTCAGCCCAAGCTGTGTCCACCAAGATCCTAACTCCCAGTCCTGAGCTCTTTGCACTGCCCCCTCCCCACCCCAGGCTGCTTTTCTTTCACTCATTGTAGCCTTGATCAGAAAACCAATTATCACCGCACTAACTCCCAAGGCCGGTCTTCCTGGAAGGAGGAAAATAGTAGCAAGCTGATATTTGGAGGTTCTGAGAGCCTCCCAACTGCTGCGGAAGACCCAGCCTTCCCCTTCTAGGACTTAGCATCGCTGCCAAAAGAAGGCAAGAAAGCTTCCAACAAAAGTTTGTTTTCACGGAGATTTTATTTCCTTCGCTGAGGCTCTCCCTCCACAGATTTCTCTTTGTTGGCGGTTGCATTCAGAAGTCACCAGATACACAGCCCCTGACCCTTCGAGCCCTCGGGGGATCTCACGCCTTTATCTCTCTTCCCAGGCCCACAGGCTGCCTGCTCCCCACTCAAAAGGCCCTTTGAGCCACTCTGGAGAGAGAGGGGCTCTTCAAATGGACAGAGCTTCAGTGGGACTGAGCCCTCCATGTCAAGGTTGGGGGAGTGAGGACAGTAAGAGAGAGAGAGAGATGGAGGGGGGCGTGGGGAGAGAGGGAGAGGCAGAGAGAGAGCTGGAGAAAGTGAGGGGTGGGTAGATGGAGGCAGGGGCGCTGCGTGTCTCTGAGTGCCAGCAACTAACCGCATCCCTGTATCGGTCAGGCGGCAGCTGTGCTCCACGATGATGGGGCTCTAGCTAGGGGCTCAGAAAGAAGGATGCCGGTCTCCCAGGCTGTCCACAGACCTGGGCTCAACTTGCACCAAGGCAGGGACAGCCCCAGCAAAACTCGGAAGGGGATAACATTTGTCCTAGTTGGACAGACCTTTCCTTTTTGCCCTTTTTGGGAATCAGCTGCCCTCCCGGGTACACAATTTAGAGCTTTTGCTCTGGCCGTCTCTCTGAGCCAGGGAAGAAAGGGGCTAACAGTATGAATGCAGGCTTCACGAGCAACCCCTCTGGGTGTGTGCGTTAAAGAGAGAGGGAGAGAAGGGAGCGAGAGCGAAAGTAAGAGAATCAGGAGGATAAATGCTTAGCTCTGGGGAATAAATTGCTAAAGGTAGAATTACAGGTTCAAGAGGTGGGTGGGATTTAGAGGTGGCAGTGAACTGTGGCCACTGATGGAGGCCCAGCAGCCCTTAAGGGCGCCCTCCAGGAGGGGGGTCCTGACATGTGACGTCACGGGCACAGACCAGACGGTCAGGCAGAGCTGAGTTTGATTCTCGGCCTACAACTTGCTCACTTTGTGATCGTGGACCATTTATTTAATCTCTTTGGGTCTCATCTCCATCATCTGCTCAACTGGGGATAACGGCATCTCAAGGGTGGTGTGAGGACAGAAAACAGACCCCAAAAGCCAAGCAGGGACCCCGGCACACACACACCCCTCCTGCTGTGAGGACTGGGGTCGAGTTGGACAATCCGTACTTCTCTTCAGGTTTCCACTGCTCACCATCTCACCCTTATATCCCAGATTGCATGTGGTCAAAGCAGAATTTTCAACGTTTACGTCTTTAAGTGTCTATTTTAACTTTTGTCATGAGGAGACAGAGAATTTCCAAAGCATTTTTCAAGACTAGTGTCTTATATGTTCTTCAAATGGTCTTATTCCCATTTAATAAATGAAGGAATCAAGAGTCAGAGATAGGAAGTGACTTTTCCAAAGCCATCCAGTAGGTAAGCGGCACAGGTAAGACGAGGCCAAGCCCAGTCAGTGTCTAATAACACAAACTCGACTAAGAAATGCCACCCTGCACAGGGCAGGGAGGGGGAACAGAGGGGAAGAGGTTTGGGGCTTCTGCACTAAGGGAAGCCACAAAGGATGACAATTTTATGAAGATGGGGGATCCTAAACAAATTTTTAAAGCCTGGATTTGAAAGACCAGAGTCTGCAGGCAACTCAGAGGGACATCTGTTGGACAAGGAGACAGAGAGGAGAAAACAGCTTCACATAATTTCTGTGGCCAGAGCAGGAGTCCAAGGAAAGCTGTCCACTACATCTTTGACATGAAGACCCAGGGGAGGGAGCCCTGGGCCAGACTGGGGTGCAGGAGACTGAATATGTAGTAGAATCGGAATCGATTAAAGTCTGTTTCTCAAGGCAAAGTGAGTTCTAAGGCTGGGCCCTTAATTACCCATCTGCTTACAGAACATGTGTCCAAGATCTCCACTACACGGTAATAAACATCGAGGGGGGGAGGAACTAGAGTAGGCGGCCGGTCCTGGCCTAACTTTAGGACCCGCCAAGAGGACCTGCTGTCGGGGTGGCGGGCTCCGTGGCTCACGTTTCCTCTCCGCACACATCTTCCGTCAGGCCAGGGATATAGAAAGATGGGCTGTGACGTTCCTTCTCTCTCCCCTCTCTTCCCATCCTGTTCAGTGGGTCCCCTGACAGCACTGAGCTCTGACCGGCCCTTTAAAAGCGCTCTCCTAATCTCCTGACCAGTGTTGACCTGCCCGCAGGGCCAGGCCAGGTGCAGTCCCACTTGGACTAGAAGGATGATTCCTGGAGGACGGTCCATCCAGGGAGTCTGGAGTCTCAAATCCATAATTACCGGCTCCGGAAAGAGCACCATCCCTCTGCCCCCTCCGACACACACAAGACCGGCTGCATGCTTCTAGACTGATCTCCCTCTTAACCAGATGCAAAGGGACTCTTTCAAAGGGAAGATGAGGAATCCCTCCTGGGTCCAGGGAAGCCACCAGTCTGTATTGTGAAGCAATTTCAGACAGTCTCCTTTGGCTTTCAAATGTACTTAATCAACATGAAAAGGATTGTGAGGGCTGGAGCTCCTACAGGTAGAACTAACAGGAGAAGAGTAATGTTCATAAATCATTTAGCATGCACTCCAAACAGGGCTGTGTTTTTTCTTAAAGGAAAAGGCAAGGCCAAAGAAATGGAGCCGTACAGGAAACCCAAGCCGCTGTAACTTCTCCCCAAATGCAGGCTGTCCCCAAGTGGAGTTTATATCATTTTCATCTGCGATCTGACCCTTGATACTGATTTTTCCAGCTTGGGTCCCTCCCCCATCCCGAAGGCTCAGACCAGCAAAGGGGTCAGCACCGTGGAAAGACAGCTGATAAAACAGCTGCACCCCTACCTCCTCTGCAGCCCAAATCAGGGACTGACGGTCTCTCCTCAGCAGCTGACACCACCCTGGGGCAGCTGGGCCTGAGCTGGGAGCTCCAGGGGGAGGGGAACCAGGCTCACGGGACCCAGGCAGCATTCTTCAGGCCTCAGCTCAAATGTCACCTCCTCAGAGGGGCCTTCCTTCCACCCCATGTGGAACGATGCCTGTGGCCCAGCCACTCCACCATCTCAACCTGCCCTGTTTGCCCTGCTGAGCAATTATTACTTGCTTTACACTATATTAGATAGATGTTTACCGTGCATCTCCCCCAGCAGGATGCGAGCTTCATGAAGGCAGAAAATGTGTGCCTTGTTGACAATTGAAATCTCAGCACCTAGAACAGTACCTGACATATAGTATAAGTATTCAATAAATAGTTGTTGAATGGATAGATAGATTTTTAAAAATGGCTCCTTTCCCCTCATCCAGGGAACATTCCAGATAGAGAAACCCTTGTCTACTCCAAAGCAGGAAAATGGTAGTCAAAAGACAGAAGCTGTTGCTGATTTCCGATTCTGACTGTCACTTTAACCCAGAATACACTATTCCCACTCATCAGCCTCACCTTCTCCACCTGCAGAATGGGTATCACGCCGATGAGAGGAAGAAGAGGGAGCAATCAGGGAGAACTAATGCTTATCGACCATCTCCTGCCAGTGCCCTGTGCTAGGCGCCTGATTGACAAACGCCACCCGGTTCAATCCTCACAACCACCTTGAGATTGATATTATTATCACCTGGTCCCAGAGAAGGACCCTGACTGTCAGAAATATAAAGTAATTCACCCAGACTTGCACACCTAGGAAGTGACAGAAAGGGGATTTCAACCCAGGCCTGCAGATCCCAAAGCTCCTTCTACTGTACATCACACAGTGGCAACACATTGCAGAGTTTATCCTTTGACCCATGTGAAAGGTGCAACGCCCCAGAGGAAAAGCCAGGCTGTGCCCACCAGAATTTGGAGATCCTTAACTTTGCCCTTTTCCAGAAGTTGACGTGGGACACTTAGGCGGCCAACTTGTCCCAATTTCCCTGAGACTTCCCAGGTTTCCTCATGAAGGTCCTGTGTCCCAGGAAAGCCCTCAGTCCCAGGCAAACGGGAACAGCTGGTCTCCCCCGGTGGGAGGCAAACACAGCTAGAGACCCTGAAAACTCTGAGCCCAAGAGCTCGGGGCTTCCTGGGAAGGAGCACGGCCTCCACATGCTCCCACCAGCAGCGATGGGAGGGCCCAGCTGCGTCCGGTCCACCCGGCTGTGTGTCCTCCAACACCGCGCGTCTGGGACTGATTTGCAACACAGAGGTCTCAGCCCACGGTGGCACAGCGGAAGAGCAGGAACCTGTATGGCGTCCTGGCCCCCGTTGCCCCGAATGCAGACTTTGGCCTCAGAACAAGAACAGTGTGGGCTCCTTCCCTAAAGGACTGCAACCTCCAGGACAACATGACCTTCTGAAAGCAAGGAGGGCAGATTCCTGGAATTCCAGCCAAGGAGCTGAGTAAGAAGAGCAGAATTCAGGACGGCCAAGAAGTTACCAAGAAACACCACAGGGCCCACGAGGTGGACTGTCCTGGATTCCCAGGTCACAGGCACGAACTCGAGGGAAAGGTCACCTCCGTGGGGTTCTCTTTCTGTACAAGAAGCCGTCCCCCTATTCCCTGGCCAGTCTTTGGCAGAACCTCTACTGCATATTTTCCTTTTCTTTTTTTTTTTTATTGGAGTATAATTGCTTTACTATGGTGTGTTAGTTTCTGCTGTATAACAAAGTGAATCAGCTATACCTATACGTATATCCCCTGCCTCCTGAGCCTCCCAGCCCCATCCCATCCCACCCCTCTAGGTCATCACAGAGCACCTAGCTGAGCTCCCCGCGCTATACCGCAGCTTCCTACTAGCTATCTGTTTTACACATGGTAGTGTATATACGTCAGTGCTACTCTCCCAGATCACAGGCACAAACTCGAGGGAAAGGTCACCTCCGTGGGGTTCTCTTTCTGTACAAGAAGCCATCCCTCTATTCCCTGGCCAGGCTGTGGCGGAACCTTTACTGCATACTTTCATTCTCCTGCATCCACAGGGTCCATCCCCCGGCCCCGCCCCGCTCCTGCACCGGCTACACCTTCATCTGAACCACCTACTCAGAGTAGGGGCGGATCTTCCCCTGGGGCCAGGACGACAGTAAGAGCCCTAGAGCCCAGAAGGTCAGCGGAGGCCAAGCGCAGGTGTGGGTGGGAGTGCAGAAAGATGCTAGGGCGGGAGCGGGGGTTGCATAGGACATCCTCCTTCCCACCTTCAGGACTTCTGTGTTCAGGACCGTGGGAGAGGGCCCATTTGTTCATTTGTTCTTTCACAACAATGGTGGCTCTGACCTGCATCTTCTAGCCCAGAGCTACGGGGCCTGCAGCCCACTTATCCCCTCACCCACCCTCCAGCCAGCCCACTCAGCCCTGTGCTCCCAGGCACGTTGCTTCACAAATGCCTTCAACTTTTTCACCTGGGCATTTTCAGTGTCCGCCTGCTCTGGGTCTTTGAGTTTGCCTCATGGCCTCCCTCTCTTCCTCAACATATATCTTTAACCTCCCTCTCCCTTCCTCTCCACTCAAAAACAAAGCCCCCTTCCTCCTTCCCAAGGCCAAGCCCACCTGGGCTCTGACCCTCCATCCGACAGCGCCCATCACCTGTGAGTGCATGTGTATTCATGTATCTTCAGTGTCTCCCTCTGCTCAGGCTACCCCCCCAGACCTACCAACATACAGTCTCCCAGGCCCAACTATCACTGTTCTAGGCATGACAGCACCCCAGGCCCATCACCATCACAGGTGTGATAGTGCAGTGGGAAGAGCACTGAGCCAGAACCACCCAGGACACTTATTGACCCTGTGTCCCAAGAAACTCAATTTCTTCATCTGTAACGTGGGTACAATGGCCCCTGCCTGACTCACTTAAATATTGTAAAGATCAGGTAAGATAATGGACTTGAAGTATTTTGTATATTGTAATTTGAATGTAAAGAATTATTTAATTTTGGGGATAAACAACAAGGACCTACCATAGAGCACAGGGAACTATACTCAATAATTTGTAATAACCTATAAGGGAAAAGAATCTGAAAAAGAATATATATATATGTATATGTGTAACTGAATCACTTTCCTGTACACCTGAAACTAACACAACAGCGTAAATCAACTGTACTTCAATAAAAACATTTTCAAAGAATTATTTAATTTGTAAATTATTTGCTTAACCCTCTGGAATGATATCCCTCCCAGCTCTCTCTTTCCTTTCACCACCAAACTTTTGAAAGAGCAATTGGTATTCACAACGGCCACTTCCTCACATCTATTCTCTCTCTTGATCCCCTACACCCTGGCTGCTGACCCCACCACACTAGTGACACTGCCCTTGAGGTGGCTCAGTACTCCTGTTCACACATGCAGGGGCCGTTTCTCAGTCACAGCCCCCCTTCAAGGCAACAAGTGCCACACTTGTTGCACTTGGCCCCTCTCCCTCCCTCAAACCTGCTCACCTCCTTATCTTTACCATTTCTCTTTCCGGTACCACTTCTATTCCTATCATATGAGCTGTAGAAATCATGCAACGCTTGTTGATTCCTCCCTCTCGATCACCCATACCCTCCTCGAACTGTCACCTCACCCCCCGGATAACTCAGGCCCAACACAATCCCAGGGGGCACACGGTAGATCCTACTGGCCCAGCTCCCACATACATCTCCCATCTTCCTCCTTCCTTTTCCGTCATCAACATGCTTGTTAATTCCTTCAATACTTTCCTTTCCCAGACGATTACAGTCATCTCCTAACTTACTCCTCTCTGCTGTGATCTGCCCTACATTAGTGTCAGCAAGACTTTTCTATAAGGTAAAATCTCTTGTGAAACCTCATGGACTATGGAATAAAATGCAAATCCCTAAGCTTGGCATAGAAAGCCTTCACGACATGACTCCAACCTAGTGTCCCAGTCTTAACTTACAGTCTCCCTCGGTGCCAACCCTACACTCTAAATAAATTAGAGTATTTCTTGTTCCTGGCCTATGTGTCATGCTTACCTGCCTCAGGGCCTTTGCATGTGTCCATCTATCTGTTGGAATGCCTCTTTTCCACTACTGTCTGTTAGAACCCTACTCTTCCTTCAAGCCCAGCTCAAAACCATCTTTTCCATGAAGTAGTCCCTAGCAACCCCGGGGAGAAGTAATGTTTCCTTATCCAACTCACAGTATGTCAACTATGATACTTATCATCTTTGTGTTATGGCTACTTAAATCCTTGTTCAGTCTCCTCCTTTAGACTCGTTCATCACTGAATTACATTTAGCACACTCTTAAACCCACAGTAATTTTGCAATAAATATTTGTGGAATACAAAACTGAATGACACAATTAAGTCTCTCCAGCGGTTTCCAATCCAAGTGCCGCATGAAAGATCTGCCTGCTGACTGTTGGCAACCGGCTTATCTCCTCCCCCATCCAAGGGTCCTCTGGCAAAGCCAGGCTGACAGCCAGCCACGCCCCCCACACACGGGCTTCCCCCACCTCCTCACTCCCATTCACTCCTCACTCCTTTACAGTCTCTTCCACCCTGACCCGCCACTAAAACCACACTCCCCAGGATGCCAATGGCTTTCACACCAACGAAGTCCGTGAATGCTTTTTTTAGTCCTTCTCTACTTAGGTTTGCCGCTGCTGCTGTTGCATCTGACTCTATGGTCTCGTGCTCCACCACAAAGCTTTCGACTCCTTTGGTTCAATGATGCAACACTTCCATTACCCCGTCCAGATTCTTCTCCCAACTCTCTGTTACCCTCTGTGTCTCTTTCTCTATCACCTCTCTTCAATGTGTGTTCCTCTGTCTTTGCCCACTGCTCTTCTCCCTCTGCAGCCTCCCCCTGGTGATCTCATTCCCGTTCACGGCTTTGACAACCATCCATGGATAATGGCTCTCACACCTCTACCTCCAGTTCCATCCTCTAGCGTGTATTCAATTTCCTGACAGAAAACATCTCCAAATAAGTGTCCCACAGATACTGGAACTCAATACACTTAAAAAAAAAAAAAAGAAAGAAAGAAAGAAAGAAAGAAAGGAGAGAAGAAGGAAGGAGGGGGGGAAGGGAGAGAAGAGGGAGGGAGGGAAGGAGGGGGGAAGGGAGGAAGAAAGGTAGGAAGAGAGGGAGGACCCACAGCCCAAAGGCCCTTTGCTCCTCCTGAGTTTCCTGGCACAGTTGCTGGAACCACCACGCACCCAGTACATAAGATGAAAACTCAGAAGTCTCCTTGGAGTCCTTCCTTTCCCTTACCCTCTCAAAGCTCTGGGATCTGGCCCCGCCCCTCTAGCCACAGCGCCCCTGCCTCGGTCCAACCCTCATCACTGCTTGCCTGGAGTACCGTACTAGGTTTCTAACTGGCTTCCCTGCATCTGGTCTTGCCCACGTGGATCCAGCCTTCTCAGGACTGCCAACATGATCTTTCTAAAACACAAGTCTGTCCAAGGCACTCGCCTGCCTAAAATCCCTCAATACTAACAATGGCTAAAATTTACTGAGCATTCTCTCTGCTCCAAGACAGCTCTCTTAGCCCTCTGTGCTGATTGACTCCCTCTTCACAACAGGTCAATGAGGTAAGTACTATTTTTATACCCCTTTTACAGATTAGGAAATTGAGGCGCGGGGGGCGGAGAGAGGATCATTCGCCCGAGGTCACGAAGACAACAAGGCAGAGCAGGGCCTCGGCTCCGAAGCCTGTTTCTCCAATGCTGTGTCACGCTGCTTCTTCAAGGGCTCCCCATGGGCTCCCCATGGGCCAAGCTCCTTAGCTGGCATTCGAGGCTCTCCAGGACCCGGCCAACCCTGCTTCTCCAGTTGCCTCCTCTCCAGACCTGCCTCCTGCTCCAGAAACCCTGAGCTGCCTACTTTGCACATCCTCAACAGACTGGTTCGTGTATCCGCGCCTTTGTGCCGATGAGCTCTTTGCTTGACTCTCTCCTCCCCCATATTTGGCCACACTTGGATGACTTTCCACTCAGGTCAGTTTAGATGTCACAAGGGACAGATCCTCCCAGCCTCCCTGATGGCCATCGGCCTGAGCTGGCTGTCTTTCCTTGATGCTTCACAGCCCCTCGCCCTTGAACTTTCCTCCACGGTTCTCCCCAGATCGTAGACTCCTCAAGGGTGAGGACTCTTATTCACCTCGTCTCTGCAGAGTACAGCACGGTGCCTAGAACGCAGTAGGTGCCCTGTAAGTTCTGCTGAGCTGAACTGAACTCTGCCTTCCTTGGCTTACCCCGTCCCACCCCAATCAAGGCCCGGGCCCTGTGGTCATTTCAGATCACCCCGGCGCACAGCCATTTCCTTCTGCTCGGAATTCCCTCAGCACACAGATTCTGTGCCACTCATTTAGTAATTAATCAATCCTGTCCCATCTCGTGACACCTCCTGCATTGCAATCTTCACTATTATTTAACTCATGTTGTTACTTTTCTTCTCGTGAACCACTTCCCCAGTTAAAGGGCAAACTTGGAGATGGAAGTTAGGGGATGGGTATCACTTGCATTTTTGTCTTCCTGAATGCCTTGTATATATTAAGTGTCCAATAAATGCTTGGTGATTTAACTAAACGCAATCTGGGGAAGCCAAGGTTGGGCTGTAGGGCAATGAGAGAAGGGGGAAGAGACCCTGACTTTAAAGCAGGGGCTGCTCAGAAGGGCAAAATATTTGAGGCTCAAAGGGGCATAACCCAGTCTCTACTCATTCTCCCCCCCAAGCAAAAGCCTCACCTGCTGGCTTTGAAATAGATGTTTACTTGGATGTAATAAAACATTGAATTAAATTTTTGGATTTAGAATCAGGAGTCGCAACATATGCATAAAAGCCAAAAATATCACTCTCTGCTCTCCGTCAAGAAGCTGCCATCCTGGCCTGCTGGGCACCAAAGCCCACATTCCATCAATTCCCCCTCGGCCGATCTAAGGACCGTGGGGAGATCCTTCAGGCCAAGTGGTAGAGGAGAGAGCCCACCGAGAACCTGGGGCTCCATTCAGCCTTTGACAAGGGCTCACTCACCCCTCCCCTTCCTCTCTGGAAGCAACTGCATGCCGAGAAACAGGCTTTCATTAAAAATAAAAATTATCTAGTCCACTACGTGCCAGGCAGAATGGATACAAAGATAAATGCCAAGAACCCAGGCCTCAAAAATCATCCATGATTAAAACATGTACTGAGCATCTTCTTCTAGGAGCAACATGTAATGAACATGTAATGAGCACGAACTCCGTGCCAGGCCCTGCAGCTGAGTCTTGGGAATAGAGGAGCATACAGGACAAGCCCCGACCTTCTAATAATAACCAACCGCTGTGCACAAGGCACCGCAAGTACACAGGGATCAGACGCGGCCCCCATCCTCCAGGAGTGTGGAGTCGGGTCCTTTGTGTACAGGTATGCAGTATCCTCACAGCTGCCATTAGTCTACATGACAGCCAGTCCCACCAGAGCGCCTGTGTGCCGGGCACAGTGGACCCCGGAGCTCAGAGCATGGGCGGATGGCCTGGAGAAGAGGCAGCCTCGGCCAGGCCTGGGGTGTTGGGGAGAGTGTCACAGTGGAGAAAAGGCGTTGGCAGAGCCGGGAGAAGGACAATGTGAGGCCGAGGCCGCACGGAGGTTTACTGGAAGGCAAACCTCTCAGGCATACAGAGTAAGGGGCCTGGACTGGGGCCAATTCACATTCTAAGTGGGAGCCATGTGACAGGGTGAGGCCCAGGGACAGCCAAGTGCCTTAAAGACACAGACACTTGGAGGGGCGGTTTGGAACTAGGTAGGGCGGTCCCCCGTCGTCGAGGGAAATTTCACTTAGCAAACAAGCACACTATATCCATCAGCCCCTCACTATTCACAGCGTGGCCCACAGACGAGAGCAGCAGTCTCACCTGGCAGCCTGTTTAAAATGCAGGCTCTCAGCCCCACCCAGACCTCCTGATTCAAAATCTGCATTTTAACAAGGCGCCCAGGTGACTCATTTGTTCATTAACGCTTGAAAAATGTGGTTGTAGTGGCCCCTTCTCCCCTGGCCATCCAACTCCCAGGCGCTTTGGCTGCATCTTGGGGACCAAACCAGGGCCCTGCCAACCTTCCGCCACCCCACCATCCTGCCATGAACTACTCCTCCTCTCCTCAGAAAGGAGGAGGCCCTTGCTTCTTCCCTGTGCAGCTTGTCACTGGGATCCTCTTCCACTTCCAAGTCTCTACGATTCAAACAACTTTGAAAATGAGACTTACTCTCCAGGGTCTGACCTCTCTCCCTGCCAACCCCCAATTTATAGACCTCTGGTACGAAGCAGTTCCAGGTGCCCCAAGCAAAGGGCAGCACTGATTTTTCTTTTTCCCTGAACCTACGGCCCGCCCTCCAGACAGAGGACATGAGCCTGGCACTGATCTAAGTATTTTACCTGCTGCATCTCCGAGACAATCTTTAATCCTCACAGCGACCTGACGAGGTAGGTGTTACAAGTATCCTCACGGTACAAACAAGGAATCCAAAGCTCAGGGCCAGCCTACCCTCTGGTGTCCTGCTCCAGGACCGTCTGCTTTCTTCACTTCTGCTTAAAAGCCCTCCTCGGGTACAGGTGGAAGCAGCAAATGTGATAATGAGGGTACACGCCCTCTCTCCAGCTTGATTCCGAGAAAGTAGGACCGTGTCTTAATCATCTTTGTAGGCCTCACAGTGTAACACGATAGTGTGCCTACAGTAGGAGCTACATTGACGTTCGGTGTCTGTTAATGACACAGAAATTCTGGAGTCCTGAGTTTCAGTCCCTGCTTCAGGAGACAGGGGCGCGGGCACATGCTCCAGCCAGCCACACAGTACGTTAAGTGGATCCGTTTGCTGATGGAAGTCACGCACGGGCTCCAGGCATCTTGCTGGCTCGCAAAGGAAAGACCACCCCACGCAGGGTTCGGGCTAGCCTGACTGTGCTCCCAGAAAGGCCTAGAGGGAGGGTATTTGGGTTTGCGGCTTGAAACTGTAGGCCTCACTGAGAGGTCGGGGGGTGGGGGTGGGGGAATGAATGCAGGAGGTTGGGGGAGAGAGAAAACCAAGGCCTTGTAGTCCTGTCTCCCCAAACATTTTACAAGCTCTTCCCTCCCGGCTTCTGCTGTCTCCTCATCTCCCTGAAGGGCCAAGGAAGAGGGGAGGCGTGGGGAGGAAGCAGGGGCCTGGCACCCCATGCAGTGGCAACACTCCGGCTGGGTATCAGGCCAGATGATGAATACTAAGATAAATACTTAGAGGTCAGACGTGGGGTCCCCGCCTTGGACCCCCTGTGTTGGAGATGTTGTGCACAGTATGTCCACGAGGCCTAGAGTTACGGCTACCAGACACCAGAGCCTTTCAGCTAAGACTTGAGATGGAGAGCACAGAAGGGAAATTTTACCACAGTGAAAGTCCATCACGAGGGCCATATATTTAGAGACTGCAAATGTTTTACGTCATCAGGAAAGGGTTTTTTGGATGCTAAAAACACTTGGAAGCCGGGGGGAGGCAGTGAGAGAACAGTGAGTGAATCTGCCCATCTCTGAAATGAAAAAGTAGTTTAAATGGTATCATCAAGGGAAGCTTTAAAAAAAACAACCCCTCTGGGGAGGTGGAAGTGGGTTGAGGGTATCTGACCAAGAGGACTCACACCCCCCAACCACAGCCCCTCCCCAGAGCCCCAAGAGCCCTAACTGAAGGGTGGGGCGGAGGGCACTGGATGGGGTTCGGGTCGCCCCTGGGATACCTTTGTCTGCCTGTCTGGGCAGTTTGTTGGGTACCAGCCCCAGCCCCTCCTGCTGAGCCGGGGATGCGGAGAAAAGCAGGGAACACGAAGATCACTCCGCTCCTAAGTGAGGATGTCTCCCCCGAGGTGCACCTGCCACGTGCCCAGGCCTCTTGGGGGCAGACACTCCTCCATGTGGCAGTGTGGGTACCGCCTCCATGGAGGCTGTAGGAGGATGCAGGGTTTGAGGGGGGAGGTGAGGAGGGGGGAAGTGGAGCCCAGAGCCTAGCGGGTACACCCCGCCCACTGTCCCCCAAACCCCACCCCTGTCAGCATTTGACATTTCCCCAGGACCCAGAGAGATCAGGGCTAATGTTCCTGGGGGGACAGAGGTGGGGGGAGTCACAGCTGCAGCCTGGCAGGCCCCCGGCCCCCCGCATGTCTGGGGTGAGATGGGGGGCTCTCTCGGGGATGCCATTCAAGCCCTGTCTTTTGGGGGAAAAAAGCCAAAGAAAAACATGTATTTATAACATGAACTTCCCTCCTCTCCTTCCCCTCAGCCAACCGATTAATTAAATGAATACAAAGGCCGTCTTGTTGGGAGCTCCAGCCGCATGGACCCTCTGTGTTTTCTTTAAGCCGGCCTAGCAAACAGGAAACAAAAGGCTTAATTCTGTCTGGTTTCATGAAGGGGGCTGTATGTCACAGTCAGAGGCTGGGGCTCAGCCAGACCCCGTGGAGCAGCCACAAGGCAGCTCGCGACCCCCAGCCCCCCAACCGAGCCCACCGCCCCCCAATCACCATTCTTCCCCAAACCCGAGCTAATGCCAAGCTAGCCCGGCTCTTGGGGGAAATGTCTACACACGGGAGAGAAACTAAAAGGGAGCTTGGGAGTGCCTAAGAGAAGGCTCTGGAAGAAAACCTTCAAGGGAGTGAAGTCGAGGAATTTGATCCACTGGGCCGTTAACAATGGGAGAGCTGGAAGGGGGCTGGGCTGGGGCTTTCCTGATGGGTGAGGTGAAAAACAAACATTTTCTAGCTGTCATACTTCCTATTCCAGAATCTCTCAGACAGTCTCCAGCTGGGCAGCACACGGCTGTCCCCGTCTCCCTCCCACAGGTGGGAGCCACAGCTCAGAGAGGGACCAAGATGGGCGGTCGCAGCACCGCACGCCTTCTGAAGCCGCCCTGGCCGTGCCCTGCACTGTCTCCTTCTCCCCAAGCCTTTGCCATCTCTCCTGTGGCCAGGCCTTGTGGACGCTTTCCGTATTTTCTGGGAATCACCAGAACTTTGAATGGGGAGGAGGGAGGCTGCTTTTTTTTCTGCAGAGGAAGAAAGCAATATTGGGGAAGGATTTAAGCGGCACTGCTGTCATTCCAAAGGGCTCCAGAGGTTTGTTCCCCAAAGTTCATGGGACCAAAGGACGTGCGTGGCCCCAGCACACCACCCTGTCTCTCAGATCTAACCCGGAAGTGACAAAGAAGACCCCACTTCCTCCTTTGGGGTAGCAGGACAGAATCAACAGCAATCTGGGTTCTGCCCCAACCTAGGCTCTCAGCTCAGAAAGCGTTCGTGGAACCAAGACTCTGGGAGGCCAGGGAGAAGGGGAGAGAATGAGGGATGACGTCGCAGAGAAGGTGACCAGGCCAAATCTCGGCCGGTGGTCTGAGTGCATGAGCCCGGTCAAGCCCTCTACTTCAGAGCCTGTCAATTCACTCGACTCGACGACCTTTATTGAGTTCCTGGGTGTGCCAGTGTTCTAGGCTCTCGGGGGACGTCAGAGTGAACAAGAGACAGACCCCCGCCCACGTGGAGGGCACATCCCTTTGAAAGACAGCAAGAAAGCAAGTGCCCCGCCTGGCCCTCTATTCATCCATCTGCTAAACAGTTGCTTATTAAGGGCACTGAGACTGAGACGCAGTGATGATCAACCCAGACACGGTCCTTGACATCCTGGAGCTTGTCTAATGGGCAAGTCAGATCCTAAACCTCAAACCACACAAATAAGTATGCCACTGCAAACTGTGATGGCCACGATGAAGAAGCTATGCGGGGTAGGAACAATGGCGCCGGCTTCCGTGTAGCAGAGAGATCAGGGCACGGGCGTGAGGGAGAAGCCACCCGGAGGCATTGCATGAGGCCAGGCAAGAGACGGCAGAGGTCTGGGCCAAGCGCGTGGCACGGGGAGCGGAGGGAAGTGATCAGGCCAAGACTCACCTTAGATACTAGGTGGAATGCGATTGGCTATGAGGATATGGGGGAAAGGTCAAAGTCAAGGATGATCCCTGGTTTTCGGCTCAAGCAACCTGGTGAATCCTCCTGCTGTTTATTGGGGTGGGGCAGGTTGGGAAAGCACAGATCAAGTTGAAGGGGAGGAGATCAAGCTGGGGTGGCCCTTTCTGTTCCCACCCACCCACCCCGCTTCCAGTCCCTGGAAAGAGAATCTCTGCTCACCCCTTTGCCTTATTTCCTCCTGAGGCTAACGACTGTGACCTGGAGAACAAAATGCCTTGACAGTGGGACCCTCTGGCCCTACCTCAGTTACATCACGGAGACAGGGAGGCCGGCAGCCAGGACCTGGTGCTGTGCCTTGAATGCAACACCAGGTGCACTCCTCGTGTACAGCCCTCAGAGGGCATTAGTTTCACTGCTGTGTAGACGGGAAGACTGAGCCACCTGCCATGGGTGCCGGGAGCCCAGGGTTCCCTCAGTGAGTGGCTGCTGCTTCTGTCTTAGCTGGTCCACAGAGCAGCAAGGAGAGACCCAGGAGCCCCAAATCACTTGATCTGGGACAGTGGAGTGTATCACATTGTTTTTTTTGCACTAAGTGACTTAACCTCCTGGTTTGGTTTTTCTCGGATAGATAATAAATTTAATTTGTACTGAATGAATGTGTGAGAGTGGCAGGGCTGCCTGGACCCGAGTGAAAGTCAGAACAAAAGAGTGTTTTGCAGTGAGGAGAGAGGGTACCCAGACGAAGGTGGTAGCAGCCTGCATTCCACTCCAGCGAAGCTCCTCGGCCGAGCGGACAGGAGCCTGGGCGGGTGGCCTGGGCCAGGGGAGCAGGCAGGTGCCACCTGGGGATGGGCTGGGGACTTTGACAACCACCAGCGAGAAGGAGAAAGAGAGGAAAGAAGAGGGAAGAGAAGAAGGATCTGCAAAGAAGCAAAAAGGAGAGCAGAGAGGGCAGGGGAGGATGCGTGGCATGGGGTGGGGGGAGCATCTGGGTCTGAAGAGCCCAGAGGTCAGATCTACAGGTTTAGGACGAAAGCCCGGCTGAGCAGGCTGTCACAGGTCAAAGGGACTCAAAGGAAGTGGAGATAGGAACAAACCTACATGGATGAATTTTCCCGAGTTATCTGCGCTCCAGTAAAATTGACCTCGGGGCTCATATCGCCAGATGACAATGGACAGGAATGAGTGTACTGAAGGAGAACCCAAAAGCAGGTTTAGACCAGAGGTCAATGGCCCTTCCCCTGCTCCCCCCATCCTTCTTACCCCTCTGGTAAGGCGCCAAGGAGGGCACCAGAGGTTGAAAGGTTGGTCGACGGGGTGTGTTACCTGCTTCCCATCCCACCTTTGCCTTTCTGGCCTTTTCATCCAAAAAGCTGATGGGAGCAAGTAGGATTCCAGACACAGAATTCTTTATTCTCTTCAAAGAGATGCTGGCTATAGAAACGATGGTGGAACATCTGACCTCCTCCGTATGAGGACTCCACTCTGGCCCCTGACCCGACTCATCTCTCTTCTGGTAAGTAGACTTGAGAGCCCCCAGCAAGTCCCAGGAAGATGGCCATCCGGGCCTCAACCTGAGCATGGGCTGGCAGACACAGCCAGGGATGCCCAATCCCTCCCGAGCTTCTCTCCACTACAAGGACCTGCCTTGAGGTCTAGATGGAAGAAACAGCCGCTTCCTGGAGGGCCCTCCACTGGCCTGAAAGGCCAAGATTATGCTGCTAACATGCAAGGCAGGGAGGTAACTGCCAGGTTTCCCAGGAGCCTCCAAGCTGCAGCCCACAGCTGTGGTATGGCCCCCAGAGCCCGCTGCAGGGCAGGGTGAGCAGGAGTGGAGATGACCCAGCCTGAGGTCACTGTGATCCTTTTCCAGGAGCCCCACCAGCTCTGGACACAGGCAGCTGCTGCCTGCACAGCCCCAATCCCCTACTGACCCCAGCTTTACAGCAACCCGGGACCTCCGGGGATGTGCACGCTCCCCACATGAGTCTCAGCCCACCCTTGCTGCTGCCGCAGCGGAACCTCGACCTGGGTCCCTTTCTTCCCTGCTGAGGGTGGGCAAGGGCTCTGAGGCAGAGTTATTATTTATCACTAACAAGTCCCCAGAACGAGAACCCTCCCAGCCCGAGGCCTCAGCGGAACCCTGAAGGAAGCCAGGACTCCCAGGCAAGGCGGGGGTAGGGCCTCTTTCTCAGGTAGGTGTGGAGCAGAAGAAGACGTTTCTCTGGGGCCTCAGTCAAATAGGGGTTCAGAAAGACAGATCCCTACTCAGGGACCTGGTCCGGAGGCAGAGAGGATCCATGTGGGGAGTCAGGGCACCGGGAGCAACCTCCGGCCTGTGCTCACTGCCCATCCCACAGCCTGGGCAGTAATTAAATGAGTCTGAAGGCCAGAGTGGCTGTAATTGAGAAATTTCATCTTCCTCCCATCTCAGACATAATGAATTACACAAGGACCAAGGTCTCCCCGAGTGTCATTAGTCAACTATTCTAAATACCCGCCTTCTCCAACCAAGCGAGGCCTCTAACCCCTCAGAGAAACAGGGGCCTAGCTGGGGTTGGCTTCTACGATAGCTCTGCCCAGTAGAACTTCCTGCAGTGAGGGATAGGAGGCTACTGACCTCTTGAGACGTGGCCAGTGAGAGTGAGGAACTGAGTTTTTAATGTGATCTCATTTTAATTAGTTTAAATTTAAATAGCCACATAGTGGCGGCTACCATATTCTTACCCAATAAGGTAAAAGCCAACGACCTCAGGGAAGAACCTTCTCCATGCCTTCCCAGCACCGACACAAGGCCTCTTCTCTAAGTGATGCAGCACAGTGGCCCTGCCCGGGGGAGGGGGGCATGTTTTATCCTCAGAGTATCAGGGCTACTTCCTTCCGGGAGCCTTTATAGGCACGCGGCGGGTCTATACTTAGAATCACGGAAAATGAACTTGGATGGGACCTTGGACATGGTCAGATCCAAATCCTTTGCTCTACTGATGTGGGAATGCAGGCCCAGAGAGGCGAGGCAGCTCGCCAAGGTCACAGAGGAAATTGTAGCAGGGCCATCAGAAGCCAGGTTTGACGTCACTGCCCTACGACCTCCCTCCCTCCCTGGACCGCCTCTGAACACCAGTGTACTCTCCCTGATAGCCACACTCTGCCCTCATACCGACTGGAGCTTCTCAGCCCTCGATGAGGGTGCTGGGGAGACCCCACGGGTCTGGCGATGGGCACAGAAGGCGGGCTGGACAGATGAGTCTCCTGGACTCAGACCCTGCTTCAGGCCCTCTCCTGAGCCGCTGTCCTCAGGGGATGCCTAGGCCAGCCCCTGAGGCACAGTTAGCACTCAGCAGAACGAGTGAATGAAAGGAAAAATGAACAAACTCAGGGCCAAGTTTGGGGCACACCCAGGGATGCACAAGCCCAGGGAAAATGACCTGCAACCCTGGCTCAGAGTCCTAGAGGAAATCCCGCCCACACTGTTTCCAGGTACAAGCTTTGAAATGGAAAAGTCTCCCCTTCGAGGAATTTTGGCACCATCTACACTACCAATACTCAGAGATAGAGCCTCTCAGGATGCCCGTCTCCAGCTTCCCAAGCAGACCTTGTGGTGGCAAAGCCTGGGTGCCCACGGCCAGGACAGAGGCTCTAAACCAGGTGTTGGTAACCTGGAGTCCCTGCATCCTAGGGATCCCCGTCTGGGACACTGTTAACAAATTTTGCGTGTGCGTGTGTGTTTGTACCTTTTTCTTGGGAGAGAATCCATCTCATTCTATCATATTCTCAAAGAGGCCATGACACCCAAAATCAATTTTGGAGGTTAGAGAAATGATCAGCCATTGCTCACAGAACTCCTCCACAGGGTGTTCCATGGCATCTCAAAGTCAACACTTGTAAGATGAGACCCTTGTCCCACAAGAACTTCGCTCTTTTCATGAATAGTATGTCAATCCACTGAGTCTTCAGGCTGGAGATTCCACCCTAAGGCGGACTCCCAGTACCCTGGTCAATCACCAGGTTCTACTGATTCTTCGGCACAGCTCTTAAGTCCATCCTCTTTTCCATTCCTCCCACCCTGACCTGAACCTCACGGCCCGCCGTCGCTGCCCAGCTGCTGCCAAGTCCTTCCGCTTGCTCCGGCCTCTCAGCTCCAAACCAGCCTTATCTTCTTATAAAACTTCAGTTTTATGTTATGACTCCTCTGCTTACAGCATCAAGAACTGAGGGTGGGAAAACCATGTGTCTTGAACCTGTGTCATAAGCCAGTAAGCAAGAGAATAGAAGGTAAAACAGAAAGACGACAAGCTTGGGAGCCAGACCAACCTGGGTTCAAATTCTGGCTCTGCCTCTTCCAAGTTATATGTTACTGAGCAAGTTATTTGAACTCTCTGAATAGCAGTTTTTACACCTATAAAATGGAGGAATAATAAACACCTTCCTTAAAGAAGCACTGTTTCTTGTGTAGTGGTCAAGAGCTCTGGCTCAGAATTAGACTCTCTGGGTGCTAAATTACTAGCTGTGGGACCTTGGGCAAGTTCCTTAACCTCTCTGTGCCTCAGTTTATCTATAATATCAGAAGATAATAATAGTACCTACTTTGTAGAAGTGTTGTGAGGACTGAGTTAGCATGAAGAGCTCAGAACAGTGCCTGGCACGTAGTAAGTGCCAAATACATTTTCGTTATTATTATTATTTATTTTTATTGTTATTTTTTTTGCAGTACGCGGGCCTCTCCCTGCTGTGGCCTCTCCCGTTGTGGGGCACAGGCTCAGCGGCCATGGCTCACGGGCCCAGCCGCTCCGCGGCATGTGGCATCTTCCCGGACCGGGGCACGAACCCGCGACCCCTGCATCGGCAGGCGGACTCTCAACCACTGCGCCACCAGGGAAGCCCCATTTTCATTATTATTACCGGTAGGATTTGTGGTGATACTTAAATTCTCTGGAGCATACAAAGCACCTTGCCCACTGCCTGCCAAATAGTCGATGCTCAATAGGCGACAGCATCTTTCCCTTCACTAAAAATGTGCTGAATTAGCCTGTCTTAAACTCGCGGAGTTCACATTAGTGACAACATATCCAAGTGGGAACATTCCAGCAGAAGCAGTTAGGAAGAGGAATGAGGCCTAGAGGGACATTGAAGGAAGAGGGGGATTTGGGGTCCTCTGATTCATGGACTCACCCAAACCCCAAGGAAGGGCTGAACGTCCCCCTCTGTCAGCCAGTGTAATAGTGTGATCCAAACTCAGGGTGGGAGGCAAGAGGGCCAAGCTCCCCTGCTGTGCAGTGAGGGCCCTCCTGTGGGGACACAGGGGGCTGGGGGTACAAACCTCCCTGCCTCTGGACCGCCAAGACCTACTGGACAGCAGCCTTCCCAGGAGACTGCTAGAAAAGCCGCCTGCGTCAGCAAAGACCAGGAGAGGATTACTGCTCCCGAGAAAGGTTAGGGGTGGGAGCTGGGCTGGAGGTGGGAAGGCGGTGCCGAGGAGCTCTTACCCAGGGATCAGAGGACGCCGGTGGGAAGGGAGGAGCTCAGTGCACGGAGCTCCCACGGCCTGCCCCACGAGGCACAGCAGAGCTTCGTGAGGCCCACCAGCGGCACTGCCATTCGACTTCGGAAAACCCTGAGACATCACATTGCCTTTGGCTGTTCCCCCTCCTCCAGGGCCCTGCCAGCAGTTTCAGGCTTGGAACAGCTACCAACCAGCCCTGGGATATTGCCTTAGCTTGGGAAGGGCCCTCGCAGCCATCAGCATACTTGATACTCACAACCCTCCGGTGAGAAATCTATAACCCTACCCCCATCCTGCAAATGAGGAAACTGAGGCTTAGAAGGTTCCATCTGGAACGTGCCTTGTTCCAGCCTGAAATCCTGGTCCCCAGCGGCTCTGAACTTCCGGCTCTCTGTACCCTCACAGAGCTGCCTCTCGCTAAACCTCTCTTCTCACCGGCAGGGACCCTGGACCAGGTTTGCACGGCGAACTCCTGCCATTCGCCGGCTCCTGTTCCCAGGCCAGTGTCCGTCTCTGTCTCCATCGCAGGGCTTCCTCCTGGGGTTTGAGGAGGGGGTGGGAGGGGGTCCGGGTTAGCGCGGGCACGGGACAAAGCAGCCAAGCCTCTCGTGATAAGGAAGATCTCGCTGTACATTATGCACACATTTGTGAGTTCTGAGTATCACAGAGAGAGAAAGAGGCACATAAATTAAAGTGGCCAACTTGTATGCACACATGCATACTGGCACGGGCAGAAGGCTGGCTTTAAATGGTAAAAATTAGCAGCTTGAAACATTAAAAAACCTCAACTTTGCCTCAGAAAGATACAGGGCAACTTCACAGAGTTTTATGTGGCCCATAAATTAGAGCTGAGAAAGGGCCTCTGCAGCATTCCTCGGGACAGACGGGGCTTTCCGCCGTGCAGATACGCTGTGTGGCAGCATTACAAATGTCCCAAGCAGTTTATATACAACAGCACAGCGTGAGTTTGCTGGGGGAGATTGGAGCTGGTAATTGCTATTCTAAAACTGGCCTTGTAAGCTTGAAGAAATGTTTTGAGGGGGGAAAAGAGCCAATTTAAGAGCTTTATAAAGCCATAAATGCCTTCCGAGCAAACCAAATGTAATCTATCTAGGGAGACGGGTCACCCCTCAACCCCAATGGCAGACCCCGCAGTGCTGCTGTACGGCCCAGAGAAGTTACCCTGAAGGCCCTGCCGCAGCAAGTGGGTCACCTGTATGCAGACAGGGGACTGTCCCAGATGGCCCGGGTGCCTCGAAGGCACCTCCCCGGGCAGGGCTGCCATCAGGCTACCTGAGAACAGGCTTCCCATCCGAAACCACACTCAGCTACTTTCTCTGCCAGCCAGTGTTATTTCCTTTCCCCCCAACAAACAGGACCAGCTGGCCCTGGCTTCCTACGTGCTGCCCAGGTGTCCTACCTCCTGTGGCCCCTCGGAAACAGGGAGGGGCTGGAGGGTCCAGAGACACAGCCTTGGTTCCACCCAGAGAGAGGGGCTTTGTGAGAATTAAGTTAGGAAATGTACGTAAAGCACCTGCCACATAGCACTCCGTAAAGAGTAGCTATTATTATTTTATGGTTGCCATGACTTAGGGGAGGAGCAAGTGTGCCCTGAGCAGAGGTACCACCTTCTCCAGGCCCAGCTCCCCCAGGCTCCCAGCTCAGGTGGAAGGACATCACTGAAGAGCCCGGCCAGCAGCACACAGGCATGGACGCCGCCCGGCTCCCCGGAGAAACCGTTCCAGCGCCTGTTTCCTGACTTAATTCGCCCTTATCTCCCCCAGATGCCTTCAGACACATTCTTTCTCTGCAGCCCCTGCCCTCACCTTGCACGTGATGCCAGGACCCCAGAGTCCTCTGCTAACCCTGATCATCAGCTCAGAGCCTCTTCACGCCCCGAGATGTACGAATGCCCGTAGGTTTAAGGCTAGAAAAGCCGAGACCTCCTGGAACAGAAGCGGCCAGATCTCCTGCTCCCCGGCCCTCTGTCCTCACCCGTCGGCCTCTCTCTCACGGCTCTTCCACAGCGCCCTCCGCCATGATAATCCCACTCTCTTTTCAGGTGTGAATATTTCCTAACGGAAAACAAAAGCCATATAGCGCACAACTACCCGCGTTCCATTGTGTTTTAACAGCTCTACTGACGGCATGAAGCACCACACAGGAGCCGTAGAAACGGATTCAAGATTAAGCTTCCAGTGAAATGTGTTTTTAGTTATATGTATGTTCATAGTTGTTGCGACACCTTATTAAAGTTGAAAGCTACATGTAACGGCATTACCGGTGGCCCTTCTCAACACCGCTGAGGTCAGGTTTCCTTACGGCCCAAAGCAAATGTGACCCAGCCGCCTCCAAGCAGGCAGCTCCCGTGACCTCTCCTAGCCCTCCTGAGCTTCCCCCCACCCCCTACGCCCCGCACCACAACTTCTGAAAGGCGGGTCTTGGAGCTGAGACATTCCTCTAAGGCTCTGGCAGGTGGCTTTGCTGTGACAGACATCTCACAACCCCAAATCAGGAGACTGAAGGCCTTCCTTGACCCACCCCTCCCCCAAGATTCTTACCTAGGAACAATCTTGGCCTAATGGCTGTCCCCTTAGATTATGCCAAGCAAGTCTCTGGGAATTTGCTAAGACCATGTCATCCTCCTGGTTTGCTCACCTTCTTTGCCTCTGCTTTCTAAAGGCCTACTCATCCTCGGAAAGGGTTGTAGTCCATTCACAAAATAAAATCAACACACAGGAGGTAAGCTGGTGCTGCGGACAGTACAGCCGTCCTTCAGGATCCACAGGGGATTGGGGCCAGGATCCCACAGATACCAAAACCCGTGGATACTCAAGTCCCTTAGGTAAAATGGTGTCGTATGTGCATATAACCTATGCACATCCTCCCATATACCGTACTTTAAATCATCTCTAAATCGCTTATAATACCTAATACAATGTAAATGCTATGTAAATAGTTGTAAATACCATGTAAATGCTATGTAAATAGTTGCTGGCATGTGACAAATTCAAGTTTGGCTTTTTGGAACTTTCTGGATTTTTTTAAAAAATATTTTTTGATCCGCAGTTGGTTGCATCCACGGAGGTGGAACCCACAGATACAGAGGGCCTGCATTTGAATCCTGTATGTGCCGTTTGCATAGCTGGGTCACCTTGAGCGAGTCTCTTGACTTCTCTTGTCTTCATTTTTCAGTTCATCTACAAAATAAGAGTCTGAACTACGTGATCATAAGGGTCCTTTCGGTCCCAGGATTCCTAAATGAATACCTGCTAAGGGTTTCTGGGAAGTATTTCTTTTCTACCTACCAGGCACTTGGTGCCATAAGGAATAAAAACATGAATAAGACACGGCTCCTGTCCTCGAGGAACCTGCAATTTCATTGCGGAGAAAGGCCTGTGAGAACAAAAAGTGAAATTACAGCAAATACTTTAAGCCCCCATGCTAGAGAGCAATATATGAAAAGTCGTGAAGCAGTACATGATTAGATGCCAAATGAGTTGTGCAGCAATAATTGCTCTAGGCCAAGGAGTTCAGAGGAGGAGAGAGCACCAAGGGACAGCTGGTCACAGAACATTGTACTGGCGAGGTGGGCAATGATGCTGGGCCTGAAGGACACATGCACGGGGACGTGCATCTGTGGGAACGGCCGAGCTTGAGCCCTTCATCAGCAACAGTGGTCTCTAAAGGGCAGGGTCAGGGGACAGCGCATCAACCAATGAGAGTGGAAATGAGATTTCATGCAGAGACACCGAAAGGGGAGCACTGTAGACAAAAGCAGAGGCTGGGCTGCAAAAGGTTTTAAGTGGCAGGCTCAGGGGCCGGAACTGTGTGCTGTATCCAAGCAAGGGGCCAATGAAGTGAGCACGGAGCACGGTATTTTGGGGGGATGAATCAGGCAATGGTTTGCAGAGTGGACTGGAAGTGAGAGGACAGGCAGTAAGGAGAGCAGAGAGAAGGCAACTCTAGCAGTCCAGGCAGAAGTTGACAGCAGCTGAACCAGGGTGGTGGCAGCAAAGATGCAGTGACAAGCCAGGTACGGAGAAGGATGAGAGGACAGCCTTGGCCTCCGAAAGTTATAGACTGGCTGATCAGTTATTTATCACCCGAAATTGGACACTTTTGACGTGAAAGGGGAGCCATTACAGTTACACTGGGACAACAGACTTAAGCCAGGACTGTCCTGGGCAAACCAGAGAATGAAGGGGGGTGGTGGGGCTGTGGATGGACTCCAAGGTTTCAAGCCTACAGGACAGGAAAAGCTTGGGAGTTGACAGGGATAGGTGGGAGGATGGTGGCATAGAGCAACAGAGAAATAAGGGATGAGAGGAGTTTGTTGAAACTGAGCGGCCAAGCAGATTTTGAATCCTTTAAAGACAAGAACTGCATCTTATCTGAATTATCACACAGGTATTTTGCTAAATCCAATCGAGACAATAAAGACCTTTTGAATTTAATCTAAAGAGGACTGATTGTTGGAGGAATAGGAGGCAGGGCTACCCTTCTCCCCTTGGTTTTGTTTGTTGTTGTGTATGTCTTTAGAATGTCAATAGATGTGCCTCTTGGTGGGTTTGTCCCCGTAGCCATCTGCAGCCCAGGGAAGTCTCATCATGAACTGATGATTCTAATGTGCTCTGAAAACATAAATGGGGCATCGACACGGCCAGCAGTGGCAGAGGACTCTCAGCAAATCCTGCTCCAAGCAGGATAGAAGAAGCAGGGAAGTAAATTCACCATGTCCCTCTTCCCAACTAAAATGCAGAAAATGAGGCCAAAAAAAAGAAAAAGAAAATTCAACCTAAAAAATCAAGGGAGCACATATGCAGCCTTCCCCTGCCCTTGGCTAATGTGGACTTTTGTGTGAAGACTCAGAAAACCTAGGACTTTTCTACAGGCTGTCGCACTGCCCCCCACACAGGGATTCTCTATTCCAGGATCACGGCCGCACTTCTTCCGTGGCAGACACACAAGTCCACAAGTTGGGTCTTATAACACTGTCCAGAAGAGGATCTTACAGACATCCAGTGACCCAGAAATCTGAGGCAGAAACATCGGCTATGAATTATCCAGGAACGGGTGGCTGCAGTTAGGTGATCAAGCTAATCTCCCTAAGAGTGTTGATTACGACTGAGTTAACAATGCAGGGTTTGGGGTAGGACGAAGGTGCCTGACCCAGCACCTCTCCTCGAGGTACACGAACTTCGGTCCTAATCCCCAGAAGGGGTTCCCTCTTGGAATCTCCCGATGGAATCAATTCCACAAGTCTCTCTAGCTGATCTGGCAACACCAACATCATGACAGAAAGATGACGTTGTGGCTTGCAGCGGCCCTCAACTTTTTTCCACTGCACACCCCTGCAGTTGGTAGCAAGCTCTGTAGTCATGGTGAATCGCTGCAGCAATGACTCCCTACCGGGAGCGGATGACCTCTGAATGAGTGATCAGTCAGAATGGGCTGAGGGGTGGCAGTGTCTTTGAGAAAGCCCCCGGGGAGGTTCTGACACACCCACAAAGAAGAGCAGTCCTCACTGTCTTTCCTTGAGAATTACTGGACAGAAAACAAGTCAATTTACAAATCAAGAAAGTCACCATATATACCCAACTTCCTTTGAATACCTACAGCTTGTATGAATGACCTCGCTCCCTTAGCCTTCATTTCCTCACCTCTGAAATGGGAGAGGTAATAATAAAAAGCCTGTTTCCATGGGCTATAGTAGGATCAAGTGACATAATGAAAGTGCCTAAAACATTGTAGGAACTTAACAATTGGGGGGTTTTAGTTCAACTGACATTTCAATAGTGTGATTAGTGTTGCCATGAACTGATATTTTCTAATTATTGGGTATTTGCTCTGAACAAGGCTCCAGGTATGATCCTCTGCTATACACTGAACGTTTGTGTGCTCCCAAAATTCATATGATGAAATCCCAATCCTTAATATGACGGTATTAGGAGGTGGGGCCTTTGGGAAGTGATTAGGTTATGAAGGTGAAGCCCTCATGAATGCAAACAGTGCCCTTATAAAAGACACCCCAGAGAGCTCTCTTGCCCCTTCTTCCATGTGAGGGTACAGCAAGAAGACAGGCGTCTATGAACCAGGAAGTGGGCCCTCCACAGACACCAAATCTGCAGTGCCTTGATCTTGGTTCTCCCAGCCTCCATAACTGTGAGAAATAAATTTATATTGTTTATAAGCTATCAAGTCTACAGTAATTTGTTACAGAAGCCCCAAAAGACTAACACATTCTCCTTCAGGAGAAATCCACTTATTCAGTAATAAAGCAGATAGTTTCCCCCCATCCCCACCTGACCCAGGGCCCTAGGAGAGGTCCATCAGCAAAAGGGCAGTAGACACCTAACACCATACTCAATGATGAAAGACTTTCCCCTGAGATCAGGAATCAGACAAGATGCCCACTTTTACCACTGCTATTCAAAATTTATTAGAAGTTCTAGCCAGAGAAATTAGGTAAGAAAAAGAACTAAAAGGCATCCAAATTGGAAAGGAAGAAATAATCTATGTTGACTATGACTAGATGACATGACCCTATATATAGAAAATCACAAAGAATCCACAAGGAAGCTACTAGAACGAAATTCAGCAAAGTTGTGAGATACAAGATCACATGCAAAAAATCAGTTGTGTTTCTATACACCAGCAATGAACAATCTGAAAAGGAAATTAAGAAAGCAGTTCTATTTATAATAGCATCTAAAAGAATAAAATACCCAGGAACATATGTAACAAAGAAAGTGAAAGACTTTTACACTGAAACCTAAAAAACATTGCTGGAAGAAACTAAAGAAGACCTAAATAAATGGACAGACATTCCATGTTCACGGATAGGAAGACTTACAATTGCTGAGATGTCAATATCACTCAAAGCAATCTACAGATTCAACACAATCTCTATCAGAGCTCCAACAGGCTTTTCTACGGAAAGAGAAATGCTGATTCTCAAATTTATACGGAATTGCAAGAAGCCCTGAATATCCAAACCAATCCTGAAAAAAAAAAAAAAGAACGAAGTTGGAAAGCTCACATTCCCAACTTCAAAATTTACCACAAAGCTACGGTAATCAAAACAGTATGCTACTGGGATAAGGATTAACATATAGACCAATGGAATCAAATCAAGAGTCCAGAAATAACCCTATACATCAATGATTACTTGATTCTGACTAGAGTGCCAAGTCCATTCAACTGGGGGAAAAAGAGTCTCTTCAACAAATGGTGCTGGGACAACTAGATTTCCACATGCAAAAGAATGAAGTTAGACCCCACCTCATACCATTAACTGGATGGATGAAAAATCTAAAGTTAGAGCTAAAACCATAAAACTCTTTTGAAAAAAGCCATGGAGATAAGTCTACACGACCATAGATTTGGCAATGATTCTTAGATATGTCAACCAAAGTATAAGCAACAAAATAAAAGTATATAAATTGGACTTCATTAAAATAAAAACTTCAAGCCAGTATTTCCTCAGATGCCCCAATAAACCATTGCAAGGCAAAAACTAATAATAAAATAAAATAAAAACTTGTCCATCAAAGGACATTACCAAGAAAGTGAAAAGACAACCTACAGAATAATAGAAAATATTTGTAAATCATATATCTGGTAAGAGTTTGATATCCAGAACACATAAAGAACTCCTACAACTCAACAACAAAAGGACAACTCATTTTTAAACTGAGCAAAGCACTTGAACAGAAATTTCTCCAAAGGAGATATATAAATGGCCAATAAACACATGAAAAATGCCTCACCATTAGTCATTAGGGAAATGCAAATCAAAACCACAATGAGATACCACTTCATTCCTGATAGAATGACTGTAAATAACAAAAACAAAAAAAACCACCAGAAAATAACAAGTGTTAGTGAAGATTTAAAGAAATTGGGACCTTTGAGTTTTGCTGGTGGGAACTTAAATGGTGCAGCCACTGTGGAAAATAGTTTGGTGTTTCCTCAAAAGGCTAAATGTAGAATTACTGTATGGCCCAGAAATTCCACTCCTAGGTACATACCCCAAAGAACTGAAAATAGGGACTCAGATACTTGCAGTATTATTCACAATAGCCAAAAAGCAGAAACAACCCGTGTCCCTCAACAGATGAATGAATAACAAAATATGGTACATACATACAGTGGAATATTATTCAGTCATGAAAAGGTATGAAATTCTTCTATACGCTATAACACAGATGAACGTTGAAAGAGCTAGTCACAAGAAGACAAATATACTATAATACACTTGTATAAAATATCTAGAATAGGTAAATTCATAGAGATAGAAAATAGATTAGCATTTACCAAGGGCAGAATAGACAGCGGAATGGGGAGTTACTGCTTACTGCGTACAGAGTGTCTGTTTGGGATGAAAAGTTTTGGAAATAGATACGGAGATGTTTGCACAACATTGTGAATGTAATTAATGTCACTGAATTATACACTTTAAATGGTTAAAATGGCAAATTTTATGTTATATAGATTTTACTCAAAAAAGGACAGTAGAGGGCTTCCCTGGTGGCGCAGTGGTTGAGAGTCCGCCTGCCGATGGAGGGGACACGGGTTCGTGCCCCGGTCCGGGAAGGTCCCACATGCCACGGAGCGGCTGGGCCCATGAGCCATGGCTGCTGAGCCTGCGCGTCCGGAGCCTGTGCTCCGCAACGGGAGAGGCCGCAACAGTGAGAGGCCCGTGTACCTCAAAAAAAAAAAAAAAAAAGGACAGTAGAAAAGATAGGGTGTAATTATTTGATTTCTCATGTGAAACTAAATTGAACCCAGGGAACCTAAACAAAGAGAAAAACCCAGATTGCTTTCAACCTTGAACTCAATAGTTATAAATGCGCATGGGCTTTGTAACAGACTCTACTCGGGCTGAGACATGGGGCCACTGGGCACAGAGAACAGTGAACAAACTCCAGGAGAGAAGGACGAGGGGTACTGCTTGCTTTCTGCAGAGGTGCTGGAATCCAGTACCCACAAATGGAGTGAAACTTGACAAATGTTTGTCGATCACCTCTTATGTGCCAGGTGCCGCACACACAGTGGTAAACAATGAGTAACCTGCTTGGAGCCCTGGCCTGTGCTCAGCCGCCAGGATGTCTTTCTTCACGGTTTGTTTCAGGTTTCAAATGAAAGGACTGTATGGATAGAAACGCATTATATGGGTGTGAGATGGTGTTGTTATCATCACTGTTAGCACTAGGGATTTACTGGGTCTTCTTGGAGGATGCCAGCCTAGCCAGCCTCCGACTCGAGGCCAGGGAAAGCGATCGGATGCTCCTGAGTGTGGGGAGGAGAGGTTCCAAGGAGAGAGCAGGGAACAGCAGTCAGCACGTGCAAAGTTCCAGAGGCTCAGGTCGCTACCCCACGAGGAGCCCAGACCATAGGCTCTACTCCCCTGGAGAAGGCTGCCTTTTCCCCCTCCAGGCTGGCTGGCTCAATGCCCTACCACGCAGTAGGGTCTTTCTTCGATCATTATATTCCTCCACGCACACCCTTGTTTATGGCTCCCCTTTCTCTGTCTATTCAATCCTCCCCAACCTTCAAGGCCTGGCTCATGGGAGACAGGATTGCTAACAGAAAAAGTTTACATGCAGATGGGCCTGGGTTCTGATCCAAACTGATCAACTGGGCGGCGTGGCCTTTGCCATATGTAAAAACAGAGGCAGTCATACCCACATCCCAAGCCTGCTATAACGTAGTAAGTGTCAAGTGTTTGGTACTTCACCCACCTCTTCCATCAAGTCTCTCCCGACCCATCAGCCCTCTTATCTCTCCTTCCTCTGAGACACTCTTCCCTGTGTCTCTCATTTGGTAATGAATCCTCTCTGTCCTGGGACATCTCTTGTGATGATCCAATCTCAAGTATTGCTATGTAACTCCTCCAAAATTATTTAACTTTCCATGTTTTCATGCTTCTCTCTCCACTCAAACTGTAATCTCCTTCACGTAGAGGCCAAATCCTATCAGCTTTGTTTCCCTCCCTGGTGGCTGGCACATGGTGGGTGCTAAATAAATTGAAAATAGATCTGAGGCAAATAGAGGGGCCACAGGCAACAGAGGAAAACCTCACAGGAAATAGAGCATGTTCAGCTCAGAGTAATAGCCCATTGGCGTTCTCTGCTCTGCGTGAAACCGTCCCCCACCCTTACTGGCCCTTCAAGAACACTCCATTCCTCGAATGAGTAGAATGAGCCCTGGGCTCATCAAGGTCAATGCCAGAGTGGAAATCCAGGCAAGTAGTTGATCTGAAGAAAATCACCTCTTTTTGTGAATTTTAGAATGTCTTGTAAGTAGTGTTTATCTTCTTTGTTTCGTCTGACCATTAAAGAGTCAGTGTAAAAAAAAACTCATTAAAAAAAAAGAGAGAGAGTCCATGTCCCATGAGCATGGCTCACCCTGCATTAGGGAGAGGTGGGCCAGGAGGAGGCTGCAGTGGCTGGGGTTAGCTGGCCAGGAGTTTAAGATCCACAAAGCAGAGGACTCACTCTCAGAAAACATACGTGTCACATGCTGCAGCCAGCAAGTACCACGTCCCTTGGAACTTAAGGGACTCCCAGCCCATTGGGCCAGGAAGCCCTCTGTGCACGGAGCTGGGAGTGTCTAGGCCAGCCTCTCTGAGGGAAAGGAAGCGGCTGCTTCTCCCCATCCTATAACCAACACTGGGAATAAAAGCAATGGCTTGGATGGCTTAGCCCGTTATACGTAAACCTAGCATGTGCCAGGAGTTCTACACACAGGCCGTTGGAGTCCCAACACAACACCATCATGGAATTATGACAGTCCTCAGTTTTACAAAAGAGGACACTGAGACTCAGGTTAAGATGATTGGCCAAAGTCAGGCTGACAGGGATTTGAACTCTGGTCTGGCTGAAGCCAAAGGCTTTTGTCTTTCAACTAGGCCTTCCAGTGACTTCTGCTATTGCTGGGAGATTCAGAAGCCAGATGGAGGGAGCAAGGGGACAGCCTTTAGTGGGTGCATGAGGCCATGACATCCTCTCTGTCGTGACTGACTCTTAGGGTGATAAGCTGCCCCAGAGTCCGGGACCGAGGGGTCCCCCTGGAATTGGGACTTTCAGCACTAAAGCCTAAACACAGTACAGTCCCCGGCAAACTGAGATGGTTGGACCCCTATGACTGAGGCTTTCCTGTGCTCTGTGGCTCCAAAAGAAAGCAAATGTCTTTTCAGAATGCAAACATAGCTGAAGGAAAGTATTGATGGCTCCCACTCTGAGTAGGGGGATAGCTTTAGGCCTGCCCCCAAGCACAGCCCCAAAGGGCCAGGTCACCAGGGCAAAGAAACCTGTCTGTGTCCCAGCTCCAGCCTAAGACCAAGAGTGGCCAGTCTGGGTGGAGCTGGGGCTTGAGGGGGGTGGACAGAAGAGCAGAGGTTCTCAGTACCTGAAGCCCTCTGGACCAGATTCTTTGGACACATCTCTCCCATCAAATGCTCACTACAACCCCATAGTTGAGGGATTTCTAGCCCATTTTACAGACAGAACAGCCACCATCTTATAGACCATTTAGAGGATCTTCTCAGAAGTTCGCCCAACATTTAAGAATCCTGAATCCTGAGCATCTTGCCCTCAGATCTGCCTAGATCTAAGAATCTAGGCAGAATCCTCAAGACACAAGCCCATGGGGAACTGTTTCTATGGGGAAGGAGGTCAGGTCACATCAGGCCCTCTTCCCAGCCCTCGCTGGGCAGCTGGTAAAGGACCTCACTCGTGTCTGCTGTCCCCAAGTATATGCATCAAGAGAGGAGGAGACCCATCCCCACTGCAGGGCCCTCACCAGGCCCTCCTAACCCCTGTTCTCGTCCATGTGAGGACCGAAAACCAAGAGGGCAAAGCATCTCTCTGACTATCCACACACTCCTCTTCTGATTCAGGCAGCACCTCCTCCAGGAAGGCGTCCCTGACTCCTGCAGCCACAGCGAGACCTCCTCCTGGCTTCATACAACCTCCTCGTGATGTGTCTGTCACACATTCCTGTCCTGTGCTTTTATTTAACTTTATAAATAAAGAGGACGGACACTGGTGGGAGACTGCCTGGGTTCAAATCCTGGCTCTCCCACATACTAGCTGTGTGACTTTGAACAGGTGGCTTAACCTCTGTGTGCCTCAGGTCACCCAAAAGTGAAGGCGGCAGGGCATCCACCTCAAAGAGCGGTTATGAGAAGTCAATCAACTATAAGGTGTAAAGTGTTTAGAAGAGTGGTATGTAGCAAGCACTCAATGAATGTTTGCTATTATTATTCTTCAAATATTAATATCGATGCTACTAAAGTATTGTCTCCCTAGCTAGCTAGTAGTCTAGTCTAGTTAGCTAGACTGGAAGTCTCTGGAGTGCAGGGCCAGAAACATGCTTCTTTGCATTATTCCCCATGTTAGGCAGACTTGCACCAGGTAAGAGCTATATAACAATGTCCTGTGCACTGGCCTTTGCAGAAGACTGACAGCCCATTCATTTTATTTCCTAGTTCTAGGGAGAGAAGTATGTCTGCCTGTCAGTGGCCAACGGCCACCTTTACCAACAACCCTCAAGAACGACCCCAAAATGTCTCACAGTGAGATGGGCAGAAGCAACAGAGATTTGGGAATGAACTTATGGCCCCTGAGGCCATGTGACCCCAGGAGCAGAATTCACGGAAGTCAAGGCCCTCTGGCCATCCCCCACCCACCCCCCAGAAGTGGAGGCCCACAGAGCAAACCTCTCATCCCCCAGGAGCTGTGTCACGCAGAAAAGCCAAAACTTTGTAGAAAGAGTCCTGGAGGGAATCCCAGAGGCCTCAGTTCTCATCCTGGCTCTGTTCTGTGTGATCTTTCACTAGCCCCTTGACCTCTCTGGGCCTCTGTTTGGTCAGCTGTTAAATCAGAGAGCTGTTCAGAGACTTAGCTCCTCCCAATCCTGACATTTCAGAGAAAAGAAAAAGCATCTTTTTTTTTTTTTTTGCGGTACTGGGGCCTCTCACTGTTGCGGCCTCTCCCGTTGCAGAGCACAGGCTCTGGACGCGCAGGCTCAGTGGCCATGGCTCAGGGGCCCAGCCGCTCCGAGGCATGTGGGATCTTCCCGGACCGGGGCACGAACCCGTGTCCCCTGCATCGGCAGGCGGACTCTCAACCACTGCGCCACCAGGGAAGCCCGGAAAAAGCATCTTTGAATGAACCTAACCTAACAAATCATTTCTCTGCAATCAGTTCCCCTCACTCATTCATTCATTCCACAAACACTGACTGGGCTTTTTTCACTATATGCAAAAGCACTATTCTGGATTACAGCTGTGAGAAAGAAGAGACAAAATCTGATAATTACAGGAGAAAACTAAAGGGGGTAGGGAGAGCCAGGGACAGGAGAAAAGGAACTTCATTTTAGATAGGACCTTCAGGGAAGGCCTCAGAGAGAGGATGACATCAGAGCAGGTACCTGGAAAAACCAAGGGAGTGAGTCGGGCAGATACCTGGGAAAGAGAGCTCCAGGCAGAGGGAAGAGCCAGTGCAAAAGCCCTGAGGGAGGAGCATGCCTGACCCCTCCAGGTACCACAAGGTGGGGGGGGAGGGGGGCGGGGTAAGGGCGGCTGGAGCAGCGAGGGAGGAAGACAGCAAGACAGCGAGAGGAGCTGGACTGGGGAGGTAGGGATTCAGCCACAGTGAGGACTTTGGCTTTTACTCAATGATGCACCCGTATCATTAAGGCTTTGACATAAATGAATTTGACACTGTTCAGTTATATGATGAATTTGTTCATTTTTCGCCTCTCCACCACGGACCTGCAATCTATTTATGATTTTTATTATTATTACTTTTGTTTCTGTTTCTCTTTCCAGGCCTATAGCCAAGCTTTAGCCTGGTCTCCACTTCAGAATCTCAGCCTGGGTCGTCCCACCTCTCCTGAAGGTGCTGCCTGGTCCAGATCAGACTCCTGTGCTCTTTCCCAAGCTCTTCCAAGGTGTCCCTCCGACCTGTCAGTCTGCCCTGTCCCCCTTGCCATCCATCAATCCCTTCCTCTCTCCCCAGGGTCTTCACACCGACTGTCCCCCCCCCACACACACACCCTGGAATACTCTTTGCTTCCTTCTTTATTCACTTATGTCCTCCTCTCCCTTCAGGTCTCAGCTCAAACTTCTCTTCCACAGAGACCCTTCCCTGCTCTCTCTAAATAAAATCTCCTGTTTAAATGCTCTCATAGTTTCATGTTCTTCCCTTCAAAGCTCTTGTTACACGTGTTTTCTCAAATTTATTTGTATGACTTTTTTTTTTAATTAATGCCTCTCTTCTCCATCCCCCTGTAAACTCTATCAGGATAGAGGCTATGACTGTTTTTGATCCTTTCTAGCCCAGGCACCAAGACAATGCCTGGCATACACTCAAGGTACCCAATAAATACTGGAAGAATAACTGAATGAGAGAATGAATGAGTGCCCTAGGCCCCCGGGTTATTGGCACCCTGGAGGCATAAGGCCAGACCAGCTCAGGCCTCTTTGGAGGACCTGTGGGCGTGGTCAGAGCCCTGAACTCAGTGGGGAGGGGGCAGGCTGGGAGGGGAAAGGACCTGAGCCCACAGAGCCCCTGTGCCACACTGGGCACTTACCTGGGTTATCTCATTTCATTGTCATGGCCGCCACTTGAGTTGAGAATTACTATCCCATCTTACAGCTGAGAGAACTGAGCTCAGGAAGTAAGTTTCTCTAGGTCATATTGTAAGCATGTCTATAGTCAGACCTAGTCTTTCTAATTCCAAAGTCTATGCTCTTTCTGCTCTGCCCCAGTGGCACTGGCCTGGGCAGTTTCTAACCCAGCTTTACCACTGATTTCCTGTGTGACCTTAGGCAAGTTACTGCCCTCTCTGAGCCTCAATTTCTCCATATACAAAATACAGAGGTTGGAATAGATGTCTTATCTCCTTTCCAGTTCTGAGATTTCTGAGACGTTAAGATTCTATGCTTCTAAATTTATAAACTCACATAATGGGTGCTAAAGTCAAGCTAAAGTACCTAGCTCAAGGTCAAGTACATAGCAGATACTTCATAAGTGTTCATTCCTCCCTCCCATCCTCTCAATTCCCTGTTTCAAAGAGTCCCTGCTTTGCAGCCCTCCCGAGGCCACCTATGCTGCCCTGGTTATCCCAGGAGCCCCAGAGCACTGCACCTCCCCCCCCCCCAACTCTCCTAGCCCCACCTTCAGGAAAGCCTCGCCAGCTCTGACATCCATGCCTCCAGCTGTGCTCCCCAGAGAGGCCACGCCTCCTTGCACCCACTCCCTCCTGCCTCCTGAAGGGGAACTCTGGTCTGTGTCCAGCACTGTAGAGAAGAAAATGGCGGGAAAGGAACCCACGCATCCTGAGCACCTAGTACCGGAGACTAGACCAGGCTCATTGAACGCCTGCAAAGAGCCTTTGTCCTCCCCATTTCACAAAAGGGAAGAAACTCAGGCTCAAAGAGGTTAGGAAATTGCCCAAGATCACACATCCAGCCTGTGGCAGAAGCAGGGCTTAATCCCTACCTTTCTAACCCCGAGGCAGATACACTTTCCCAGCCCAGGGGATGCCGAAGCCTCGGGGCAAAGGTCCATCCTGTACCACCAGCTATTCCCTTGCAAGCACCTTTTTGTTCACATCTGTGTAACTTTGAATTTACAGCCCTAGTGACTTAAGCCCATCAATCTCTGTCTAGCCACCCCCTCCTGCCTCTCCTCATTGTCCCCTCCAAAGTACAGACTACAAAATATTCATAAATTGTCCCCAGTGTTTCCAAAAGGATGGCATGGCCTCAGCCACCGCATCAAGGAAATAAGTCAAGAGGTTTACTCCATCCCCTCTAGCGGAAGGGGCCGGGTCTTCCAATAAACATAGTCCTCCCAACGGTACCAAGAAAGAAGGGTGAGCCTTCCTCCCCAGCTCACAGCTGCTGCCCACGAGGGCTTTCCAGAAATCAGACTCACGTAAGATGTCTTGAACGTCAACATCACCGGGCACCCCCGGATATGATCAGGGCCCTAGTTTTGGAAGAATAGGCAAGGGATGCCTGCATTTTCTAAAGGCTCCCCTGAAAGCTTTGCCCTGGAGGAGTGCAGTAGTACGCGTTGGGAGGAAGGGGCTTTGTGGGAACAGCGTCAGCTGTGCTCTTTGAAGCAGCCTGGACAGGAAACTCAGGTGAGAGCAAAATCCCTGGCTGGCTGTTTCTGGTGCCCAACGTCTTTCTCTCGCCTTTTTCTGCCCTTGCCTGGGATGGAAAAGGAGCCCCTAGGGAAGGAGGGGTTGGCCAGCTCTTTCTCTGGGAAGGGTCTCCTCTGAGCATGAGGTCAGGTGAAGCCAGTCGATGGTGACTAGAATCCTCGCCAGCTCCCCGCGAACTTCAGCCTGAACCTCGTGTCCCCAGGATGCCCTCCAGACCCCCAGAGGATGTACACCCCCTGGCTATACCCTCGTGGCTTCCTGGACTTCTCCCCTTATCATGGTTTCACTAATTACCCACAGAACTTGAATGCCCATCTCCCCCCAGCAGACTGTGAACTCTGCCAGCAGGGAGCTCATCTGCCTAGTTCACGGTCGTATCCCCATCCCCAGCACCTCCGCCAGGTCTGACATGTACAAGGTGCTCAGTAAAAATCTATAGACTGAATGTTACCCACGGGGAGGAACCCATGGCCTGGTGCGGGCTGACGGGACCTGGCAGAGGCCAACCCCCGACACCAGGCTCCAGAAGCCCCCTGCACTGGACTAGATGGGACAGCCACTGGCACATAGTAGGCACACAATTCAGGTCTGTCTCTATGCCAGAATCTGGAAAACCACCTGAGGGCGCCATTCGCACCCCAGCCGTGGGGCAGGCGTGACGGGCCATCCTGCCAGCTTTCAGTCACTTAAACAAGGTTGTCATCACTCTGTGAGTGAGCACAAGAGGTGGTGTGTGTTTGTGTGTGTGCTCGACTCCAAACTAATAAGAAATAGAGTCTGTGCCAACCGATTTTCTCCCCACACGCGAGGCACAGTGTAGGCGCTTTCATTTATGTTTATATAACGTGCGTAACACATCCTTGTCCACTAACTCACTTGGTCCACAGCCCTGGCAGTAGGCGCTGTCACCGTCATTTACTGAGGAGGACAGTGGGGTCAGCGGTGAGCATACTGCTGTCACGGCTCAAACCCAAGGCTCTGGCTTGTTTGGCACCGGCCTGCCTCAGTCGTGCTCCTTGTCACACCACAATCTCATCACCCACGACCTGCCCAGGCCACAGCCCTGTATCTTACACTGAGCTTGCTATGACCTGCAGCACGGGGTCTGGGGTGGGAGGGAGATGGAGCAAGAAAGCAGCAAGCAATCCTGCAACTTTCCCCCAAACACGCATCTCCCTAGAGCAGGCAGCGAACTGGGCTAGAAAGACCACGGATCCCGGTGGACACCGACCCAGCTGCGTGACCTGGGTAAATTCTCTTACCCACTCTGAACCCCCCTTGCTTTCTCACATTCCATGACCGGATAAAATAAAGAGTGAGAGCTGCCGGCACCCGGTGAAGGAGTGTCCATTCCTCTGTGGCCTTGTGCAGCTCCTCAGAAATCACAGGGCTCAAGAACAATCCTTTTCTTCCCTTGATCTACATGCTAGCTGGCAGCCCATCTCCTCCCTCCCTGGAAGGGTCCAGTCCCACTGTGGTCAGGCAGCACCGCCAGCACCAGGACTCTGCAGAAAGAAAGCCCTGCCAGCAGCTAATGGCACTGCCCAGAGTACAGCCTGCGAATGCAGTTCTCTCTCCATCTCTCCCTTCCAAAGCCAATGGAAATGACTTTGAAAAGTATTCCAGGAGACCAGATGTCCAGCTTGGAAAGGGGTTTTCCCAGCAATCTGGGAGTCAGCAGGAGGTAGCACCCCGTCCCCATCTTGTTGCCACTAAGAGGCTCTCATGAATGGGATGCCTTCCCAAGGAGAGCTGTGCCAGTGCAAGGGACAGTCACTTTCCCCAGGAATGGCCTCCAGCGAAGGCTGGGGAATCCAGTCGAGCTCTTTGGCTTTCCTCCAGATCATACTCACACATGAGGGTCCCCAGGGGTCTGCCGCCCCACTGTGTGTCTAGCTCTCGCCTCCCAGAGCTGGGAGAGGCCTAGTAGGAGAGGGGCCACGAGACGAGCTCCCATCGTGGCAGCAGAACAAGACCACCACTTCTACCGGGGCCACGGGAGAGCAGCAGACTTGAACTCCCAAACCACCAGGCTCTCCTGCTTGACTTCTGTCCTCCTGGTCCTCCTGGAGACTGCAGGACTCAGAAAGGCGCCCCCCCTCAGCAGGCGCTCCCCCAGCCCCTGCACCCAAACAAGGGATGCCCAGCTGCCATTAAATCTACTCTCTCCACCCCCTCGCTCACTCAGAGTTAGGCAGGTCCTACCACTATGGGCCAGATGTCCCCTGGTGCCTCACCACCTTTTCCTGATCCAGGTGCCTGGTGGTCTGGAGCACACACTTTATCACGTAGAGCCCATAGAGTCACAGAATAGTAGATCCGGCAGGGGCCTTGAAGATAATCTCATCTAACCTCTTCCTTGTATAAAATGAGGATGCTAAGATTAAGAGAAGTTAAGAGATGTGTCAGAGGTCACACGGGAGAGGCCCCGAGTCCCACACAGCACACAGCTGGGCATTCACTGAATAGTGGGCTCAGGCCCCGCTCGTTGATGGATGGAAGGACCGCCAGGGAGGGCTCTGGAGTGAGAACAAGCACCTCTCACCACGAGGCCCTGGGAGCACAGCCGAGGTCTCTCTGGGCTGCTTCTCTCTGCCTCTGACCTGGAATTGAACTCACAACCCACACAGAGCAGGGCCTCACCTGAGAAAGGGCAGGGACAGCCCTGGACTCCCGGCTTAGCACAGGCCTGAGAATAGAGCAGTGCTCAGTGACAAGGGACCACGGAGTGAGGGCTATGACAGGGACCTCTGGGGTGGGGCTCGCTCCCCCTGCTCCATCACGGACCCCCTGCGCCACCCGGGACTCGGCCTACTCGGAGTCAGCAGGCCCTGCCAAAAATGGGCTCAGTGTTCCCTGGTGTCCGTCACGATGGAGAGCCAGAGGACCACGGGTATAGCCCCAGGACGTTGTCTTCACCCCAGCTGTGGGCCGGCTTCCAGCCTGGGTAGCAAAAGGAGGCAGGGAGTTGGCCCTGCAGCTCTGCCACTGCCCCACTGCCACTACCCCACCTCCCTGCCCGAAATCCACCTCCTCCTCTCTGTGCTGACCAGCCCAGCCCTCCCGTAACCAAAAGCTCTGTGGAAGTGAAAAAAAATAGATCTTCTAGGTTTGGGTTTCCATAACAGCCCATAGGTCTCTGCAGAGTTTGCCAACCTGGACCTGCCACTTCAGCCACTCTCTGAGCCCAGGTTCCTCCCACTCGTAAAGTGATACAACAACTGCTTCACACTTCACCTACTTCACAAAGTTGAGAGGCTCAAAAGGGAGAGCGCATGAGAATGTTCTTTATTAGGAAAGAAAACTAATATTCACCATGAGCACTTACAGATACTTTCTTCTAGAGTGTTCACAGCGGTCCTGTGTGCTCCATATTATTACTATCCTAACTAGGTAAGACAATTGAGGCTCAGAGAGGTTCAGCGATGTGCCCAAGGACACACAGCTTAGTCATAGTAGAATCAGGCTCAGAACCCAGAATGTGATTCCAAAGCCAGTGTTCCTTCTTCCAACAACACACCGTCTCAACAAGAGAAGCAAACAGTGCTTTTTATGGAAAAGCCGCTGAGTCTTCAGACAAAAGGCTGCCCTCGTGGAGCCGCCCCTACTGCTAGACTTGCCCATTTGCCCTGGGAAGGCCACCGGTCAAGTCAAGACCAACTCCCCACTGTCTGGAGAGACCCTACGACACAAGGGCACCCGAGGGCCAAGCCCTCACAGCCCCTGCCTTGGCGGCTGAATGCCATCATGATTCTTGTTGGTTTTGTGGTCGGATGGTGGTTCCAACGACTGTCTGTTCGTGAACCAATCCAATTTGAGGAAACACAAAATCACGGAACTTTGGGCTGAAAGGGGCCTCTGAGAGCAAGTTCCAGCTCCTCCTTGGACGGCTGAAGAAACTGACATCCACAGGTCAGTCACGTGTTGTAGGTCACACAGCAAGTCAATGGCCAAGTCTGGAACGGAATCCACCGTCCTTGATTCCCAGTCGGAATCCCTGTTCTCCACATCCCAACCGCTCTGACGTCAGTCAGCTTCGCAGCCCCCGAGAGGGCCGGGTGTGGGGCCTACAGTCTCTGCTCTCTCAGCTTAGGAAGAGCAGGGATAGCAGGTGAGAGAGGAGTATCGCAGTCAGCAATGAAATGAGCTGGTCGGCCTCCTGCACTAAATCATAAGCCTAAGTTCTACGCATTGAAAGCTCACTGTGTGAAAGCAGCGCACCTCCAACAGGGAGGCCTGGGAGGTTCTCCTGAGGCAGTGGTGGCCCCTTCTGGCCCCCTGGCCGTGGTCAGAGGAGGCTCAACTCTTCACGCTGCCCCCCAGCCATCGCCATGACAGCACCAGAGCACCTTGACCTGGACAGTCTCATGTTCGCCCCTCCCACTCCAGCCCCGCTGAGAGCTCTCCTCCACTCTGTCCCCATCACTCGGCAGCCTCCCATCCCACGTTTGCCTCCTTTGGTTAACGATTGGTTTCTGCCTTCTTTGCTTTTCACCTCAGTGCATGTGCACAGCATCTCTCATGCATCTGTCTGTAAGTCTGTCCTCGCCCAAACTGCACAGCCCCTGAGGACAGGGTCTGTGTCCCCGTCCGACGTCTGTGTGCGGCACACAGCGCACGGTTGTTTGTTCAGCACTTGCTGATGTGCCGGTAACCTGTGGAAGGCCTAGGCCGTGTCCTGGGGGAGGAGAAAGCCAGGGGAAGGGAGGCTGGATGACGCACCAACCGGAGAGGAAACCCTCTGAGCCTGCCCTGGCTGCCAGACACTGTGCTCGCACTTTCCAGACACTCTCTCCACAATCCTATGAGCTACGTGCTTTTATTTCCCACTTTACAGTGGGGGAAACTGGATCAAAGATGTTAGGCAACTTGTCTAAATCCACACGATTAGGTAACTAGTAGAAGGAGACTTTCAGTGCGGGTTTTATCTGATGCTAAGCCCACACTCTGCACTTGTCTCAGGGCGCAGGCTCCTTGAGGACAGGGACTTGGTGGTTACACGTGTTTGTTCCGTTTGCTTTTGCTGCTGTATCCTCAACGCCTAGGACTGTGCCAGGCACAGAGGAGACGCTCTCTACATAGTTGCTGAACGAAGGAACAAAGGAATGGATGGATACCATGCTGCATCTCCCTAGCAGGACAGAGCAAGGGATTCTGATGCCAGGTTACTGGTTCCTCTATTTCCAGGAATCTTGGACAACTGTTCGTTCCTCTCTCCACCCAGAAAAATAATCCAATAAACTAAGGATCCTCCAAAGGCCACGTGGCGGATGGCTGGGTTAACTAGGCATGGGATGGGGCTGGCAGGGGATTGGCGGGGGAGGTAGAAGCATAAGCTGAACACAAAAGGCTGGACGATGTGAGGGATTTAAAAGGTTCTCAGTGCCCTGTGACCTGCTGATTCGGGGCCACTCTCTGGCCCCTTTGGGCCTGACCCTCCTCCCCCGCCAGGCACCCCACTGCCTTGACTGAGCTGTACAGAAATTGGCCACATTCCTATTGAGCAGAGAAACTAACAGTTACACCACCCACTCCGGCCCCATCTGAACCCTCCAGAGTCTGCTCTGGGCCCTAGGGCTAGCCGCTTTTCTCCACGTTCCAGCCAAAAATAATATAAGAACGAAGCTGTTTGGCGGAGACTTAATCTAATCTTCATTGCTTCAGTTTTAAAATATCCTGCCTGGTTTAGGGTTTCTTATTACACACAGGGATGTGTTTTTAGTGAGATAGGTCTTAGCAGAACCGTCCTTCTTGTAATTAGAAACCCAGGCAGGCAGGGCCTGCAGTGAGCCATCCAAGCCAAACAGCAGATCCCCCTCAAGACAACACGTTGGCAGCAAGCTCTTCCCGAGCTGCCCGAGGGCTTGGTTCTTCCTCACTCCTGGGGGATCAGTACCGAGGAAAAGCCGAGCTCTAGCTGAAGGACTGTGCCTTCCAACTCCCTCCACCCTCATCCTGTGTGTCCCAGCTCTCACCCCTGATCAGACTGGAAATTAAGATGCTGCCCAAGACTGCTGGAGAAGTATATGCGGAGGAAAAAATTACCCCAAGAAGTCCCCCTCAACGATGAGGGAGAATTAAAGGCAAGCATTCCACTGGAGCCTGTCTCCAGTATCAGGGATAGCTTTTTTTTTTTTTTTTTTTTTTTTTAGGGATAGCTTTAAAAACTCAGGCGCCGGGACGGAAGGAGGCTCCAAGTGTGTATACACTTTTGTGTAACTGCCGGGTGTAACTTCTCGGGCTTTCTGGCCCAGAATCTGCTTTGATCTGCCAGCATGGAGACTGCTAAGTGAGGTTCAAGCGGCGGCTAGCTCCAGACCAACACCCATCCCCACCCCTCCCTCCCCCAGCCCTAGCCCGACCAGATGTCACACACCAGTCCGGGCTGTGGCCTCTTCTTCCCAATGACATAAAGAGAAGAGGCCGCATTTCTGACCAGTCAGACTCTGTGTTCATCTGATGCGTGAAAGCTAGTCCAGGTAGCACCGCTGGGAATAAGCACGCTGGTTCCCCCAGCTCCAGCTTAATTGCCTCTCCTGGAAAAGTGCAGGTGCATTTTGGAATCACAGCAGGGACTTCAAATTCTAGGATATAAGAAAGGCAGGAGTTTAGCCCCTTCACCCAAGTCTAAGGACTCCTGAGAGTTGTGGGGAAAGGCTCTGGGGCCAGGCAGGGCAGGAAAACACAGTGAAGAAAATGACTTTGCTGCTCAGAAGCCTCCTGTCTCCCATTTCCTTTATTATTAGAGTGAAGGATTCAGGCAACAGTCACTCCTCAGAGCCTAATGAGGAATCCATGTGATACATTCCGCTTTACAGATGAAGAAACCGAGATCAGGAAGCTAACTGACCCACTGTAGTCATGAAGCCAGAGAGTAACAGGGTATAAAACCGCCAGGTCCCCGAACTCCAGCCTAAACACTACTCGGCATGCTGACCTGCCCGCCTTGATTACCTCCTTCCTCCCTTTCCCACCAGGTATTAGATTTAATTAAATTAGCAGATCCCCATCACAACAAGCCTGGCCACGCAGCCTGGACGGAACCCAGCCAGTGCAGCTCCTCCTTCTAAATTCTGCTTCTCGACATAATTCAATCTTCAATAAGTCACGGATCTCACGTGAAGTGTTTTATACAAAGCATGTTGTGTTGGCTAGAATCAAGGCTGACGGTGGCTCATGGTGATTTCACTTCCCATGTAACTTCCTCTGTGGCATCATTTTCACCCTCTCCACACTCTGATCTGCATTTTGTTTGATCCACACACTTGGCTTCAAGTGCCAGCACCTCAGGCACTTGCATCACACATTTATATATATCTTACAGCATCGCTGTCCTGGTGCCACAGGAAAAAGGAAAACTTATAACAGCATTTCTCACCTTCCGCGAGCTAATTTAGAAAATGTGCTCCAAATTAAATAAATCGGGAACAAAAGTCCGAAATTGGAGATAGAATTTCGGGGGTGGGGGGGGCGCTAAATCAATAGCAAGGAAATCTTGCAACATGGTGGAGGCCTATAAATTTTATAGGTTGTTTCTTTAATAAAAACAAATTCAGTTGCTAATAACACAGTATTATGAAGCCGCTAACATTTAAAAATCTAACTTGGCCTGCTCTGCTGCTGTTTCTCTTGCCCATTGCATTCACCCAGGGTAAGGAAGTCAGGTTGAGGGGTTTCGTTTGGTTTCTAAACCAGGCTAATAGAGAGCCCTTTAAAACCCAGCCTTTTCTGCTTTCTAGGCAAGCCTTGGTCCCTAATGAGTTACAGCCCCAGGTTGGAGATGGACATAGCAGAAAGAAATTTAACACACACCCTGGTGCACCCATAAAACTCAAGGCCAAGGGAGAGGAGGTATGTTTCCAGTTAGGCTAGAACTCCGTGAATTCGGGATTCTCCACTCACAAGACAGTAATTCTCCTTATTTCATCACTAACTTACTTCAAATGTGTTTATACAATTTATTGCTACTGAACTTCCAGGCAACTGGTGTAGAGTTAATGAAACCCAGCTTGGAGAAGCTTTGAGCTTTGAACAACTAACCACAGTTTAAATGGTTATGACATGCGGTCAAAGCCACAGCCCAGCCCCACTGCAGTTTCTGTGTTAGGACCTAGTTAAAAACCTTGTCATCTCACCTTTGGTGCCAAATCAATTGAAAAAAGGAAAAAGTCTTCCATGTTTCTTCTCAAGGTTCCCAGCCTTTCTCCCTGACATTTTAACACATCTATCTCACTGAATGCAAGGCAAAGCCCCTCCCCCAGTCCTGAGTAAATATTTTAGTTGCAGTTTGAATGGGCAGCCAGTTGAAAGCCTAAAATCCAGTTTGAGTTTAATTGAACGGGGTCAGGCCTACATAAAGCAATGTGGAGAGGGGGTGTCAGGGGGAGGCACCAAGCAACCTTTAAAATCAGACTCAGTGAAAGTCCAAAAGGCAATACAGGAATGTACAGATGGTACTGGACTGGAAAAGAAGGGAACTCGTCTTTCCGAATGACTTGGACATTGATTTTTATTAATCCTCGTTGTCATACAGCCTCCTCCCCCAAGCTCTGTCCATGTGGGAACTCCAGGACGCTCCCTCTTTTTAAACAGGCCCATTTTGGAAGAGTAAAGGGGAGGTACTGGGTTGCCAGTGCTGCACAATAAAAGCCCTTTTTGAAAGCAGCACTTTCATTAACTTAAAGCAATCTATAGACTTAAAAGCAGAGAGCAGTAAACTCCCAGAAAGGCTCATAAAACAGCCAGTCTCAAGTTGGGTACACTTCAGTGCAATTTGCACAAGGTATTTTACTGTGTGCGGTGGCCGGGCCCATCTCCCTCCGGCAACCCCCTGCCCCTTATTCTGAGCAGCTTCTCTTTCTCTGGGCTTGCATGCCTTTAGCGCTCACAAAGGGGAAGCGGTGACCGCGGAGTCTCCTTGGGGTCACGGCTCGCTCCCGCCCTCAGGCTCTCGGCGGGAGAGAGAGCGCACAAATTCCAAGCCTGCAAAACAACAGCCTCGAAGCTCCGCCGCTGGGCGGTCGCCGCGCCCCGGGCCGCGGCGGCCACTCATGGGTCGAGAGCCTTCTGCGTCCCGGAAGCGCCGTCTGGCTGCCCCAGAGAAGGGTGCGAGGGCTGCGGAGGGCTGGGAGGGTGGGTTCGCGACTGCAAAGGAGAAACTGCAGATCTTCCTCCCGTTCACCCACCCTCCCCCGCCAACACACTCTGCTTCCCTAGCGGCCCGAGGGATAACCTCCCTCCCGAGTAGGGACTTCTCTCCCACCGCCGAGCTAGGCCGGAGCCAAGCGGGGTGCAGCTCGAGTGGAAGATCACGAGCCCAAAGACTGGAGACCCTCCCTACCTTCCCCGCAAGTTCCTGAAGGCTCGGGAAGGCCAGAATGGCAGGGCAGGCAGGAGGGCTAGGGACTAAGGCTTTGCGCAATATAGCTTGCGTTTGGACACCATCATTTTCTCAGATTTGGGGAGGAGGAGATAGTCTAAATTTGCCTAAAATGCTAAGCTTTAGGTTTCCACTAGTTGGAAAATATTTCAACACGCTGGAGGAGTCCCGGGACAAGTGTGGTAAAGGCAAGGGACCCCGAGTTCGCCCCTTTCCCAGGCGGAACGTCGCACCGGCGGCCCGGCTTGTGGGCTTCCGGGCCGGGCCTGGGAGAAGTGCAGACAGCGCCTGCGGGTCAACAGCTGGCGGCTCCGGTCAGGGCTCCAGAGCCCGCCCTGCCCTCTGCCGCAGCCCGGACTCCCAGGACCCGGCCTGACGCCTTCGCTGCTAGCGCCCCCCGCGCAGGCCGCGGCCCCTGCGGGCCACCGCACCCGCCCGGCCGCGCTGCGCCCGCAGACCCGAAGTGGCTTCCGGAGCCCGCCGAGCCGCCAGGGTCGGGTCCTCGGATCCACCCCGAGCCCTGCGAGGCTACCCCGTCGCTTCGCCCAGAACATCCCTTCGATATGTCCGCTTCCCGGAATCCTCCTAGGGCCGGGTCCAGCCCGCCTTAAGTCCTTTCCTCCAGATCCGCTTTTGGGGAGAAGCAGCAGGAATTCGGGACTCGCCTGCCATGGCTCCTATCAACTACTTTCATCGCCTACCTAAACGCTTTTCAACCCACTTAGCGTGGAGAGTCGCGCGCGCGACCCTCCCCAAATTCCAATTGCTTCAACCCACCCCCACCAAAGCCGTGAACCCCTGGCTAAATCCTAAAAACGCCACCAGTTCCTCCGATTCCAGCCTCAGATGTAACCCCGGGCCCCTAACTCCAGACGCCCCCACCCCACCCCGCTCTGGCCGGGGCATAGATTCGATCCCTAAGCTACTGAGCGGCCCTTCGATCCCGCTTCTGAAAACAGCTCGGTTCCTAAAATCCCAAACTCTAGCCTGGCCCTGAAGCCCAGCCCTAATGCACAACCACCCCCCACCCCCCGCCCCACTCCTAGTCCTAGCCCGGCTCTCCCCACCGCGCCGGAACCTCGGGCTCTCCCGCTGAGAGCCCCCGGAAAAGGCGGCACGCTTTGCTCGTTTCTTCCTCAGGATCTGGAGTCGGGAGAGCCCCGCACGCCTAACCCGAAAGAAACGCAAACTTTGCGCTGCAGACTCGGGACCCTGCCCCATCCCCCTCGGCTCTCTGCTTTGGGGCGCTTTCCTTCCCCCCCTCTTACGAACTCATGCCCCCGTTCTACAGCCAGGAGGGCTCCCTATTCCCGAACCTCGCCTTGGGCCCCTGCGCCTCCCCACACCTCGCCAAAGACTCGCAACAATCCGCCAGCAACCCTACAAATTATGGCTCCTCCCGCGGGTAGGGTCCCTGAGCCCGGCCCCTGCGATCCCAGCTTGCCTGGCCCACAGCTTGTGCTCCGCTCTCCCCACGGACCCGCCTGCGAACCCCCACCCTGGCTCCCCAGGCCTGGCGGGACGCGGCCGCGGCTCCCGGACTCCAGGCACCCGGCCCGAGTCTGGGGCTGCTCCCGCTTCCAGACGCTCGAAGGCAGCCCCAAGCTGCTGGCGCAGAGTAAGCGCCGGCCCAAAGGGCGCCCGAAGCCGGGAGAAAGAAAGCGAACCTGAAACCGGCCCGCCGCTCCCAGCCTCGCCCGCGGAGCGCCCAGCCCCGAGCTGCCCGCACCGGGGCTCCGGCCCGCGCGCATGTCCCTACTCGGGTCCCCGGCGCTCCCAGCTCGCAGCTCCCCGCCCGCCCGCTACGGTGTCTTGGGCCCGCGGCGGTCCGAGTCGGCAGCCCCGCTCCTCGCACCCGCGGACAATGCGCGCCCGGCCACCGGCCCGAGCGGGTAGAGGCGGCGGCGGCGGGGCTGCGCGCTGGCCGGGCCCGGGCGCGGGCGGGACGCGCGGCTCCGGCCGCCTCAGTCCCCGGCCTCGCCGCCACTCGCGCTGCTTCGCTCCGCGCTCTCCCAGCGCTTCCCCAGCTTCTCTGCACGCTCCCGCCGTCCCTCGCTGCTCTCTGCCTCCCTCCTCCCTGCTGCCTCCCTCTCTCTCCTCCCTGCTGCCTCCCTCTCTCCCTCTCTCCTCCTTGCCCTGTCGCAATGAATAATACTCTGGCTTGGGGACTGGAATAAAACACACGCGCTCTGAGGCAGCCGCCCGCAGCAGCAGCAGCCGCCGCCGCCGCCGCCGCCGCCGCCGCGCCGCCGCCGCCGCCTGCAAAAGCGTCTCTGACATGGAAATGAATGACAGCTTACCTGATGCCAATCTTCATCAGACTGACACCGGCGTGACAACACAGCCTATACTTCCCAGCACTGCTCGGGACGTCAGCGGCACAGGGACCCGCCCCCCGGAGCCCCCCCCCTTCACACACCTCCCCTCTCCTCACTCCCCCTTTCTCCCCCCCCCGCCCCCCACCCCCACCCCCACTCCCGGCCCCGGCCGCTTCCAAGTCGGAGCAGCCGCTGGAGTGTCTCCCTCTGCTGGAGGCTTTTCTAAGACGCCGGGCGCGGGCCTGCTCCAGCGGCCTGGGAGGCAGCAGAGCGCTGGAGAGACAGACTGCGAGGGTGCCTCGGACACAGGAACGCGGCGGACCCCCAAGGAGCTCGGGAACTCTGCCCTCGCCCCCCAGGCCAAGTCCTCCTCGGCAAACACCCGAGGCTGAGTTTCAAGACATCCTGGGCTCAGGGGCTGGAGATGAGGTGAAATTTTCTGTGGACCCCAAGAGAACTCCCCAGAAATTATGAAACTTAAAACTGGCAAGAAATCTTTCTCTCCACCACCACTCCTCCCCCACCCCTACCCCATTCCTGCCTGGCTGGCCTCATTTTTATGATTGCATTTGAATAATTCTCATTACCCTGGCCCCAGAAAAGTTGCTCAGGTGACACTCTGGTTAGTTATTCCTAGTCTCAAGAGCTTTGTGCTCTGGGCTTCCTGGGGCGTTTGGTTCACCGAGGGGTGACTGCGACGGTGGGGCAGAGGGACAGATAAAAAGGTGCAGAGGCTTTGTCAGTAAATCACCTCTTTGCAAATGCCGGGCAGGCCTGTTTTAAGCCACTGCTATTTTTATTCTAAAAAGTCGCAGAGGTCTGGGGGTCGGGTGGTGTAATATAAAGAGGGAGGCCGGCTGGGCGGTTTCAGCCTGGCCCTGCCAGGGTGATTTCCGGGGGGAGGGGGGGAATTCACCTAAGTGCCTTCTAGGAGGAAGACCAACGCAAGCATGTGTGGTCAGACATGTGCCTTCTTTCATTCCACAAAGGTTACGGTCCTACTAAGTGAGTGCCAGGTGGAGACACCCAGCCACCTACAGATGCAGGCTGGCTTGCTCCCACAACTTAGCACATGGCCCTCTGCGTAAATGGACAAGAGAACCCCTTCTTCCCCCATGAAATTTGCTTCTTGCTCCCTGTAGGGGAGCCATTTCAGCCACAGTCAGGCAGCGATCGACCCGCTGACCCCAGACCAGGCAGGGGGCCTAGACAAAGACACTGATGTAAGCAAGGAAAGCAGAAAGTGAAATCCAAGCAGGCCAGGTTTTGGGTAAAGAATCTGACCCAAGAAGTTGAAGGCTGCCCCTTTGCTCTTCCCAGGCCTCTGGGTCATTCCTTGTCTGCCTTCTCACGGGCACGGATGAGAACCATTAGCTGTGGCTCCGAGGAGACAGTTGAGACCTTTTTTGAATCACATCCCAGATACAGCAAATACTGTTTTTCCAGATCCTCCCAGTCCCCCCCAGATTCAACTTCCAAAGTTGCCTGTGGAAGAAACTTCACTGGAGCCCCCATCGTAGACGGAGTTCAATGCTCTCACCTTCACACAGAACCTCCGAAGACTTCACTATGTGTATTCATGTCACCCCAGCCTCTGATCTGTGGTCAGAAACTCTGGCTGCTGACAGCATAATCGCTATTATATATTATACATTGTATAATAATATAATAATAATGAATGCACTTGCCCTTTTTATGTAGTACAGAAGCAGCCAGATTCTCCAACCCAGAGGCTGGAGGTCAGGCTGCCATAAACTCTCAGAGGGAAGCCCTCTTCAGATACAGGAGGGGGAGGGGAGATCCAGTTGCCCTGGCCCAGGACGCCTGGAGAGAGGGTTTTCTCTCTTTCCCAGGACTCCTAGTGAGTTGCTGTAGCTTGCAGAGTCAGAGGGGAGAATCAGGCTGAATGTAAATACTTAACCCCATCAGAGAGGTGTCAGTGAGCCGTAAATAGTACTGCAGGCAACAGCCGTGCATCACTGATTCACACTTGTCACACCCCTCATTTTCTGAAATCTAGTTCGGTGCCCATCTCTTTCTTGGTACAGGAGATCCATTGCCATGAGCTATTCATTTTTAGAGTGTTCTTATATACTGTGATTTCTACTAATACCCTATTGAGGCTTTAAAATGCACATTGTAATTTTAAATAAATATATCTTGCTTTGACTATCTCTGTAATTTGCAAAAGCTTAAAAAAATGATTACCTCAGGCTTCCCTGGTGGCACAGTGGTTAAGAATCCGCCTGCCAGTGCAGGGGACACGAGTTCGAGCCCTGGTCAAGGAAGATCTCACATGCCGCGAAGCAACTAAGCCCGTGCGCCATAACAACTGAGCCTGCGCTCTAGATCCCGCAAGCCACAACTACTGAGCCCACGTGCCACAACTACTGAATCCCATGCCTACAGCCCGTGCTCCGCAACAAGAGAAGCCACCACAATGAGAAGCCCGTGCACTGCAATGCAGACCCAATGCAGCCAAAAATAAATAAATAAAATAAATAAATTTTTTAAAGAAATGATTATCTAAATGTAACCATTCTTCTTATAATCATTCAAAGCAAATATTTCTCCTGCACCCCCTGGAAGCTCAGCTGTGTGCTAGAGCTAAGGATAAAGGGCAGAAGCAAAGAAGTTCAAGTACCAGCTCCTGTCCTCTAGGAGCTTCCATTCTTGTTGAAGAAGGCAAAGCACCAATACATAAAACATTAAATAATAATAATACAAGAATCCAACAGAAGACATGGCTAGTAAATAATTAATGAAAAAGGGAATGGACAATATGTCAAATTCCATGAGTTCCATATCTAAATGTTGGCTTTGTCGGTGAGTAGAGAAGGGATAGAGTGGAAATTAAGTCTGTAGAATTCACTTCAGATATTCTCCCATCTCTCCCCCATCATCCTTCTGAGAATGAAGAAGAGGATGGAGAGGGGCACACATGTCATGTAAGTCACCAACCCGTCAACGTTAGAACCAAACAGGAGTTCCTACCAATCCTAGCCATCCTCTTATATGTTGGCGTTCTTAAGGCGTGGTTCTGGGCCATGTTCTCACTGTATCTGCACTTGATTTGTCTTTAGTGTAAGCAGTTAACAGCAGCCCAGGTTGTCCCCTCTGAGCCCTAGACATATATAATCAATGGCCTAACTGAATCCTGTCTGTATCACCCTATGAATACAAATTTAAGACTTGTCTGTATTAGTCTGCTTGGCCTGCCATAACAAAATACCACAAACTAGGTGGCCTAAACAACAGACATTTATTTTCTCACAGTTCTGGAGGCTGGAAGTCCAAGATCAAGGTGCCAAGTGGGATTAGTTCCTGGTGAGACCTCTTTTCCTGGCTTGCAGATGGCACCTTCTTGCTGTGTCCTTACATGGCCTTTTCCTTTGTGTGCACCAGAGAGAGACAGTGATCTCTGGTGTCTCTTCCTCTTCATATAAGGGCACCAATCCTATTGGATTAGGGGTCCACGCTTATGACCTCATTTAACTTTAATTACCTTAAAGCTTATCTTCAAATGTGGTCACAGTGCAACTTCAACATGTGGGTCTAGGAGAGACACAATTCAGTCCATAACACTGTCCACATGCTTGTTTCCTTTATTCTCAACTTAATTATTTTTGATGAATCTTGATAGATTGTGCGTTCTTTGAGGATGGGGACAGTATCTTTTTTATTATTTTTTTTATTTATTTATTTTTTGCGGTATGTGGGCCTCTCACTGTTGTGGCCTCTCCCGTTGCGGAGCACAGGCTCCGGACGCACAGGCACAGCGACCATGGCTCATGGGCCCAGCCGCTCTGCAGCATGTGGGATCTTCCCAGAACGGGGCACAAACCTGTGTCCCCTGCATCAGCAGGTGGACTCTCAACCACTGCGCCACCAGGGAAGCCCTGGGGACAGTATCTTATTTCATCTTAAAATCCTTAGAACCTGGTACAGTGCTCAGTCCAGAAAACATGTTAAAGAAATACTTGTTGAATTGAATGGAATGGAATTTATCTCTCTATCATTGCCCCAGTCCAGTTGAGGGACTTATCACCCATCACCTGGAGTATTTTGATGATTTTCTAACTGGTCTAATGCCTCCAATATGCCCAGTACTTCCTATACACTATCACCAGAATGTTCTTCCTAAATCAAAGATTGTCTCACACCTTGGCTTCCCCTCAAAATCCTCAGTCACTTTCCATTGCTTATAAGATTCAGTCTAAAAGGTTTAGTGGGCCTTATAATAAAAAGGATGGCCTTCAGTGCCGCATTCCTCAGCATGGCATTCACAATCCTCTCCTCCTCGTCTGGCCCTGTCCACCTTCCAGGCTCATCTCCTGTATTCCTACCTACACCTCACAACTCCACCTTCAGTGGTTCCAAGTGCTGCCCATGGACTTCCTGCATGACCATCCCCTGGGGAACCTCTCTATAGTTCAGGGTTCCTGGTTCCATCCTCGGAGAAAACTGGTCTAGAGAAGGGCCTGGGAATCCTTATTGTTAAAACTGCTGCCTGAAGAGAATGAGAAGACAAGCCACAGACGGAGAGAAAATATTTGCAAAGACATTGGGTAAAGGACTGTTATCCAAAATGTATTTAAAAAAACTCTTAAAATTCAACATTAAGAAAATGAACAACCTGATTAGAAAATGGCAAAAGATATGAACAGGCACCTCACTAAAGAAGATATACAGATAGCAAGTAAGCCTGTGAAAAGGTGTTCAACATCATATGTCATCAGGGAAATGCAAATTAAAGCAAGATACCACTGAATACTTACTACAATGGCCAAAATCTGGAACACTGAAAACAGCCAATGGGAATGAGGCTGTGCAGCCACGGGAACTCTCTCTCATTGCTGGTGGGAACGCAAAATGGCGCAGCAACTTTGGAAGACAGTTTGATGGTTTCTACAAAAGTACACATACTCCTACTGTATGATCCAGCAATTACACTCCTTGGTGTTTACCCAAATTAACTGAAAACTTATGTCCACACAAAAACCTGCACACAGATGTCTACAGCAGCTTTACTCATAGTTACCAAGTCTTGGAGGCAACCAAGATGTCCTTCAGTAGGTGAACAGGTAAACTGTGGTACATCCAGACAGTGCAATATTATTCAGCACTAAAAAGAAATACAATCAAGCCATGAGAAGACACGGAGGAACCTTAAATGCGTATTGCTAAATGAAAGAAGCCAACCTGAAAAGGCTACATACTGAATGATTCCAACTATATGACTTTCTGGAAAAGCAAAACTGTGGAGACAGTAAAAGGATGAGTGGTTGCTAGTGCTTAGAGGGTGGGGAGGGATATGAATAGGCAAAGCACAGAGGATTTGTAAAGCAGTGAAATACTTTGTATGATACTCTAATGATGAATACACGCTCATTATACATTTATCCAAACCCACAGAATGTACAACACCAAGAGTGAGCGCTATTGTCAACTGCGGACTCTGGATGATGACGTGGCAGTGGAGGTTCCTCAGTTAGAGCAAATGTTCCACTCTGATGGGAGATGTTGATAATGCGGGCGGCTGTTCGTGTGGGGGGGGGCAGGAAGTATAGGGGAAATCTCCGTACTTTCTGTTCAATTTTGCTGTGAACCCAAAACTGCTCTGAAAAATAAAGTTTATTAATTTTTTTAAAAAGCCACTGTGATGGAGAGGCTGGGACATTTGCATCCTAGCCACCCCTGGCGCTCGTGGATAACAGAACACACCACACGCTCCCAACCCTTCCCGTACTCGTTCATGCTGTGTCTTCAGCCTTGACCTTTCCTTCCCTCTTCCCCTACCTTCCAAAGTTCTATCTGCTGTTAAGACTTAACTGAAATATCACCTCTTTTCCAAACTTCCTTGGATTCCCCGGCAGAAAGCACTAGCTTTGGAATCGCAGGGACCTGGCTCAAATCTCCACCCTGTCACTAAGTAGCCCAGTGTCTGGGAAGTTCCTGACGCTCTCCAAGTCTCTGTTTCTGCTCTCGTGAAATGAGGATGATAATAGTATCCAATTCTTGAGCCCATGGGGATTAGGTGAAATCATGAAGGCAAAGCACTCAGCACAGTCCCTGGCACATGGGAGGCTCTCTAATAAACAGAGCCATTAGATTTAATGGCCCTTTCCCAGGGTTTCCACAGCACCTGCCTGAGCCTTTATTATAAAGCTTATTTAATTGGCCTGAGGATGGAAGATAGCGTTTACTGAGAATGCTGTGACAGGCTCTGAGGCTGTAAACACAGATAATGGGAACAAGGAAAGGAGGAAAGGGGTGCTTACTCTTTACCTAAGGCCCCGTCTTGACCCTGGAACCAGGTGGGACTGCGGTGCTCTGGGCAGCCAGAGCCAAGTGAGGAAGATCCCATTCCTGATTAAATGCATGAAGCAATGTCCCTCGGAGACTGGGTTTGGGGACCAGAGCAGTGAAAATTCAGATGCTATAAATCCTCTGAAACGTAGGGCTCCAGGATTGAGCTCCGAGTTGGAAGTGGGGATGTCGAGGCCCCTTGTACGTCTCTGATTCATTTTTTTTTACCCTGTGAAAGCCTCTCTGGGTATTCCATTCCATTCAACTCCCACCCTCTGAAGCATGGGGGCTGCAACCTGTCCTCTGGGCACAGATAGGCAGCTAATTGGGTCATGTCTCTAACCAGCTTCTCTAATATAGGAGCAATATAGTCCCCAAAGCCTTGCAAAAAAAACCCCCATCTTTCTTATGGTGCCGATGTACATTTGGAAAGATTCTTCAAGCACTGTCTCCCGCCCTTGCCTTATTCTGCCAATCCCTGCCCCTAACACACACACACACACACACACACGAATATAGAATATATACACTCTCAAGGGAGCCGCGGCCTTAGCTCCAGATGAGAGAGTCTGTGGGAAGCAGGAAAGGAAAGAGAAGAGTTCGGAGTAATTCTTCATTTCTTTCCAGGTTCCAGCAAGGAGTGGGCAGTATCACGGCCAGTCTGAAAGAACTGAGCAAGAGGACTGTTGAGAGAGAGGATATCTGGACTGTAAAATGCTATGATGATTTCCAAAAATGGCATCCCAAGAATTTGGTCTCAAAAAGTTGAGAAAGGAAGATACAAAGCCGTGCTGTCCCACGTGGCAGCCACTAGCCGCCAGAAGCTACGGAGCACTTGAAATGCAACTGTGCGATTAAGATGCTCTGTAAGTGTAACACCCGTAATGGATTCAGAAGACAGTATACAAAAGGGTGTAAAATATTTATTGATCATTATTTTATATGTATGAGATATTGCAATGGTAGTATTCTGGATACACTAAATTAAACAAAATAGGTTATTACAATATTTCACCTGTTTCTTTTACCTTTTTAATGTGGCTATTAGAAACTTTTAAATTATTATGTGACTTGCATTCAATTTTTATTAAAGCCTCTTTTCTGGGCTTCGGTTTTGCCCTGGTATAAACTGTGTCTAGATGCTGAAACCTTTATCATTGATCATGTATCACTCAGGCTCACCAGCTCTTCAATCTACTCTGCTTCCTGCCAACACCACCCAGGACCAGCCGAAGGGTGATGGGGTGGGCGGAGGCCAGCAGGACATTCAATGCCTCCTCCCTCAGACTGCAGAAGTTGCTAAGATCTCCCCTCCTCTGCCCCCAGGGTTACATGGAGTTTTGAAACATCTACTCTCTCCAAAACAAAGATCTCTTCTCCTACCTGTACTGGAGGACCCAGCCCTGAACCTCTCATCCCCCATATCCTTTTCAACCACCTCATCACCATCACAACTGTCACCTCTGCTTTCACCGTCCTCTCCCTCAACTCCATCCACACCCTCACGACCCTCATCATCACCACCTCTCACAGATCTGTCCTGCATTCTTCCACCCATCCAATGGACCATCCCTACCCTGTCTCCAGGGATGACCCTATCCATATTTGTTGCCTTTGATGCTGCAGCCAATCTCTAAGCCCTCCTGAGCTGAGGACTGTGCATGGTTGGACACCCATCTTCGTTCTGGTGACTGAGACCTACAGCAGCCTGACTGCAGGGCTCAGAGAACCAAGCAACAGCTCTGGGAAAGGGGGAAGGCCACAGCCCCGGCAGAAGCTGGTCATGTCTCATCACGTTGTAGGGGGAGGGTGAAGAAGAGTGGTCTAGTGAGAGAGCAAGATACCCAACTTACCCAGCACGGGGAGCATGGTTTGCTCAGCAGAGAACAAAAGCAGGCGACGCCAATAATAATAATAGCCAATAGGTATTGATTATTTGCTCAGTGCCATACTCCATGCAAAGTGCTCAACATGCAATGTCTCATGAGATCCCCACAGCACTCCTGTGAAACTTAGGTAAGGAGAGTAACTTGTCACCAGGGGTGGACTCAGGCGGGCTGCCTCTGGAACCCACACTCCAAACCACGGTCCTGCATTGCTTCTTCAGAAGCATACATGTTCACTCCCTCATTCACTCACTCATTCATTCTTCAGCATGTGTGTACCGAGAGCCACTAAGAAACGTGCCGGCTCATTGGTTCCCATTCAGCATCCAGGCTGGCCAGGCACATCCTAAGCCCTTGGACCATAAAGATGAACGAGTCACCCTCCCTGAATGCACAACGATCTTGTTCGGGGGCCAAGAGAGAGGTGGAAAGCTTAACTCTGTCTTCAGATCCCTCTCCCATTCTGCAGGCAGAGAAAGTGAGGCCGGGTAGGAGGGGCAAGGAAGGGGTGAGCTTCAAATCTCTCCTCCTGACGAAATGGGGCCAGTATGAGTCAGCTTGGATTCTCCAACCAAACCAGTTTGTCATCCAGCCCCACCGTTCCCTGGGGATTCTGCAGACATACTGTGTCACTGCTTGGCTGCAGGTCCTCTAGACAGACCCAGCTTGGTTTCTTCTGCTTTACACCCCACTGGTAGCTATCACAGCGTGCAGTGGGAAAGGCCACACTCAAGTCAAAGCTCATCCTCTCCAGAAACTCTACGTAATTCGGACACCCACGTCCTGGAACCTTCTGAATCCATATGCTCACATGTCCACTATAGAAGTATGCAATGGAATGTCACTTTGTACGTGTTCTTAAATTTCAAATATGTATGCATTAGCTCCCCAAGCAGATTTCGAACTTTTTAGAAGCAAGGAGTGTTTCTTTTATATTGTATCTTGTTCTTCCCAATCTCGCAGCATTTGGTAGCAACCTCAGCCTATTTGAATGGCCTAATAAATGCTGATGGCTTGATGTACTGCGTGCAGACGTAACCGTGTGTGTGTCTGTCTGTCTGTCTGGGTAGGATCCTGAATCCGTACGCGTAGCAGGGGTGTTTGTGCATCCGAGGGTTAGTGTGACCATATGCACACGTGTGTGTATGAATTCTCCAGCTATTACAGCTATGGAAGCTTAGACACACAATCCATCAATTTCCAGACGTTATCTCTCATGACAATTCCCTGCCAAATCTTTGAGTTGCAATTAAGAAAGTAGATAATTTGAAACATTTTCCCCTGCATGTTGAGATGGATTATAATCCTGATTTGATAAAGACTCTTAATGACTCATTAGCCACCCTTGGCTTCTCCTAAGGTCAGCCAACTTCCCAGGCACGGGGAGGCAGCGGCCCTCAGGCCATTACATGTTACTGCTTCAGCAGCACTAAAACAAAAAGACACGACAAAGGGCCTTCCCTGGTGGCACAGTGGTTAGGAATCCACCTGCAAACGCAGGAGACACAGGTTCGATCCCTGGTCTGGAAAGATCCCACATGCTGCAGAGCAACTAAGCCCGCGTGCCACAACTACTGAAGCCTGCGCGCCTAGAGCCCATGCTCTGCAACAAGAGAAGCCACCGCAATGAGAAGCCCGCGCAGCATCACGAAGAGTAGCCCCTGCTCTCGGCAACTAGAGAAAGCCCGCGCACAGCAACGAAGACCCAACGCAGCCAAAAATAAATTAAAAAAAAAAAAAAAGCCACAACCACCCCGCAGCTCTTGAATTCTCTTTTCTTCAGCTCCTAAATTTGGGCGTCGATTTTCTTTTCCTGGCATTGAACAAAGCCTCTAATTTCCTGACAAACAAATGCTCTCCCCAGAGTCTGTCTGCGGCCAGAAGTGCCACACACGGTGCGCTGCAGCCTTCCCTCTGCTTGGGTAGCGGTAGAGGCGGTCACTTCTCCAATCACAATGTTTCCTAGGAAGTGATCCCCAAGACCAGAGGGTGGGGATCTTGGGAGCAATGAAGATTTCAAGTTGTTTACAAGTGATAACCACATAGCAGCCCCCTCCTGCCTTGGCTGACCAGGGGTCAGAAAGTAGAGAAGGCCATGAGAGGGTACCCCACCCACTCCCTTCCCTCCTGGCAGAGAGGCACCCCTTCCAGCCCCGGGCTTAGATAATTAAATTCCTCATAGAAGCCAAAGCCATGGTTTCCCTTGGGTCATCCACTCTAGAATTTAAGAATCTTGACTCTCAGAAAGTTCTTACTCATGTGTGGACCTGCGTGGACATGTGTGCGGCACACACACACATACTCATCACAGCTGAACGTGTAGGACACACATCCACGCATCCACAGAAGCACAGAGGCAGCACACACACGTGTGCGAGGACTTCTAAGAATGGTCCCTGACCCTGAGATCAGGTAAGGGAGTAAGGAGGAAAGGGAGGCTTAGTCAGTCAGCAAATATGTATCTTTGCTACATGACTACCATGCGGCAGGCACCGTGCTGTAGGATGGTACAAATAGTATGGATAAGCTGGTAGTGGTTCATCAGAGCTGGACCAGGGGCTGCCGCATTCTGAGTTGGAGCAGGTGGGAGTAGCACACTGGTGGTCACCGGCAGCCTTCTGAGCTCTAATTCCCTTCCCGTCCCTCCCCCACGTGTGTTCTCACCCCTCTCCCACTCTACTCTATCCCTGCTGTCACAGGGTAGGCTTGGGGTGAGATAAAAGGCCTCCACTCCCCCCGCCCCACTCTCGCCCTGCGCCTTCGATCAATGTGACAAATGCTCTCTGGACAGAACCCCTGCGGCTGTCTTCTCTGCCACCCACCCCTCTTTCCTTCCCAATGAGTCCAGGGAGATCTGAGCAGAGGGGTGATGGATAGCCCTGTCTTACTGTTCCAGACTCCGAATCCACCAGGGCCTGGGAGAGCTGTATAAATCAGAGCCTGGGTTGGGCTCTCACCAGCGCAATGACTCGACAAGAGGAATGGAAGGCACAGGACCGTAAAACTGTCTACGGGCTAAGTCGTTTCATTTCAAGCCAGGGCCAGGGAGAGAAAATGTTTGGTTCTTGGGAGACAGACTCATTTGGAGAGGATGGATAAGCTGGTGGAGGGAGGTCTGTGTGTCTGGATGCCCAGAGAGAGGGAGGCCGAGAGAGGTGGGTCCCACAGGAGGACTCAGGATGGGTCATCCCTCATCTCTGTGTCCACTCATTCTCACCATCCAAGAGGAGTGGCGGATACTCATGTCCCAAACGTTGATAATGTTTGGAAAACTTAGCCGCTAGTGAGGATGGAAGGTTCTCACCGAGATGGCTGGCAAACCATAACTGTCCTTCCTCTGAGATAGGAACAGGTCTTGGGGGCGTGGGGCGGAAAGCACCGCTGGGCATGGCTCTAACCATCACTGTGATCAGGAGTCATTCTGAGTTCGTTCACTCAAATGTTTACTGAGCAACCCTGAGTGCCAGGCACTGTGCTCCGTGCTGGGGCAAAGCCTGCTCTCAGAGAGCTCACAGTCGAGTGGAGGGACAGGGAGGGACTCATAAATCAATGGCACGCACGTCATTATCCTTTATAACAGCACCTGTGACAAATCGCATTTATCGATTTGCTTGCTGTTCTCCCCTCATTAGACTGGAAGCTCCTTAAGAGGAGAAAGGAGGGGGAACCAATATCTGAGGGCCAATTATATCTCCTGTTATGAACTGTAGTCACTTCATCTCCACCATCACGCTTCGTGGTGGATTTTATTACCCTCATTTTACAGATGAGAAGATTGAGGTTCAGGGAGGTTAACTCACTTGCCCGAAGCCAAAGCAGTGTGTGGGAGAGCTGGGACTCCACCCAAGCTGGCATGTCCCCACACCCTGCTCAGGGTCTCCCCATACTGTGCCCTCAGCCCCTGAAGCAGCGCTTAACCCAGGATGCCATTGACTATACCAAGGAGGGAGGCGTTAGGAGGAGTGTGTTAATGTTGGGGGCGGGGGGAGGCGGGGGGCAGGGTCGGGGAGGACTTTGCAGAGGAAGAGCTTCCTGAACAGTTTTAAAGAACAAATGGAATTAGCCAAAACGACAAGGGAAGAAAAGCCAACGCACAAATGACGTGGAGACATGAAACAGTGTTGTGTGTAATGGTCACATACTCAAAAGCCCCCTGCTTCCCATGAGCTCCCCTCACCCTCCCATTCCAGGCCTGAGAAATGGGAGCTCAGCAGTGACACACGGGGCTTCTGTACTGCGGAGTGGAGTGTTTTTGTTTTTTTATTTTTATTGGTATATTTCCTGCCACCAGATGATAAGATCCAGGTAGGATCCAAGTATAATTCTAACCCCAGCGTGGTGCCTGACTCATTTTGGAACGAGTGACAGAGCTGGACCAGGAAAAAGGGGGGTGTTCCCTACATCCCTGCCCTCCCTTGAGGCTGGTATAATTGGGCGAGTCTGGGAGCCCCCTCCTGTTTGGGGTCACGAAAAAACATTTTAAGACCAGGCAAGCACCAAGGTAGGACCAAAGGAGGTGAGGCCCAGGGGCCTCGAGCAGCTGGCAAAGGCCAGCCCTGGCTCCTCCATCTTCTCTACTTCCTTCTCCAATTCAGGAGCCAAAACCAGGCTGTGAGCTGAGAGGAAGGGGCTGCAGAGCAGACCGTGAACCTGCCCCTAGTCCTGGGCTTATGCTACAGGGACAGCAAGAGTCCTTGCGAGGCAGAAGCCTGAGGAACACCAACACTCAAGGGACAGCACAAAGGAGAGGAGTCAACAAGGGGAACTGAGGAGCTGTGAGACCCAGACAGATAGCAGGCCACCCACCACCTTCTTCGCCATTGTAGAGGCATCACCCCAGGGAAGCCTAACCAACCTACCCTCTAGAAACTACGAAGGTTCTAACCAAGCACAAGAATGCGAGAAGGAAAACTAGAGGATTTTCCTAGAAGGAGGATTAGAGAGTTTCACAATTATTTTTTTAAGAGAATGAAGAGGGAAGAGTGGTAACTGGCTCAACAGAGAGAGAAATCACAAGCCAAGGGTGTGTGGGGAGGGCGAACCCACCCTGCAGAGCCCTGAAAGGTTCAGCCCTTGGAGGCACCAAGCACCTCAGGGCTGGGGTCGAATGCGTGGCTGGACAGAAGGCATCGGTGGAAAGTCTGTCTATAGAAGGGGTCCTCACTCTCCCCACCCGGCCAGTCAGCCATGCCCTTTATCCTCCAGGAAATAAGAGGTTTTTCCCTTTGGAGAAACTAAATAAGAACAATATTGGACTTGGGAACACCAAGTACGGTGGAAGGTGAAGAGGATTAAGGAGAGGTGACCTTTAGTCCTTTCCCTGGCCTTGCTAGCAACTCTCCCATACCACCAACCAGTAGATTGGAAGATTCTACTTTGAAGAACTGAACAGCCCCAGAGAGAACTCCAGTTAGTGATATCCCAAGCTCCCTCAATAAAAAGATTCATTTTCTACCCCATTACCCTACTTGAAGCCCATCAGTCAACAAACTCTGGCACTTACAAAACAATCTTCCAAAATCAACTTTTAGTGCCTCTTTCTTAAATATGAATAAACAGTTGAGGTTCATCAGTTATTTAAAGAAAGCCTCAAATGTGAAAAAAGAAGCAAGCAAACAGGAGAAAAAGGAGATCTAAGTTGATAGTTTGCAAGGAACAAAAGAAAAGTTCAAAAGGAGCAATAACACCAATGCTGAAAGATAAAGGGAAAGGCTGTATTCATAAAACAAGAAAAAAAATTAAAAAGCCTCTTTTAAATTAAAAATATAATTAAATATTTGTCCAAAACTCATAAATTTAGAAGACAAAACTGAAGAAATCTTGCAAAGAGGGAGGAAGCAAAAGGAAAAAGAGATGACTAGGAGAAAAACAAAGAATTAGTCTCCTGATTAGCCCTGCACAAAAGAATGAGAAAAAGATATATACCAATCAATGCCCACCACCATCATCATTATGACATTTTAAATCATGAGGAATAAATAAAAGTTTCTAAAAAGAAAATAAAACAGGTAAAAGAAACATGAATAAGAAAACATCAACCTTCTTCAAAAACAACATCAGATTTTTAAAATACCTTCTAAAATCTGAAAGAAATTTTTTTTTTTTTTTTTTTTTTTTGCGATACATGGGCCTCTCAATGCTGTGGCCTCTCCCGTTGCGGAGCACAGGCTCCAGATGCGCAGGCTCAGCGGCCGTGGCTCACAGGCCCAGCCTCTCCGTGGCATGTGGGATCTTCCCAGACCGGGGCACGAACCCGTGTCCCCTGCATCGGCAGGCGGACTCCCAACCACTGCGCCACCAGGGGAGCCCAGAAAATATTTTTTAAGCCAGAATTCTATATTCAAATAAATTATCAGTCACATACTAGAGTAGTATAGAGATATTTTCAGATAGCCAATGACTCAAGAAATTACCTCCCAAGCACTCATTCTTAAGAAGTTATTGGAAGATGGGGCTTAGTAAAGTTAGATGATAAAAAGATGGAGGATTCAGTAAATAGGGGATCTAACATGAGAAGGCAGTAAAGAAAATATTGAAAAAGATGATTAAAGGGAAATCTCAAGATGACAGCTATCCACTATTTCAATTCCAAGAGCAGTCAATCCAGATTGGAGCAGAAAAACAGAAAGTTCTTAGAGGGGTATCTATAGGGAAAAAAATGGAACAGATGGGTTTGAACGTATGGAGCACAGTGTTGACAGGTACGTAGCAGAATTGTTAAACCATTTCAAAGAAATTAATTAGAAGTACATTTGAACATCACATCAATAAAAAAGGAGGAAATTATTAACTACAGGAAAAAACCCAAAGAGCTCTACAAAAGAGGACACATGATCACAGTACACTACTTGACTCAGGAATAAATAATATTTGCATAGTCATTAGTATATAAACACAAATATCAATTTAACAAAAAAGAAAATTTATGTTGGAGAGATAGAAGGAGGGGCAGTGTAGGGATGAAACTGGGGGAGAACGGTGTGGGAGAGCTAAGTTCTCATCTACCATGGTAGAAAGTCAATATACAATTTCTAAAATTAGTAAATCAAGAAATAGCAATACAGGATATTATTTTCAAACATGGCAATATATTCAAAAGAGAAATAAGCTATAAGAGCTGAGGGTGATTGCCCTGGAGAATGGGAGTGTGAAGGAGTGAAGCAAGGCAACTGTTGATTTCCAAACTATGTACATGTATTCTTTGATTAAAATTAAACATTTGAAATAGGGTCTCTATGGCTCACACACAGTCCATCTTAGATCCTCAGGGTGTGAGATCAGATGAAAATTTGGCACCAAAGCTCTGATGAAAATAAATGATGCATTTTTACCTGAGTGTCTGCATATACCCAATAGGCTTCAAAGGTTAAGAAATCTCATCCTGGCCCCCCATTGTGGACATTACAGGCAATTCTCAGACATTCCGAGATATTTCATGTCTGTGCATGCAGGTCTTTCCGGTTAGGATGCCTCAATAAACAAACATCCCAAGCCCCTAAATGATGAACTTCGCTTCAACCTTTAAAACTCTTCTAAGCTACTGCCTCTTCTAGAAGGCCTTTCTTGATGCCTCTTCCCCAGAGCTCTTTTTCCCTCTTTTTTTGGCCTACTTCTGACTCTTCTGTGTGTACATCTAGCAAAGCATCCCTCACCCTGTGTTTCAGTTGGCTTTTGTTTCCCAGCTCTGCTGTAAATCTTCTGCGATCTTCTCTGCATTCATCAGCTTATGCTAGTTACACTGCAGGATAAGCAACCACAGAATCTCAGGCACTCACTGCATGAAGGTTTATCTCCCATCAGGTTATGTGGCAGCTGGGCTCTGGTTCCACTCCATGTCTTCTCTCCAGGTGGGACCCAGCTAGAGGTGCACCCCTATTCTGGACATGCCACTCTTCTGGCAGGTAGGAAAGAGAAAATGTGTGTGGGACCATAAAATGTCCCCAAAAGCCTCTGCTCAGAAGTGACTTATATCACTTCTGCTGAAATTTCATTGGCCAAAGCAAGTCACATGACTATGTCTGATGTCAATGGCACAGACAAGTATAATCCTCGCACAGGGAGAGGCAGCAAATTGGGTACGATAATACCATCTACTATGGTCTCCTTGGTGGGGTCCACATCTTATTTCTGTATCCTGGACCTAACGCTATGCTTGGTACCAAGTAGATATTCAGTGCATTTTCATTGACTTGAGCGGAATTATCAAATATACAAACCTGAGAATAGAAGGAGATTTGGAAAAGGGAAAGGGCTGACGTACAAGCTCATGGTATGCAGAATAGCACTGGACTTGGAATCAAAAGACCAGGTTCCAAAAGCCGTGACACCTTTCTGGGCTCATCTTTAAAATGAAGGAGATGACCTAGAGGATCTCTAGGGTCCCTTCCAGTTCTAAACTTTTAGGAGTTTGTAGTGGGTTTCTTAGTACCTGCTTGCCAGTCTGCCAACTTCTATTAGTCGTGGTGTCGAGGCCTACAATTGGAAAAAAATAGGCCCCCAGATCACTTCATGTGTCAAAACTGAAAATTCACCCATGTCTGTGAAAGAAAATAAAACTATATTTCAAAAATGAATGTTTTCAACAAAAATATCATGGCAAATGTGTTGGGTTTTTTTTTTTTTTTGCGGTACACAGGCCTCTCACTGTTGTGGCCTCTCCCGTTGCGGAGCACAGGCTCCAGACGCGTAGGCTCAGCGGCCATGGTTCACGGGCCCAGCCGCTCCGCAACATGTGGGATCTTCCCGGACCGGGACACAAACCCGTGTCCCCTGCATCGGCAGGCAGACTCTCAACCACTGCGCCACCAGGGAAGCCCAAATGTGTTTTTTTTTAATAAACCATTTTCTGTTTTGAACACATTGTTCTAGGCAGCAGGATCTCCAGTTATGGGAAAGTTATCAAGGCACTGCAGAGGGGGGATTACACATCTCAATGCATCAACATTGAGTTCAGGTTCACACACGGAAATTGTCACATCAGTTGAAACTATCTCACAGGTAGTAGGAATTCTATGTTTGTTGAACAAATACATACCTGTCTTGGTTGGACTTTTTGGGCTCTGAAGCTATCATTTCCAGTCTAATTTATCTTTATTTCTGTATGTTTGCACTTGGTCTTTTTTTTTAAAAAAAAGCTTTTAGAAAAAAATTAATCTAGAAAGTGTTGAGAAATCCCATAGCTGATGGCTGATGTACTAAGAATTATTTAACAGGCTGAGTCCTGAGCCCTGTGTTCTACATCAGCAGAAGGCGAATGCTGTGATGACCCTGTTTGATTAGAGCAATGTGTACCCTTAAGTTTCCACCCATAAATCATGGATGCCAGCACAGGTATCCACCACCATCAGATAATAATAACAACATGTACATAGCATTTACTATATGCCAGGACCGTTCCAAGTTCTTTACGTATATCAACTCGCATAAGTACCAGAGCAACCCCAGGAAATAGGTACTGTTATCTCCATGTTACTGATGGGGGAATCAAGGTACAGAAAGGTTAATTAACCCATCTAAGGTCATGCATTAAGAAGCAGGGCTGGGTTTTGAACCTAAGCAATCAGGCTCCAGAGTCTGGGCTAAAGTCACTTCTACTTTATTCTGTCTGAGGGTGCAGCAGGCTGCCAAGTAAGTTGGATCCATTCCTGGATACAGGTGTAGCCTGAAGCCATCAGCATGCCATCACCCTCTCCCTCTTGAAGACCCTCCCCATCCTACTCCTGCACCAGCCAGGGAGACTGTGGTTTCCACCCTCAAACTGTGGGTGCTATGAGGAAAGTAAGTGTGAGTGGCTCCCTCAAATGCCAGAAAGAGTCATGTTTTAAGTGGTTGCTCATCTATCCTCATCCATCTCCAAGTTCCTGGACTTCATGCCCCTTGCCTGGATAAATATAAGGAAAGGTAGCCTCTCCCTGGGACAGCTAGGTCTCATCTCTGGTGGCCACAGCACTGCAGTCATCAGGCAAGGCTCTTTCCTGTAAAGACCAATCAATACTGCTCCATCCCACATCCCCACCATTTCCTGCTCCTCAGTCTATAACTCCTATCGATTACAGCAGAGCTGGGAAGCAAATGCCAAAATATATCAATCACCAAGATGGAAAAGAGGCTTTATTAAAACCATTACACCTTCTTCTACCGTCCTGCCCACCGCAGCTTCCTTAGCCCAGTGGCCATTTCTTTTGGAAGGTTTCCAAGAACTTTGCAGACATGATCTGATGGCTGGTGGAATTTCCTCTATTTGGGGAAAATTTAGACCCAGAGAAGGAGCAAGAACAAGTCCCCTGGTGAGAAGATGGAAACCAGGTGTGTGAAAATATGTGCACGTGTCTGTGCAGTACGTATATGAAAATGTGCACGTATGCATGTTTGTTTAAAGAAAAACCTAGAACTTAGTCACACTTCAGAAACACTTTGTAATTATCGCTGAAGTTTTTACCAGATTCCTTCTGGTCGCTTAATGTCCCTCACTAAGTGGTTTAATTGTGAAACTTCACTTTATAATTGGCCTCATTTTAATGCAGAAAGAGGTAGATTTGCATAAGCAAATGACAAACAGTTAACAAAATCCATTAGCAGAGAAGGAGGCTGTCAAAGAGCCACGTACCTGGGCTTGGAATCAAACCTGTGGAGAGGAAGTCCCTGCCCCAACCCAGACCAGTTCTGCTGCCCCTAAGCAGACCGAAGGGAAGCAGAAAAAGCATTTCAAGTGCTTTACTGATTATCAGCATGAGAGGAAACCAGCCCATGTGCAGGAGACACAAAATGAGGAAGAATTTTTGCTTGTCCAAAGACCTTTTCTTTGCAAGGAAATTCAGGCAAGGATTTTTAAAGAATCTCCAACTTTACACAGATCTTTTTTTAAAAAAAGGTTTATTTATTATTTATTTTCTTTATTTATTTCTTTGGCTGCATCAGATCTTAGTTGCGGCTTGCGGGCTTCTCTCTAGCTGTGGGCGTGCAGGTTTTCTCTCTAGTTGTGGGTGTGTGGGTTTTCTCTCTAGTTGTGGCGTGCAGACTCCAGAGCACGTGGGCTGTGTAGTTTGCAGCACACAGTCTCTCTAGTTGAGGTGCACGAGCTCAGTAGTTGTGGTGCTCGGGCTTAGCTGCCCAGTGGCATGTGGGATCTTAGTGACCTGACCAGGGATCGAACGTGCGTCCCCCGCATTGGAAGGTAGATTCTTTACCACTGGACCACCAGGGAAGTCCCTATACAGATCTTTGACAACTCTTTTCCCGGGTTTCTGAAAGAAGCACTGGACTTAGAGTAGAAGGGAGTATGAAGACCTGACTTCCAGTCCTCATCTGTCACGAGCTAGCAAGGAGCCTCCCGTCGGGAACCTCAACTGGATCATACCTGAATGTTTATGCATCTCAAACTCCTACTATCATCACAGGTAACTGACAAATTTATTCATTTATTCAAAAAATACTTATTGAACCCTTGCTACGAGCAGGTACTATAGAAATTACAGAGACTCACAAGGAGGTGGGGTGAGGACCAAGCTGAGGGATGTGTGGAGAAGCAATAGACAAGGCCCTGCTGTCATGGAACTTATGGTCTGATGGAGCGTTATGAACTGAACTGTGTCCCTCCCTAAATTCACATGTTGAAGCCCTAACCCCCAGTGTTACTGTACTTGGAGACAGAGCCTTTAGGGAAGTAATTAAGGTTAAATGAAGTCATGAGAGTGGGGCCCTCATCCAATAGGACTGGTGTCCTTATAAAAAGAGTAAGAGATATCAGAGTTTTCTCTCTCTCCATGCACACACAGAGAAGCGGTCACGTGAGAACACTGGGAGAAAGGGCCATCTGCCAGCCAGAAAGGGAATCCTCACCAGAAACCAACCCTGCTGCCACATTGTCTGGGACTTGCAGCCTCTAGACCTGTGACAAAAGAAAGCTCTGTTGTTTAGGTCACCTACTCTGTGGCGTTTTGTTATAGCAGCCCAAGCAGACTAGCACATACTGGGGGCCGGGGTCGGGGGCAGAGGGACCTCACCCAATTCTAGAGATGAGGGAAGCTTCCCAGAAGGACTGGCAAGGGAAGAGCTCTCTGGGTGGGACAGCTGCGTGGATGGAGCTTGTCGCGTCAGAGAAGGAGTAGCAAGAACAAGGCTGAGGAGGTGAGGGGAGCCAGCTGGGGGAGGTTTCATGAGCAAACGTGCCCCTGAAGATCTGGGAGGCCAAGAAGCTGCTCTACGTTTGCAAACTTAGGACCCACCTCATAGATGCTTCTGATTCTGCTGGGGAAAAAAAAAAGACAGCTTGGGTTCTACAGGCACGAAGAAGTAGTTGGCTTTTCTTGCCACCCTAGCCAGTGAACTCTCTTCGGCATGTCTGTATATGTTCCTCGTGGAAATACTTTGCTGTTTTGTCCATAAGCTTCCTCCTAGCTTTTCAGAGCATCTGCTGGGACAGTTCCCTCTTCAGGTGCTTGCCTTCAATTCTGCAAAATTCCTTTGCTTTTTGTTAATAATTGCTAGTACTTGTTGAGTTAGCTAAGGCTAACTGTGTACCAGGCACTGTTTTAAGGGCTTTATGTGTATTAGCTCTTAATCCTCAAAACCACCATATACAATGGATTCTATTAACTCTAGTTTATGGATGAGAAAGCTGAGCACAGAGAGATTAAGACACTTGCCCTGGGCCACTCAGCTAAATGGAGAGGTCAGGATTAAAACCAAGGTAGTCTAGCTTGGGTGTCCATACTCCTAACCACAAAGCTATACTGTCTTTGGAGAGGGAAAAAATGACAGAAAAACCAGGACTCAGGTAGTTTCTCATGGCTAGTTTAAGTGCCAGAGGTCCTCTGACTCCAGACGTTATGCTCTTAACCTCTTGAGGGAATGGAGAAGAGGTAGAAAGATTTGAGAGTTACTCCGGAAGGAAACTAGGTAGACTACCACGGAGCAGTTGAAGAATAAGGGAGAGGAAAAAAAAAAAGAATAAGGGAGAGGGAGACGGAGACAAATAGGAGGTTGGGCTGACACCCAGGTCTCTGGTAAATCGCACAACCAAACCTTCATCATCTTGTGCTACCTTCTGCATTTATTCATTCATTCTTTCATTCATTTAACAAATACTTAGCCAGAACCTACTATGATTCAGGCACTGGGCTGGGAAAAGAGGAGCAGGTAAATACTGAGAATGACCATGACACTCACCTGCCCCTTCCCATTGCCCTCATCCGAGGAACTCAAGGGCTTTACATTCTGGGGGAGGGAGCTGATATATGAATAAATACAACAAATTATCAGTGTGATTATATATGTCTTTCTATCCATAGAGCATTAAAAGGAGGATAGCCCGTCTCTGCCTAAACATGTCAGGGGAGGCATCACTTTGAGGAAGGTGCCATTTGAGCCTGTTGTGAAGGGTGATGGGATTACCCTAGGAGGGTAGATGGGCTCCTCGGAGGGTCCCTGGAGAGTATGTCATAGATCTCTGAATCCTTGGACACGGAGGCAAAGAATTGAGAATGTGAGCCGTTGAGGGGAGCCTTAGAGGGCATCTCATTTCAACCCTGTGTCCACAAATGAGCAAACTGAGCAGGGCCAGCCCTGCAGGCACAGCCCCACGAGTGTGGCCCAGCCCTAGTCCCAGCTCCCCAAGGTCCACGCAACCGATCTGTAGCCGTCAACAGCCAACAAGACAGCGCCAGTGTTCTGGGTTTTGTGACCCAGGGGTGTGGAGAGCAAGGGAGAGGGAAAGGGAGAGGGAGAGGGGTCAGGAAAGTCTCCGCATCCCTGGTCTGTACAACTGGAGACAGCTCTAAACCCCCACCTCCGCCTCCCCCAAGGCCCCCCAGTCCTGGCTTTCGAAGTTAGGCTCTCTTCCTCAGTTCCGCCTCTCTCTGCTACCTGCTGTTCCAGTTCCACACCTTCCCAACACGTATTTCAGCTGCAGATTCTCTTTTCAGCTGCCCCCGGCGAGCCCGGTTCCCACTGTTCACCCCCAGCCTCGCAAGCTTCCACGAAGGTCAAAGGGTTGCCGTTCAGCAATCAGCCAGCAGGAGGCAGTCCTGCAGCGAGTCTCCATCCTGCCCCGAGCCTCCCAGCCCCCAGCCCGCCCAGTCACAACTCCTTAGAGATGCAAATTGAGAGGCAGCCTTCCTAGCCCGAGAGGGCTGCTAATTCTCTGACGAGTATGCAGATTTCCATCCTGCCTTTGCCTGGGTTTATTTGTTTTACTTCGCAATAAATTTAATACAGATTCCCCGAAGCAGAGAGGCAGAAGGACTATAAACTCCGCATTTTGAGCAGCCTCAGTTACTAGGCTCGTGTGGGTTTTGATCCCTGTTTGAATTATATTTATGAAATTTGACATGGATTTGGGTCTGGGGTGTGCTGGCTCCTTGGTGCTCTGGAGCTGCTTCTAGGGAGTTTACAAGGGTTGATTTGATTACAGGGCCTTTAATTTCTCACAGAGGCTAATTGCAAGGAGGCTGAGAAGCCTGGCTGCTGTGTAACGGGAAGGGAAAACAAGACAGTAAGCTGGGTTGCCCCACTATAGACAGTGTCAGTACTGTTTTCTCATGCCCCTTGCATGGCCTTAAGTCAGACACCCCAGGGACCATGTGCTGGGGGGAGGAGGGGTCGTGCTGTGGAAAGTGTCCACAAGAAGCTCAGAGTCCAGGAGAGAATCAGACGCACATATGGGGCAGACAGAACTAAAACATCTATGAAGAGACATTAACAAGAATGGCACACGTTAGCGTTGTATAACAATGTAAACTGGGCATGAGGGGATCTGGCAGAAGGGGGGAAATTGCAGCTCATCCCTCTTACTGGCACCTGGGCCCAATAGGGCAAAGGGCAGCCCTCTCCCCTCCCTGCTCCCTCTCAGACCACTAAAAGAAAGAAGGCACAATGAAGAGGAGTGCAAGCCGGGTTCTTGCCCCAGCTTCTGCGGCTACTTCTTTGTTCAAATATTGGGTAATACGTTTCATTTCACCACGCCTCAGTTTCTCTATCTGCAAAATCAGAATCACATGAGTGTCACAAGGACCAAGGAAGATAACTTGGGTAAGAATGTATGTATGCTGTGTTGGGTCTTCGTTGCTGTGCACGGGCTTTCTCTAGTTGCTGCGAGCGGGGGCCACTCTTTGTTGTGGTGCGCGGGCTTCTCATTGCGGTGGTCTCTCTTGCTGCGGAGCACGAGGTCTAGGCACACGGTCTCCGGTAGTTGCAGCGCACGGACTCAGTAGTTGTGGCTCGCAGGCTCAGTAGTTGCGGCACACGGGCTTAGCTGCAACGCAGCTTAAATAAATAAATTAAAAGAATAAATGCTAGCCTCCTTAGCCATGCGTTCAAGGCTGCACTCTCTTAAAAAAAAAAAAAAGAATGTGTGTATGCTGGAAAGGACTGGAACATAAACAGTCGGTTAGAGACCGGGCCATTTTCTCCCTTAGGAAAGGATCACTGATTAGAATGGGAAGGCCTGGGGCAGAGGGGAGGTATGAAGGGAATTCTGCAAACTTGTCTCGAGACCTGGAGTTGGGCGCCACAGCCCAGACAGGTACAGAGGCCAACTCTCCGACCTGGTCCTTCCACTCACCTGCACGCAAAGCCTGCCCATGAGCAGAGGCCTGGCTGGGCCACCTGAGGCAGTGCCAGCAGCAGGAGACTCCAGGCATTGTTCCGGGGAACTCTGAGGGCCTGGACCACCGGCCCGAGCTGGGCAGGGAGGTTGGGCCACAGACTCATCTTCCCCGGGAAACCCCAGGGTCCCAGCAGAGCCAGCCACAGGGGAGAAGGAAGCGCCCTTGCTCTGCCTCCCTTCTCTGCATCCTTTATCCAGAGGCTGGGGCCGGGAAGGGAGCCCGAGGGGCCTGAAAGGAAGCTATGAGAGTCACTGAAGCAAAGGGACAAAGAGAAAGAAGAGGGCAGATAAAGGAGGAAGGATGGAGCCCAGGACGTGTGGACATGTGTTCCTCACCCGTTGGGAGAATCTCCAGAAGACGGGCAAAGTGAGAGGCACGCAAAGGGAACAAGAGAAGAAAACGGCCAGGCTTTGCCAGGGGGAGAGCAGCTACCGGGAGGTGGAGGCTGAGATTAAATGGAAATGAGGGGCTTGGTCACCATGGGGAAAGAAGCTGGACGCTTTGGCAGCAGTAAGTCTATTAGGAGGAAAGCGTGGGAGGATCAAAGCCGCTGTGGGTGTGTCTATACACACAGCGGGGTTGGAAAATAACCAGCTAATTCAGTCCCAAGCAGGGGGTGAAGACCACCGGTTGAATGGTTGAATTTTCTCCAAAACAGCAATCCTCTCCCACTGTCACTTCGCCATCCTAACTGTTCCTCTGGCCTCAAGAACACACTAAATCAAAACTGTTAGTTGTCAAGATTTTGTTAAACTTTCTGACCCTACACACACACACACACACACACACACACACACACACACACACACCCCAGTGATGTGTATGGCAAGGAAAGGAAACCCTAAGTCCTGCGGCAGCGATAGAGGAAGGGAGACAAGGCTGAGGCCAGGAAGGGGCGGGTGTGGATGACGGACACAGAAACTAGGATAACCAGATACCTCGATCTTCATAGAACCTCCTGAGGGAGGATGATGTCCAGCAACTACAGACCACAAGGCCCAGGGGCTGGCCACACTCCTCTCCAGATTGTGGTGGGGCAGTACCACCCTTAGACCCCCCACCCCATCTCTGCCTGACCCTGCTCTTTAGAAGAGCCCGTGCTGCCTCTCCTCCAGGGCACCCCTCCCCAGGGACAGGAGGCAGGAGCCTTGCTCCCCCTTCTAGGTCATATTCCAGGTACCCAGGCCAACCAAGGGGCGAGCGTTGGAGGGGGAGTGGGGGGTTACGATGAAGACACACCTTGGGACGGGGGCCAAGTGGCACGAGGCTCCTGGAAGAGCAGCGCGATGCTGGTGATGGGAGGCGTGCTCGGGCCGGGCATCCCCGTGCACTCTTTCCTTGGCCCTCGAATGTCAGCGGCTGCCCTGAGCAGCGGGGAGCCTGGCTTCAGAGCTGGAGGTGAGGAGACTGGAAAAAGTAAGGAATCCAAGATTGCTGAAGGTTCGAAGCTTCAAGAGAAAAGGGAGCCAGAGGAGGAGCAATCATATTCTGGGCATGCGTGGTAGAGGACAGTGGAGGAAAAGAGAGCCATAAGGACATCTCCTGTAAGATTCGGTGCGTGCTCAGAACAAAACTCATTCATTGTTTATCTGCTATTCAGATTTGATAGCTTGTCCTATATTTTATCTGGCACCTTCTCCTTGAGGCCGGAGGGGCTGGAGTGGTGGCCAGGAGGCTATGTCACGAGTTGGATGAGTACAAGGGGATCTTCATAGATCTAAGAGGTCAAAATCTTCCTATAGCTAAAACATGCCAGAGAGCCTTAACTGTACAGGGTCAGATTCTTCCAGCTATGATGGGTTGTGAAAGACCCTATCATTTTCGAAGGCCCCTCACTATGTAGAGAGTATGGCCAAATCCTCTTATCTCTGTCAGTGACTTTGAGATGGAACCAAAATCCAAGTAGTAGACAACTGAGTCCCCCAAGGAAAAAAACATCTTTTTCTGCACCTACTGGAATCCCAGAGGTTAACTAGATCCAAACTGATAAGAAAGAATTTCCCCCAACTGAGAGCATGTTGCTTCAGTGCTTCATGTTGAAAAGGGGGACTCTGTCAGCAAAAGAGGAGTGTAATTAACTTCTTGCAAAAGTTTACACAATTCTACACTATCTTTACCCTAAAACTCTCCTGCTACAACTGATCCTCTTTAAAGTTCTTTTCTGAATTTAACCTCTCTGATGCTACATTTCAGGAAGAAAGTAAATAAAGAAATACATAAATTAATAATAATCCTATATTTATTTTGAACTCAGTTATGAAAACAGAAGCAAAAGAAATCAATGGTTGCCAAATGAAAAAGGATGGACTCAAAGAAAATAGATATTTTTAATTCCAAAAAGTTTTACAATGGTATAACAAACAATAGGGAATATAATGCAATTAAAACAACAATGATAAAGAAACATAACAGCAGTGTCCTGTTAAGTAATTGGATGGGATTCATCAGGACAGCAACTGGTGCTGAGCGTTTTTTAATTTTCCACCTGCGGGAGGTTCGCCTCTCCCAGTCTCAACAAAGAGATAAACTACTTGTCAGAGACGAGGCCGTCACACAGCAAAATTGAATTCTTCAGTATTTGTTTTCCTCTTCGTACCTCCTCCCCAAAGAGGAAAATCTGATCTTTTTTTTTTTTTTTTTTTGATCATCTTTTGAAAGGACCCAAAATCTAGAAATGATTCTCTCTGTCCCGGAGGATTACTTGATTGCAACATGCAAAGAGTTAATTGCACCATGGTTCATGCCGGGAAGCGGGTTTAATAAGAATTACTAATTGCCTTTCCTTATGAAGGAATCAACTTTGAAAAGGCAAAAGACAGAGGCAGACCCAGGACCTAAACAATGCATCTGTGGCCAGGAAAAGCCAAATGGTACCATGGTGCTTTCAACAAATGAAAGTCTCAGAAATTCGAGTCCAGAAGAACAGTGGGGCCCAAGCACTAGGAGAACTATATAAAAAAGAACCTGCCACGGAGCAGTCAGGGCTACATGCTCCTCCACAGCAGTGATTTAGCTTTAGGAAAACCACAGGATGGTTCAAACTGGGCTGATGTTGTTAACTTAAACTTTTTTTAATTTTAGAATTTTGTTAGCATTTAATCAATTCTTAGTTGTGAAAAGCTACAAACAGCGGGAAGTCATACCTACTTTTTTGTTTGTATCTTTTAGGCTACATTATGATACAAAAAATTTAGGTCCATACTAGATGTCTGAGAGAACATTTTTCCTCTTTGAGAAATGGCCTGAACGTTAATCAGATATGAGTAACAGTGGTAGAGTGGAAAGGCTTTGGCCTGGAAAGTCAGAACACTCTGGGGCCTGGTTCTAACATAATTCACTGGGCGTCTGGGGCAAGTCTGTGCCTTTTCACTTTCTCAGGGTTGTTATGAGGATCAAATGAGATAATGGATGTGTAGTAACCATTTTAAAAAGTGTTGCTCAAAGCATGTGAAAAGCATTTTCCATAGCATCATAATAAAATCTAATTTGAGATGGATAGTCCTTGGATTTGCCTACTTGAACTCAGTGAGATCAATAAGAGTGTTGCTTCCAAAGACTTCCCCGGCAGCCCAGTGGTTTAGAACCTGCGCTTCCACTGCAGAGGGTGGGGGTTCAGTCCCTGGTTGGGGAACTAAGACCCCACATGCCACATGCGGCAAAAGAAAAAAAAAAAAAGTGTTGCTTCCATTGTGATTAGCCTAAGACTGCATGGAAGAGAAGGAAGGAGACAGAAGACGAGCATGCACTGAGCCTGCTGGTACCTTGCGTAGCTCAGAGACACAGCAGGGCTGCCCCTCCAGCCTTGTTCCCTGATGGTGTTGGTGGGCCCTGCTGCCCTATTCATGCCCAGCTCTGCTTTCTTTGTTCTCTTGCCTTCCAGAACACCCTTCTGAGTCAGTCTGGGAAATGAGACGGAAAAGGTATTACTTAATGGTGTCTGGGAAGAGTTGTCAATATTTCCTACTCTGGCCCTTGCCCAACTTTCCAGTCAGCAGTACTCGAGGTTGGACCCACCTAAGTGAAGCCCAGGCAGGTCAGTTCAGTCGGAAATTCCAGGCATTGAGTTCTCTGAAGGAGAGGAAGCAGAAGTAGAGAGGAATGGGGGGCATGTTGGCGCCAACTAAATGTTTACATTTTTTGGAAAATGGATGCAAATAAAAATTAGTGGCATCTTAGTAGAGAATCTAGACACTAGTAGTTCCCAGACTACAGCAGCATTTTTGGTCATTATTTGACACCAAATGGTAAGAGGCTGCTCAAATATTGCTTTTTCTTTCTTTCTTTTTTTTTTTTTGGTATTTTACCCCCTAGAGCATGAATTATCCATTGTCTTAACAACAGAGAATAAAACACAATTCCTTTTTATAAGTAAAAGTAAATTCAATATACAATAAAATACCATTTACAAGAGCAACAAAAATTATTTTTAAATAGTCTAAAAAATAATATATAAGACTTGGAGAATATTTTTAAACGCTATTTTTTTTTAATTTTGTTTTTGGCTGCATTGGGTCTTTGTTGCCGTGCACAGGCTTCCTCTAGTTGAGGCGAGTGGGGTCTCCTCTTCATTGTGGTACGCGGGCTTCTCATTGCGGTGGCTTCTCTTGTTGCGGAGCACAGGCTCTAGGCGCGCGGGCTTCAGTAGTTGTGGCACGTGGCCTCAGTAGTTGTGGCACACGGGCTTAGTTGCTCTGCGGCATGTGGGATCTTCCCGGACCAGGGCTCGAAGCCGTGTCCCCTGCATTGGCAGGCGGATTCTTAACCACTGCGCCACCAGGGAAGTCCCTTAAACCCATTAAAGAATGTAAAAGAAGACCTGAATGAATGGAGGAGTCTATCATACGCATGGGAGGGATGACTTAACTCTGCACAATGTCAATTCTCCCCAAATTAACCTGTAAATTTAATTCATTCCAATCAAAATCCCAGTAGATTTGTCTGAGAGTCGGGGCAAAAGAACACCTGACAAACATTCTAAACCTGTGAAGAAGAATAAAGGTCTGCTAATGCTGGTTTAAAAAAAAAAAAAAAAAAAGAGCAGGAAGAAGGAACATACCATTCCAGACACTGAGAAATATGACAAAGCCAGAGTGATTAAAACAGTGAGGTACTTCAACAGAAGAGAGAAATGGGCCAGTGGGATGGAAGAGCGAGTCCAGAAGCAGGCTTATATGTGCACGAAAACTTGGCGTGTGATAAATCTGGCATCATAAATCATGGTAAAAGGATGAGTTACTTCGTACGTGGTAAAATAAATTTGAATCTGTTTCATTACTGAATGAGAAAATAAACTCTCTACAGAGTCAATACTTCAGTGTCAAAGGTAAAATCATAAACTAATAGCAGAAAATATATGTTAATATATTGTGACCTTGAGGTGGGAAAAGAAACCATGAGGAGAAAAATGGGTGGATTTTACATCACAATTAAAGATTGTTGTTCAGTGAAGTACACCATCGATAGAGTTAGCAGATGAGTACTGCCTGGAAGAAGACATATGCACTAATAAATGTTCAGGGAATCCCAACAAATTAGTAAGAAAAAAAGAGGAGATAATAGAAAAATGAGCAAAGTATAGGTCTACAAATAGGTAGTTCATAGAAAGGGAAATCTAAATGGCTTGCACAGCCCAAGATTCAACAGAGATTAAAGTTCTATTTTTTCCATTCACTCCAACACCAGATGGAGCAAGAGATCCTTATGGCACTCATGGGGAGGGGGCTACTTACATCTGGGGGAGCAGCTCTGTCTGCCTCTGCGCCACATGCCACACTGACTTGGGCTCCTGCTCTGCCTTCTATCCCCCATCCTGACGGCCCCTCCCCTCTTCTGACTCTCCCGCTTCATATTTTGCTGTGCCAGAAACTTGTTCCCTTCCTTGGGCCCTGACCCAGCCCATCTCCTCTCTACCCATCACCCCACCCCACATCTCCAGGGTCCTTTGCCTTCCTCAGGGTCTACATGGGTCTCTGGGTAAACTTCACACGCCCAAACACGGCAGGAAAGAGAAAAACTCCTGCCACAGCACTCGTCAGTGCCCTGGGAAGAGGCTGTGTGATATTCAGGAAGGCCACTCAGTGGCTGACCAGAGGCTGATGTACCCAGAGTTCTCTGTCTCCTCGTTAAAACAAACAAACAAAAACCAGAGGACTATACTAGAAGGAGTATAAGTAAATTATAATGTGAACTCACCAACCCACCCTTTTAGTAAAATGTATTGCACTCCTGCTATGTAGCATCTAAGTATGTTTGGAAGGCAGGGGCTTCCAAAATGAGTAAGACACAATCCTTGGTGTCCAGGAGTTTACAGTCTGGTAAAAAGGTAAGGCTCACACACAAATATCTATGATGTAAAGTGCAACATGGTAAGGTCACTGAGAAAGTTACCCCACAATGCTCCGGATGTTCAGAGTGGGAATGCTCACATTAGAAGGAAGAATCAAAGGTTTCCTGGGTCATATAACTTTTGAGACAGGGGACTTCCCTGGTGGCGCAGTGGTTAAGAATCCGCCTGCCAGTGCAGAGGACAAGGGTTCGATCCCTGGTCCGGGAAGATCCCACGTGCTGTAGAGCAACTAAGCCCATGCACCACAACTATTGAGCCCACACGCTGCAACTACTGAAGCCCGTGGGCCTAGAGCTCATGCTCTGCAACAAGAGAAGCCACCATAATGAGAAGCACGTGCACCGCAATGAAAAGTGACCTCCCACTCGCTGCAACTAGAGAAAGCCCACGCGTCCACAGCAACGAAAACCCAGCACAGCCAAAAATAAAAGTTAAAAAAAAAATAACTCTTGAGATGGATTGCAATCGATGGAGAGAATTTTGTTATTAACAATAATTTTCAAATTAATTTTAATGCATTTGAAAAATATATTGAACACTTTAAAAAGATGATCAACAATCTTACTTCTTTTTTTAAAATTTATCAGCCGTAATCCTTAGATTTTCACAGAAAGAGAAGAACAGTATCACAGGTAAAGAACAGGAGTCAGAAGAGAAAAGGCAAGTCATGTGCCTGGAGTGTACGGCAAAAGAAGAAGATGAGAGAGGACAGGGTAAGAGGAGTTGGAGTCTTGCTGCAGAGGGTCCTAAACAAAAGAGTTTGGAATTTTGGACATTATTCAATAGGCAACCTCAGATAAGAAATGGTAAAAAGAATTAGGGATTTTTAACTAGAAGAACAGAAGATCTAGGAGGCTCATGGTAGCAATAATTCAATTATATAAAGTGCTATCATGTGGAAGAGAGATTAGGCTTTGAATGTGAGGATCCATAGGTCAGAATTTGGGTCAAAAACTGGAAGTTTCAAGAGCAAGATTTCAGTTCTATGTAGGAAAGGGCTTTCTAAGAAACAGACCTGTGCAGTAAGGGAATGGACGGCCAGTGAGAATTCTGCCTTCTCCATGGAGACGCTCACTCAGGCAGAGGCCCGATGAGCCGTCACTGCGGACAGAGGACTCATGCATCAAGCAGAGAGCCGGGCTGAAAAACCTGTAAAGTCTTTTCTAGTGTTAAGATTCTACAGTAAAATGGGCAAGCAGTGACGGATGTTTAAGTGAGGGGTTAAATAATTAGAGCTGTGCCTTAGAAAAACTCATCTGGCAGAAATGTATAGATTGGGTCAAAGTAGAAACAACCTTAAAACGGATGAGCATGAGGCCGATGGAACAGCTCAATAAAAAGCAAGCAGGACTCTGGTTAAACGCGGTGAATTAGACATCCTTGTTTATCTATTCTCCCTCGTAAAATCCAACTAAAATGACAGTAAATAAAAAGGGAAGGAACCCACAAAGACAAAGACTATGGAAGAGGGGCCAAGAGCAGATGAGAGAGGTCAACAAAATCGGACTTGGAGTGGGAAGTGCTGGGAACCTCTGAGGGCCACAGACCTGGGTGAGGCTGGAAATGGGCAGCCAAGTAACTGCCCAACATCCCAACCCCACCCCGATCCTCAGCAGATGAGAGGACCTCCCTGGAGAGACTGAACTGGAAGAGGTCCACATCAGTCACAGCTAAAGGTCAGGTGACGGGCCATTCTGAAATGGGGGTTGGGGGGTGGGAGGGGAAGGGAAAGATTGCATACTGAGAGGTGAGATCCCATGGTCCCCTTCCCTGGCTAGGCTTCCAAAATGTCAGCAGCCAGGCTTATAATCACCTCCTCCTTGGGCAGAAGACTAGAGAATTCCTTTCTTGGGAAACTTACCAGCTCAAGAGAAAAGACTAACCAACACTGCTATTTGAGAGCCCCCAATTAAATGGCCAGACCCCTGCCCAATCACTCTGCCACAAGGTCCACTAGTCACAAGACCACCCCTCCACCGCCCCCTCCCCACACACAGAATCTCTATCTGATCTTTAGGGCATCATTTTTAAATACTAATTCCAGGCAATGAGTACTGAACATTTGAGAGAAATCTCTACCGTGAAAGACCTAATGATCAAAATACAGGAACTTTGAGGAAACACACAATGCAGAAAGAAGAGGAAACTTCAAAAATAGAATAATTAAAACTTACGAGAATCAAGAGATGACACTGTATCCATAAAATAAGAATATGATGCTATGAAAAAAGAAGAGGAAACAAGAGCCTTTTAACGTCAGAATGAAATATCTAAAATAAAATGTTAAACAGAAAAACTGGAAAAAAGTTGAGAAGTGCCCATAGAAAATAGAGCAAAATAGAAGAAAAGGGATAAGTACATTTGAGACTCAATTTGAGACCCCAAATCCAGCTAATAGGAATTCCAGAAAGAGAGAAGAGAGAACTGATAGGATGAAATTATCAACGAAATATCACAAGAACATTTCCCAGAACTAGAGGCCACAGTTCCCTAGACTGAAAGGATCTCTTGGGCACCCAGGACAATGAATGAAAAAGTGACACCAAGGAATGTCACTGTGAAACTTCAGAAGGTCAGGGATAAAAAGGAAATCCTATTTGTGGAAGCATTATTCATAATAGCCAAAAAAGTGTAAACAACCCAAATACCCATCAATTTATTAATGGATAAACAAAATGCAGTATATCCATACAATGGAATATTATTTGGCAATGAGAAGAGATGAAACACTGAGTCATGCTACCACATGGAGGAACCTTGAAAACATTTTGCTAAGTAAAAGAAGCCAGTCACAAAAGGCCACATATTATATGATTCCATTTATATGAAATGTTCGGAATAGGCAAACCTGTAGATCAGAATGTAGGTTGGCAGTTGCCGAGGGCTGAGGAGCAGGGGCTGGCAGTGGGGAACTGGAGACTGACTGCTAACAGGTACAAGACTGGTATTTTGTGGAGGTGATCAAATGTTCTAAAATTGATTGCTGAGATGGCTGCCCATCCCTGTGAATATACTAAAAGCCACTGAGTTGTACATTTTAAACGAGTGAATTGTATGATATATGAATTATATCTCAATAAGGCTGATATATTAAAGAGAGAGAGGATGAAAGAGGGAAAGAAAAAAGAAGGGAGGAAAAAGATTGCATGAAAAGGAATTGAAATCAGAATAGCATTGGACTTTCTAAAAACAGGCTTAGACACACACAAAATAACTGGTGAAATAAGATCTTCAACATTTTGAGGGAAGATGTATATGTATTTTTGAAGTATATATTATATACATTCTTTTCCAGATTATTTCAGAACATATATATTCTTTTTCAGATTCTTTTCCATTATAGGTTATTGTAAGATATTTAACATAGTTCCTTGTGCTATACAGTAGGTCCTTGTTGATTATCTATTTTATATATAGTAGTGTGTGTATGTTAATCCTGAGGGAAGATGACTTTTAACTAATATTTCTACACCTTGACAAATTAGGAATCAACTATAAAGTTAAACAAAGACATTGCCCAAAATGCAAATACTAAGAAATATTTATTTCCTTAAATCCTTTCTACGAAGGTTTACAGAAGATTTGAATTTCTTCAAAATAGGCAGTAAACTCAGAAAGAGAAAGACCCGGGATCCAGGAAATACGGGGCTCAAGCAGGAGCGGAATGAAAGGAATTCCCGAAATGTTGACACAAAGACGTGCCACAGGCCTAAAGCTCGACCTGTCTGGACTGGAGCAGGAAAAAGATGCTGTAGCTGGCATCTGTGCAGGAAAAATAAAACGAAACTGAACTGACAGGGAGCTGATGAATTATCTGACATCCATGGCCAAACTGGAGGAAATTTATAGTTCTCCTAGAATGTTTGGGGCAGAGCTGTCGGTGAGTACATATAAAACTAAGCAAATTTTTAAAATACCAATATTAACTTTAAAAATAAAACGTACAAGAAAGGAAGTGCAATCATAGTACACGACATGGCTTAGCTACAAACAACATTTCCATAGTTAAAATACTATAAATTCTGAACATCAATTTAACCAAAAATTATATCATAACTAAATTAGGAGGCTTGAGGGAGGAGAAGTATGTATTTATGTGTGTGGAAAGTGTTAAAGGGTTAAATGGTCATCTTCCAGATGAGGAAGGCAACAATGACGGCAAAGCTGGGGAGGTGGAAGGCAGCATTAGAAGTTTAATGTTTTTTAGAAAATACGGACTCAACACTGTCAGGGAAATTTAATTTTAAAAAGGTAATGAAGTCCTGAGTTAGAGTAGTGGTTGGTGGGCGTGAATAAGGAGATGGATTAGAGAGATGTGGAAGCTGGATTTGTGGGCTGATTAAATGGAGAGCAAAGGAGAGGGAAGCATAAAACTAAGAAAAAACAAACAAAATCACTCTGGTTTTAAGCCTGGTTAGGGCAATGGTGGTGCTGGGGAACAAAGCAAAGCTTGAGAAAGTTAGCTGCTTGTAAGGAAGGTAGAAGTGGCCTCAGCGGTGTTCTGTGAGGTGGGGTCCCTTTGTCTGCACCCTCTGGTGCACCTCTGTGGCTTCTAAAGGTACAGTATTCTGATTGCAGTTGTCTGGCAAACAGAAGCTGAGAGGATCTTAAATGTATAAGATTCTGGCACCAAAGGGGGTCTTAGGAAGTCCCTGAAATTAATTCCTTTGACTTTTAGCTAATCAAATCAAAGCCCAGAGAAATTAAAATCCAAGGGAAATTGAAATCGAGTTTCAACCAAGCAGTGGTCAGTCATGGTAAGAACTCTAGAGAACGTAAGGAATTGAAGACCAAGAGAAGGCCGTTACATTTGGCAATTGTGTGATCACTGAGGAAATAAGCACCCTGGGGCGGAGTGGGAATGATCAGAATTGCAGGGGGTTAAAAATTATGTGGGAGCTGAGAAAGTGGAACCTACGTGCGCGCATAGCACACACTTAGTGCTCCCCAAATATTAGTTTTTATCTCTTTTTCAGAAAAACATGATTAAAAAAAAAAAGCTAGTAGCTGAGGGAGGATAGTTAAGTATCAATACTTAAAGGTGTTTGGAAAAAAAAAAAAAAATGTGCATCTAGACTGAAGTGAAAGCCCAGCAAAGACAAGTGACTAAAGGAACAGAGAAAAGCAACGACTGCGGAAGTGAGGGCCAGAGAACCTGGGTGGACATTAATGAAAGACCTAAGTGCAACGATTACTTTTGAAAAAGAGGGCAACACCAGACTAAAGGGGAAGAGAAAAGGATGGGGAATATCCAGGTGAATTTCGAGTGGGAAGAAAGGGATATTCAAAACCTAGATCAGATGATCTCTTTCTCAGGAAAACAGGAGGCGTTAATTATCAACTGAAAGTGGGTGTTTGAAGGTATGAGCTTGAGGAAGACGGAAAAGCTTTGGCACGGTGGTTCTCCACCGGGGGGGGGGATTTTGCCCCCCACCCCAGAGGCCCTTTGGGTTAGCAAGGTCTGGAGACTTCATCTGTTGTCACCATGGGGAGAAGGGGCTACAGGCATCTAGCGGCATGTTGTGGAGGCCAGGGCTGCTGTTAAACATCCTGCAACACACAGGACAGTTCCCCACAGTAAAGAATTATGCTGCCCCAAATGTGACTCGTGTCAAGGTTGAAAAACCATGCTTTAGAACAACTATTGAGGGAATTGCACTAAGAAGTCAACAAGAAATGGGGAGGAAGATTGCTCAGCAGCTGCACGGGCCAACCCAGCTTCAACAGCATAAATTTATGGTGAATCCCATTGGTTGGGGTTTTCTCTGCTTTCTAGTTACGTTAAGCAGAGAGAGCTCATATAAAAAGAATGTCTCACTGTGAAGGGCTTTACAAACGTGTCGTAAATCAATTACTAATGGTATAAATATCTAACATTTATTACCTTAAACAAATCTTTGAGGTAGGCAACTTTCTTCTGGTTTCCAGATGAAGAAACAAGAACACAGGGAGGTTAAGTAACTTGCCCAGAGTCACACAGCCAGTGCAGGGTAGGGAAAGGATTTAGACCCAAGTAGTTTGACATGAGTGCTGGTATTCTTCTCAGGATGCCATGTTGCCTCTAGGTGACCTCTAACGTTGCTTCCACTTCTCATTTCGACACTCTTCGAATGACCTCCCAATTCTGGAACGTGGGTGTCCTAGCAAGGCATCTCTTTTGACAGCTCTGCACCACACATATCTCCTTTCCTTATTACACAGGATCCAGTTATTTCAACGATCCAAATCCTTGATGCTAAGGGCTAGGAAGGTGGTTAAGTTTTCCTAAGAGAGAAATCAAGTAGTTTATACATGACCTCCGAGAATAAACTACTTGAAATAAGGTCAGCAACCTAACCCCTTAGAAATTCTGCAGAAGGCCAGTCTGTTTTATAAACCGACGTGTTAGCCATGCTCCTCTTTCTGAGATTACAGAGTGATTTACTGCCTCTGAGCATTATTCAGTCTACCTGTAAAGCCCTTTTTGACTATTGGTCCTTGATCATATGCTCTGCCCAGCCTAGGTTTGGAACTATTAACCTCCTAGGGCCGTGTTTATGAGGACCTTGCGGAAGCACTGCTAAGGTTCAACCTTATATGTGCATTAACTCAAGGAGAACTCAGGGAAACCTAAAGACAGGCTTATGATGAATGTTGTTATGAGAAATGCCCAAGAAACATATGGGCATTTGAAGAGATTAGACACTTTAAAGCATCGTTAATCCATCCTCAACCTGTTTGACTTTTGACCCAGCTCTGGCACCTGACTGCAAGAGGGCTGTAGGCATGAGCCCCCCTGCCTGAGTTGTAGCTGGCAGAGGCAAGGTGGCTGCCATGGGAAATGGAGAAGCAAACAGCTTCCCTAAAGGACCCTGAGACGAGAAGCAGCTAGAAGGGGGCCAAGGGACCAAGATACCTGGCAGAGAAAAACAGCCTCCTTGCTGCAACCCCATCATTCCTCTCCCCAGCCTCTGCCAGCTCTGCCTCGAGGGTCAAGGGGCTCACGGGAGACTTCAGGGCTCCCGTTGTCCAGCTCCCGGCTTCTTTCTCTGATTCCTTATGTTCCCTGCTCTCCTAGTGGCCTTATGCTGCACTACATACCAGCTGCCCTCAACAACATTCAACCTGCAACCTCCAGGTTACATATTTTCCTTGTACACTGGTTCCCAGAAAGTCTTTCTTGATTACATACTGACATAGAAGAAAGACAGGAGCAGGAGGATTGGAGAATGTCTTTATTTCTATTTAGTTACTAAATTATTTAGGTCTTTATTTTCCTGATCCTGATTCCGGCTCTTGCTTAAGTGCTAACTGATAGCACTTGTTCTTCAAATCACTTTTTATACTTTCCCAACAATTCACACTGATGATTCCCATCACTCTAGGGCTAGGATACAATCATCAAGGTTTTACACACGAGGAACTTCTGTTGACTCTCACTGAGTAGCAGATATTTGGGATTTGGAGATTAGAGCGTGAAGCGAGGGTGGGTTGCATATTTCATTCAGTGAAGTTGTTCCACTTAATCTGGTCTTACGTCCCTTACGATTAGAACAGCCTTGCTTTGTCACACTTAAGTGTATCATGATGTCATGTTCTCCATCCCAGGAGAAATGCAGACCTTCATCACAGTACCTACTCCTCTGGGGAATCTCTCACAGCCCTTCAAAAAGGTCACCCTCCGATCCTCTCATGCTATAGTAGGACGATCTGGGAGGGTGGGTAAAATCCATCTGTTCTCACAGACAAGGAAACTGATGTCAAGGGGGAGATGGGGCTTCGTCAGAGTCGTCTACCTGAGGGAAAGGACCAAGCACAGAACCTAGAACCCTAATCTCCAGTCCTCTGTACCTCCTGCTGCTATGCACAGAGGAGTTCTCCCCTTCCTGAGCCTCCATGCTGACCTCCAGGCCGCTGCCACGTGTCATTCCCCGATGGCGTGTTTTTAATCTACTCCCTCCAGTATCTCCAGCAGTGAGGTTAGTGTTAGTTGGCCGTTCCGTTTGTCTTTGGTTCTAATTATCAGCCCTGCCAGGGTCCCTCTCTTAAGCAAGAGGCCTGTTTTCATCAGCATCTCAAGTTGGCTGATTTCTGAGAAGGATATAGTGGTATGTGTCAGAAGCAGCTTACATCTTGATTTCCTGTCGGGATGATCAAAACTGATTTCTACCAGGAGCCTAAGAAAGATGATCCAGCCATCTTCTACCCCAGATGCTCCTCTGGGGTAGAAGACAAAGCCCCCGGAGTGCCACTACACTCTTTCTTTCAATTATATGGACTTTGAAACAAGTGATCTGTTTAGACCCTTGGACCAATTAAGGGATACGAGAGAGAATGTTTACTGTTCTTTGTTTCTTCGATGAACTCCATAAGGAAAAGAAAAAGAAGTAGGCGTCTATGTGACCCACTATTCCAGTGACCTGGAGAAGACGTGTCATCTGTCAGGTCAGCCTCTCACCCAACTACCATGCTAGCCTTCTTGGAACACACTGATCCAAAGAAGGACCTAAAACAAAGAACGCATATGGGAGGTGCCCAATAAATGTTTGTTGAATGAATGAAAAAGAAGTTTGAACGTCCTACAGTATCTCTTCAGCTTTTAGATCACCCTCACTCTGGACCAGAGTCTAAAAGAAACAGAAAAGAAAGTAAAATGAGTTTGGCACCGAGACAGGGTAAAGTTGTGTCTAAACATGAGATAGAGATCGTGTTCGTTCTTAGCGTCCCAGATTCTCCACGTGCAACGACTCAGGAGATAGTATTGGCAGGCAGAAGAGAATGAAAACTCATTTCCAAGACCCCCAAACCAGTGAAAGTGTTCCATCTCCATGATCCAAACATCTAGGTCTATTCTTGACCAAAGGAAAGAGATAAAAAAATTCCCTCTCAGGAAACCCAAATTTTTGCAGAGCTGAAGAATTGCTGTTTCACAGCTCTAGCTAAACAACGCCAGCTTGATTATCAAATACTAGAATTGGGAGAAACAAGCACCGATGCAAGTAGAAGAATATTCTGCTGCTGATTTAAAGACAAGTGAATCGCTAAATATTTTTATTAGCAGCAAATTTGCTGCTTGCTGGAACTAATTTCACGCCCTGTAGATATGGTGCTTAAGTTGGAAATGGCGTTAAATTGCTCTCTCCTTGAGGCGGGTAAGGCTTCTGGTGGCAGCCACCGCTAAATGGCACAGACCAGGCCGCTCCTCTAAGACAGGCAGCTTTGGAGCCAATCGCAGGGAAGTCCGCAAGGAGTTCTTCCTTCTTCCCAAGAAATGTTTGTGTCTCAAATATCCAAACCTTTCTACAAGGGAGTTGACTAGAAAGGACCCTTCCTCTAATGGATTGGTCCAATGGACCATTCCTTCTTGGACTTCCACCTTAATCTTTTCTCTAAACTCACAGAACGCTTTTAGTTAGTACATCCAACTGTCACTCAGTTGTAACTTAGAGGGTTTCTTGTGTGTTAGTCCTATCGCTTCAACTGTACCATACAGCTCCTAAAAAGGAAAGATCACATTCTCCAGCCAGAATTGGAACCAAAGTGAGCAAATGGGCCCAACTTGCAGGTCGGGGAGGTGGAAAAGAGAACTGATGCAAAGACGGTAGCACAAAGGGTGAGACCAGGTGAGACCAAGGAGGAACAGAAAATGCAGAGGTCACAGCTGCCCCGGGGAAGTGAAAGTACATGAGCAACTGCAGTGGAGGCAAGGCCAGCTCTGAGGGTCAGGGAATTGCTGTGGCTCAGAGGTCAGAGCCAGAGGACACATTAAACAGTGAAGGTCAGAGCAAGCTGTGAGTGAACAAATAAAGCAACAGAATACAGAACACAAATACCTAAGGGGAAAAAAAGGGCAAGAGGCCCAAAGGTCAAAGCAACAGTCAAAAATGCGGAGAAGCTGAAGAAGTAGGAACAAAACACACACAGAAAGGGGGGAAGGGAGACGGGTGGACTGGGAGTTTGGGGTTGGCAGATGCAAACTCTTACATTTAGAATGGATACACAGCAAGGTCCTACTGTATAGCACAGGGAACTATACTCAATATCCTGTGATAAACCATAATGGAAAAGAATATTAACAAAGAATGTCTTTATGTGTATAACCGAGTCACTTTGCTATACAGCAGAGATAGTCACAACATTGTAAATCAACTATACTTCAATTAAAAAAAATACACACACACACAAAGGTTGAGGTGCTCATTAAACAGATGCTTAATAATTGGTTAATACCAGAGTCAACATGGGTTCACTAAGGATAAGTTTGCCAAACTGAACTCATTTCCTGTACAGTAGAGTTATGACCTTGATACACTGGATCACGCTGCTCAAAGACTTCTGATTTAGCTAAGCTCTTCACCTACAGGCTAAAGCCAGAATTCCTTAACATGGCATTCATGACCCTTCGCACGCTGTCTCATTTTCTGCCGCTCATTTCCCTGACACTGGCACTCCATCTACATTAGAATATTTGCTGTTCCTGAACCAAAGACGTTCACTCTTCCATGGTTGGCTTATTCTGTTTCTTCAGTCTGGAATATCTTTCCATATCCATTCTCCACTTATCTCACAAAAATCCTACATATCTTTCAAGGCTCTGCTAAACGTCACCTCTTTTTTTAAAAAATTTATTTATTTATTTACTTCTGGCTGTGTTGGGTCTTTGTTGCTGCACGCGGGCTTTCTCTCTAGTTGCGGCGAGCGGGGGCTACTCTTCATTGCAGTGCGCGGGTTTCTCATTGCGGTGGCTTCTCGTTGCAGAGCACGGGCTCTAGGTGCGTGGGCTTCAGTAGGTGTGGCACACAGGCTCAGTAGTTGTGGCTCGTGGGCTCTAGAGTGCGGCCTCAGTAGTTGTGGCACACGGACTTAGTTGCTCCGCAGCATGTGGGATCTTCCTGGACCAGGGCTCGAAGCCATGTCCCCTGCGTTGGCAGGCGGATTCTTAACCACTGCGCCACCAGGGAAGTCTAAAATGTCACCTCTTGTATGAAGTCCTTCTTTCTCCTCTTCCCCCTATGATGAAGTAACCTCCCCTTTCTCTGGGTTCTCTATATACTTTATTTATACTGCTAATATTAATATGAAGTTATATACCTGGCATATTATCTACTATATTTTATATTGAAAAAATATATATACCTCTACTACAAATATGAGGTAATGCATATTTAATTATACACATCTTGATTTGGAGTTGGTGTATATATGAATGTCACCTCTATGAGTTCTTTAAGAATGGTATCTTGATCATTTTTTGAGTCCTAAGCACCTAACACAGAACCTAGATGGGAGGTCAACAATAAACATTTACTGATTTGAATGGGAGAAAATGCCAAATACAATGTATCTTTAAAGTAATCACATGAATAATGTTGTAAAATGGGTCATTAGGCAAAACTGAAGCTGTCTGAACACATAGTCAGACTGGAAGGAGGTCTCCACTGATACCAAGGTCTATCCTAGACAATATTTTTATTAATGACCTGGATTAAAACATACAAAAAATGTTTATCAAATGTGCAGGGAGGCCGACTAATATCATAAGAAAGAGAATCAAGACTTGAAAAATGAATCCAATAGGCTGGAATCTAGTGGTCTAGAAAACTGAAAAGTAACATTTAAATAAATGCAAAGTCCCATATTTAGATTTCAGAAATAAATCGCACATACCGAGTACAGTGGAGAATTTACTTGGCGGTAATTAGTGTGCAGAAGAATTAGGAGCTTCAGTTAATCAAAAGCTTTAAAAGCAAACAGTGAGATGTGACCAGTAACAAACTAAGGTCTTGAGAGTCCCTGATGGTCACAGTGTGTCCAGCTCAAAAGAAGAAGTTATCGCATCGCTATACTCCATACTTTTAGAGCTTATGTGAAGTATTATGAGCAGTTCTAGTGCCAGATTCTAAAAGATGCTTTAATAAACCACAGTTCATCCAGATAGCTGTGACGGGGATGGTAAAGGAGTCTAGAATCGATGAAATAAACAAAGAATGAGGGAACTCTGTGTGTGCTTAACTTGGAAAACTGAAAACCAAGGGAAGGTTTCATTATATCCTCAAATATTTTTCAAGTGGCCTTTCATGTGTTGCTACAAATGGCAAAGTTTAGATAGAATGAGCAGGAATTATGAGGATGCAGAGTTTGGCTCAATGTAAGACCTTTCTCAGGTTTATAAGCTATCCAACAATGAAGTGGGCAGCTTTGGGAGGTTGAGAGCTCCCCAACCCTGAATATATTCAAGCAGAGGCCAGGGAAGCAGATAAATATCTATAAGAGATTTATGGAAGAGCTGTCTGTGTGTGTGTGTGTGTGTGTACACAAAAAGTATAAAGACCTTCTCTTGTTATATCTTTCAGTGGTTCATCAGAATCGGCAGGTCAATGCTTAGATTCCTTATCAGGCCACGCAAGCCCTTCATGACACAGGCCCCCGTGACCCCTCACTTCATCTTCTACCCTTTCCTGCCTTCCACACTGCCTACCACAGACACTGAACTCCTGTCCCCGCACCTGTTCTGCTAGTCTCTCTTATACTGCTAGATATTTGCATATGCTGTTCCTTGTGCCTGGAACCTCTTCTCTCTTATCCCTGTGACTAATTTCCAGTCATCCATAAAGGCCCAATTCAGCATCACCTTGGAAACTTTCCTTGGCCCCTCTAATTCCTCCCCTGTAGGTAGGAAGTACCTCAGATTTGCCTGTGATGTAGCCTTTATCACACAGGGTGTTTTCTTGTTTGTCTTGAAAGTAGAATGTGAACAAGCTGAAGAAGGGCACTGTATCTGTCTCCACATCCCCATTTCTAGAACACCACCTGATGGATGGGGGATGCTCAGTTCTTAAAGTGAATAGTACCAGGCCCTTATTCCTTAGGTCAAAACACAACCAAGGTGCCAGGCAGAATCTGGAGTTTAATAAGTGGGCAATCAGCTCAGCTCCGGAAACAGAAGGTCTGGGGAAATGACCATTCAGGAATGGCCATCCTTCTCACCGCAGATGAGATCACACACTGTGCTTTCTTTTTCTTTAAGGAATCTGGCTTCACTCTCTTCATTCCTCAAGCTTCCTGCTCTTTGTCACTCCCCTTCTTCCTTCTCTCCTTGTCCCCTGCTCATGTCCTGACTCCCCTGTCTCTACCTGAAGAATATGTTGGCAAACAATCAAAGAAGCAATTCTGTTTATAATCATGCATTTATTAGATAAACTTAAGTCACATCTACTGCCCTCAGGGCCTCTGAGTTTATGCATCAAACTCCTATGTTAATATTTTCTATTGGGGATAGCTTGGTATGGTTCCCAAAGGTTAGCAAAACAAGGTTCTGGGGCAGAAAATTCCAGAAATGAAATGTTCAAGGTTTGTTTCCTTCTTATGGACAGGGACCTTCACCAATTAAAAAACATGGGATATTTGTGAGCCTGCACTGTCATGCCGGGCCACACCTAGGTACTTGTGTGCCTCTGAGAGAATTAGATCCCTAATCCTGATTTAGCTCTTAGAGCTTCTTCCTAAGTATCTGGCCTTTCAATCCCAGAACGCAGCACCGATCTATAAAAAGCCCTTTCAATTTGAACAGCTGAGAACTCAAATAAGATTTGTACCCATATTTTTAAATCCCTCAATTCCGGGTCTGACCATCTCCTTTTGCTCAGAGCTCAAGAACCATGGCTACACTGCCCGCAGCCTCAGCTTGACCCTGTTCTAAAATACCCCGAAGGAAGGGATGAGAACACTCATTGGTGTGACCCCGCTGAACAGCAGCACTTTTCAGCTGCTCCTCGGGCACAGTGGACTCTCCATCCTGTAAGGCAGCGTGGGGCTCAGGCCTGCCATGGGCTGTAAAAAATGCCTCAAGACTTCTGCTAGTCCAGAAACCCCACGGTTCTTCTAAGACTCTCGCGCTTTCCCACAAAGCCTCATGTGTTTCCTTCTCCCACCCACCACAGGTCCCGTATAGGCAGCAGCTGCGTGTTGCCATAGCCAGCCTCCAAGCAGCTGCCTGGTGTCCTGCCTCTTGGGCTGCAGTCCTCTCCTCCTTCCCCAGAGTTGAGGAAATCAGAACTCACGGAATCCTCCTCCTGCCAGCCGGCTGTGTATCAGATCCCCGGACAGGATTACTGGATCACAAACCCAGCCCAGGGCGGGGCCGGTGGTAGCAGAGATTCTCTTGCTGTTTGATCCTTTGTATCCTCCTCCGTGTCTGTAGGAGGACAGAGGGACCTGAAACTCCACCTTATCACCAGCCTTGGCACTCTCCAGGAGAGGACTTCACAAAGAACAAAGAAATCCCACCCATCCTACAGGTGAGGAGAAATAAAATGAGCCCTTTCACTCGACATCCTGGGGAGGAATCACCCAAAGCCAGTGAGTGGCTTAGTGTTATGGGAATCAGGCCCCATTCTGACCACAGACTCCACTAACTGGCACCCAGTCAGTATTTTTGACAAGTCAGATCATGTCACTCCTCTCTGCAAAGATCCTCCAATGCTTCCCACGTCACCCAGGAGGAAACTCAAGCCCTACAAGGCCTGGCCAGGAAATGAAGCCTCCTGCCCTCTATTACACTCTTTAGAAAACAGAGGTCTAAAAGTGAAGACTGAGATTCACATAAATCAGCCACTCCCCATTTACCAGAACTCCAGCTTCTCACTCGATGACGAGCATAATCAAAGTTCCACTCCCTCTCTGTTCACCAGCCTTTTCCTCTTTTTCAGTTTAAGAATTAGACCCTAGAACGCCCCGTCGGCAGGAAAGGGCTTTCCAGCTATCAAATAAGCCAAATGAACCCAGTCTTCTCACGGCTGAGGACCCTAAAACATTTCATTTGATACGTCTGAATGGTAAAGCTGACCAAGTTCTTCCTTATTTGGGCAAAACAGCCCTTGCAGAGAACAGACAAAATGCCTGGCTCCCAGCTGTTGAGCCAACAGGTTGAATTTTCTCTGAAGAACATTCTGATGTGTAAGAACTGGCAAATAAAAATCAGAAATCAAAAGCATGTTACTTGTCTCATCCATTTCTGAGTCCCGCCAAAGAGGGACTCTCCCATTTCTCCAAACCCGGGATGGCAGGGGTTTTCACAAGACACAGTGCTGCAGTAATTCTGAAGGAAGCTGTCCAGGTTTGCTTTCCGTTCTATTGTCTTATCCTGTCAGCTCCCTCATCTCCCAGAATCCAGGCTTAATAATTTACAGCGGAAAGACATTTAATAAATAAACGGCCAGATTGGAGCTGTCAGCTCTGCACAACGTGGCTGTCTGCATCTTCCGCTGGGCATCAGCGCTCACTCTCCCGGCTTGCTTCAGCTAAAACAATCCCATTTGCTATTTTCATAAAATTAGTTCCTCTGCAGTTTCTATTAATCAGAACGTTCTTTGGAGAGAATTATACTGGGATTTCATCACCCTCTGAGTTCAACGGTTATGTGAATCTGATGAATTTTTATCACCTCTATGAGTGGCAGAAGAGGTAAAACACACACACACACACACACACACACACACACACAACTTGGGCGGGCCGATGTAAGCGAGCAAAGAGCTCGTCTCTTTATCTGCTGAAGTCTTACAGACCTAAGAACCTAGACCAGTCTCCCCACACACATCTGAGCAGCTTTTTCCCCAGAACACATCTTGGGGTTATGGACTCAAAATCTTATGAAAACCATGGATACCACCGATCCCCCCAGAAAAGCCCACATAGGCACGTATACACTAAACCTTACCTTTTGGTGGGTTTGTGGACACCCACCTCCCCTCTCCACACGTATGGCCCATCCATGGGCTCCAGAGTAAAAACTGTGTCTTATGCTTTTCTAATTGTCTTCACCTCCCTTAAGAACCTTAGACTGGAATAGAAAGTCAGCCGCCTCTGAATTCCTTTGTTGAAAGAGAAAGATTATTTTTAAAGAAAGAGCATAAAAGTGAGAAAGTTTTTCAGGATGGCCATACACCTTTTGAGAAATGAGAAAAGTGGAAGACAGAAGACAACGCATATTGGCTGAAATAATGAAAGTCCAAGTATCCATAAATTGATTATGGTGCAGTATATTTGGATGAGACATGAGATCAAAATCAGGAAAGTTTTTGATTAACTCTCCTTGCCTCCAGATTATATAACATCGTTCTCATAAGTAAGATAAGCTCCATGTGAGAAAAGACACTTCAATGAAAAAAAAACTTAGACCAATGGAACCACGGTTCTAGTACCAGTTTTGTCCACTGACTATGTGATTTTTTAAAAACATAAATTATTTATTTATTTTTGGCTGTGTTGGGACTTCGTTGCTGTGCGGGGCTTTCTCTAGTCGCGGCGAGCGGGGGCTACTCTTTATTGCAGTGTGAGGGCTTCTCATCGTGGTGGCTTCTTTTGCTGCAGAGCATGGGCTCTAGGCACACGGACTTCAGTAGTTGTGGCACGTGGGCTCAGTAGTTGTGGCTTGTGGGCTCTAGAGCGCAGGCTCAGTACCTGTGGCGCACGGGCTTAGTTGCTCCGTGGCATGTGGGCTCTTCCTGGACCAGGGCTCGAACCCGTGACTCCTGCATTGGCAGGCGGATTCTTAACCACTGCGCCACCAGGGAAGCCCCTGACTATGCGATTTTAAAGAAGAAGCAACTTATCTCTTTCAAGGTAAGATTTTTTTTTTTTTTTAATTAACACTACATGAGTTCGAAAGTCTATTTCAGTTCCAACATTCCATGAAAACTGATTCATTAGCGACCTCTAAGATGGTAAGGAACAAAATCATGGCAAGTTTTAGTTTGCAGTTAGGCAAGAGCAGTTTGCTAAAAGCATGGACCATTTCCAGATGCCTGGAGGCGTAGCTACAGAAGATTTACTTGACTTGACCCTGGCTCCTCTTCCCCAGTCTGTCCCGTGAGTAGAATGATCCTTGCTGCAGTGTACGTCGTAAGGCTAACGGAAGAATAATGGCAAATACAAAAAAGCGAGGTAAGGACGAATGAAGAAAACGTGATGTTATTACAAGGTGGTTCGGACTCGGTTCTCTCCACGAGGCTTGTTAGGGACCCTTGATGACTGGGCCTGACCCCCTCTCTGAGGCCTAATTTTACTTGCCCCCGAATCCCGCGGTCCGCCAGAGCCAGTAGGTCGGGAACTGTGATGACCACTATACTCCGGAACAGGCACTAAGGTCTAGAAAGGAGGAAGCGGTGGCCGGAACTCTCCGCCTCACAGCGCTGCGGTCCTGTCTCCATGGTAACAGCGAGGCAAGCCGGGAAAGCAACTCCTCCGCCCAACAACCCGCCCTCAGGCTAGACTGACCAATGGTCCCGTGGGTTACCTAAGGGACGGTGTGATTGACAACGGGGTGGGGCGAGCGTGGGGAGCCAGGACTGTCTCTATCCAATAGAACATGAGGCCGGTCCCAGGACCAACAGGCACCGACCAATCGGAGTGCGTAACGGAGGGCGACGTGCCCACCCACCACGCTCCGCGTTGCCTGGAGCCGCGGCGGTTGTAAGCAAATGAGGGGGAATTTGGGAGTTGAAAGAGCGGCGCTGATTAGCGAATCCGGAATTGCCTGGATGAAAGCCCACTTGTGATTCGCCCTGAGTAGACCAAATCGCCTGTGGGCTGAAACAGGCCGGACTGAGAGGTGTGAGTAGGGGACCCGGGAAATGGGGAGCCAGGTGAGGGGGGTGGGGGTGGAAGTGAGATGAGTGGAGGTGGCCGCGGAGAGGAGAGAATGGCAGGGGATGGGGCTGAGACGGCTAGAGGAAGGCGTGGGCGGATGGCGGTGCAGGGACCTCTCAGGCTACCCTCACCGCCGATCTGGACCCAAGGCCTGGCGGCCAATAATTGCTGAATTGGGGGTGGAAAAGGCAGAAATGCTTTATTTCTCATGCTCTTAAGAAAGTGAAATGTCAGTGCCCGATTCGAAATACCTTGTGACCGAAACCTTAATCTCTCTCCCAACTACTGGTAGATAGCGGGCGAAAATTCTGAAGATGAGATCTGTGGGCACTGTTTTCCTGTCGCCAGTTTGAATCTGCGACAGGGCGGGGGAAATTAGACTAATACTTTCTCCCAGTTAAGGGAGGACAGAGTTGGGTTTTGGGGGAGGGCTCCTTCTTATGAGAGAGAAAACCTAAAACGTTATCTCCATTCAGGAAGATGTAAGAAGTTTGCCATGCTTCCTCAGTCATGCCCTATTCTTAGTTTATAATTTAACTAAAGTCAGTTTGATCACTAGGAGTATAAGAAGGTTAACTCCAAATCTCAAGCTTTTAAACACTTTCCCCCCAAATATTAAAGGCTCAGAACTGGTCCTGAACAGTTGGTCTACACAGTGTTACTGTCCATTATTTGCCTCTGCTCTGGCTGAGGCCAGTCTCCACATTATTCCCCAGATACTCAGTGGCCAATCTTGTCTCACCCTCTTTGTTCAAACTATTTTCTCTCCGTGGATCCCCTTCCATTTCTGATTCACTTTTCCCATTCCTACCCATATGCCAGGGCCCAGCATTAGTTCTAGCTGTACCATGAAGACCCACAGTAACTCCAGCCAAAGCAATATTTCCCCCAAATAATACAAGTGAAGAAGTGCTCTGAAGACGGCAGTGCTCCTGTAGTAGTAGTAGTATTTTTGGGGGAAATTAACTATAAATTAAGTTTGGCACATTGTCATATCTTTCTTTAGTGTTTCCTAATTGTTTCATGTGCTGTTGGTGTTAACAAACCACAGGCTATTCAGGCAAGAGTGACATCACATTTCTTTTGTATCCTCAAAGTCCCTACCAGTGCTTAAATCAGATGGCGAAAGACAGATATCGTATGATTTCACTCATACGTGGAATAAACAAACAAAAATGAACAAACCAAACCAAACAAGAAGAAGACATAGATCCAGAGAACAGAGTAGTGATTATCAGAGGGGGAGGTGGGGAGGGTGCAAGATGGGTAAAGGGGATCAAATGTAGGGTGACAGATGGAAACTAAATTTTTGATGGTGAGCACACAGTAGGGCATATAGAAGTGGAAATATAATGTTGTACACATGAAACATATAATGTTATAAACCAGTGTTACCTCAATAAAAAATAAATCTTTAAGAAAGAAAAAAGAAAACAGTGGGTTACAGGAGTGAACTGCCCTTCTGGAAGATTCTTCTTCATTTTCCTTTATAGCTGTTCCAAACCTTCAAAGATAATTGGGCGGGGGGTAACTTGCACACTTTTTTTTCTACTTTAAACACTTCAATAAGGTTTGAATTTTAAAATATTAGGATAATGCCTCTACCTTTATAATGAAATAAAATGCAAGTCTGGGAAAAATCAATTGTCACGGTACCAAAATGCCATCGATGTGTCATCATCTGTTAACGCACTGACAGAAAATGGGGAGCAGTGTATCCAGATTACACCCTTCCACCCTTTTTCCTGCGTGCTTCTGTGATTTGAAAGCGCATAGCGACTGTTGTCCTTTAAACACACCGCTCGGGCCCCCAGCAGGCAGCCCTCCAGTGCCAGCTTCTGCACTGGGGTCAGTACCTCCTAATTCCTGCAGATTCTAAGCAGGGCTCATTCTCTTTCCTTCCTCCCTCCCCAGAGACAAACGCTCTTCTGAAATTGCTTTCCATCATTTATGCCCATGTTTATGTTTACTGTATATGTGTAGCTCATAAACTATATGTATATTGCTATTTAGGTATTTTTAAAGATACAAGTAGCATAGTACTGTGGGCTTCATTTTGCAACTTGCTTTTAGACTCAATATTGTTTTGAGATACATTCATATCAATAAGGCTAGCTCAAGTTCATCATTTTAAGTGTTCATTCTGAGTATATAATACCCATTCCCTTACTGGTGGACATTTAGATTTTTTCAGATGTTTTGCTATTATGAACACCCTTCTACATGTCTCTTTATGCCAGAGTTTATCTAGGACCATGGTTCTTTAAGGGGATGGTAATGCCCCTTTGGTCATTTTGGAATTCGTGAGGGCACCTCTGGTTATTATTGTGATTTTGGGGACACTACCAGGGTTTACAAAGAAGGTCTGGGGACGTTAGAAGTCCTGCAGTACACTGGACAGCCCCTCATAGTAAAGAATTGTCCTTCCTCCTGCACAACTTTTGAGGGTCTCATAGGATACTCATTTATAATATGAGCCTAGAACCTAACTCCATTTTTTGTATAAACATAATGTATTTTTTGGCACAGTTTAATATAGTAAAATTTCCAGGAATGCAACTCTAATGTAAATCAAGGGGAAAGTATACTTATTTGTGGTTTGGAACTTTTTAACAAGAGTTGTTCATCACTCTAGAAAACCCCGTACCTGAAGGCAGCCCAGCTCGTGGTATTTGAGTTGCCGTATAACACACCTGCATCAGCCAGCATTTGTAGCTTTTGCGTTCATGGTGATTCTAAGTTTAGGTGCGAGCATCTGAGTGCGTTACTTCCTTATGTATTCTAGTGTAGTCAGCCGGAACATTTGTATATTTAAACATATGCTGTTTTATTATGAATTACTTTCCATTTAAAATTGGCTTCTGCATATGATATAAAGTAGAGATCTGGTTTTATTCTTTTCTGATTGGATAATCACTTGTCCCAACACTATCTATGAAATCCTCTACCCACTGAGTATAAAGCCAACTCTGTCTTGTGCAAAGTTCTCATAAATGCATGGATCTGCTTCTGGGTTCTCCGTTTTATTCCACTGGCTCACGTGTCTTTATGCCACTATCACACTGTTTTAATTACCTTGGTTTTATAATGTGTCTTGCGGCAGTTGGTAACACGAAAGGCAAGTTTCCATCCTGTTCTCAAAATTGTTTTTGCTATTCTTGGGCTTTTGCTTCTCCATATGAATTTAGGATCAGTTTTCAAGTTCCACAAAAAATTACTTTGAGATTTTAGTTAGAATTGCATTGAACTGATAGATTAAGGAAAATTGAGATATTTCAATATTAAACCATCCCATCCATTCAGGAACATGGGTTATTTCTCTATTCAGACCTTTTAAAAATATGTATCTTCAAATAAAGTTTTATAATTTTTGCTATAAAAATCTTCATGGGCTTCCCTGGTGGCGCAGTGGTTGAGAGTCCGCCTGCCGATGAACGGGACACAGGTTTGTGCCCTGGTCTGGGAAGATCCCACATGCTGTGGAACGGCTAGGCCTGTGAGCCACGGCCGCTGAGACTGCGCGTCCGGAGCCTGTGCTCCGCAACGTGAGAGGCCACATCTTTTGTTGGATTTATTCCTACTTATACATGTATACTTATTCATACACATATCTTTTTATTGCAAAAGTTTCAAATATATTCAGAAGTACAGAAAATAGTATAGCAAACATTCATGTATTCGCCACCCAGCTTCAACAGTTAACTCATGACCAGCCTTGTTTCATATTAGCCCCCGTCTTCTCCTCTCCCCTGAATAATTATAAAGTTCCCAGACATCGTTTTCTCTTATCTCTGGTGTGCGTGTGTGTGTGTACCTGTATATCAGAAATAATCTTTTAGCAATATAACCACAACACCATAGCATTTTTTAATTAATTTATTAATTTTTGGCTGTGCTGGGTCTTCGTTGCTGCGCATGGGCTTTCTCCAGTTGCAGCGAGCGGAGGCTACTCTTTGTTGCGGTGCATGGACTTCTCATTGCAGTGGCCTCTCTTGTTGCGGAGCACGAGCTCTAGGCGAACTGGCTTCAGTAGTTGCAGCAGGCGGGCCTCAGCAGTTGCAGTACGCGGGCTCAGTAGTTGTGGCTCACAGGCTCTAGAGCGCAAGCTCAGTACTTTATGGTGCATGGGCTTAGTTGCTCCATGGCACGTGGGATTTTCCCGGACCAGGGCTCGAACCCATGTCCCCTGCATTGGCAGGCGGATTCCCAACCACTGTGCCACCAGGGAAGTGCCCACATTTTTTAAAAAAATATATTTTTCATTTAAAAAATAAACAGCAATTCCTTAATATCATCAAGTATCCAGATACTGTTCAGATTTCCCCAGTCATCTCATAAAAGATTTTGTATAGTTGGTTTGTTTGAATCAGGACCCAAACAAGGCCCATATATTGCATTTGTCTGGTATATCTGTTCAGACTTTCTTTGAAGTAAACTTTTTTGGAAGAAAAAAAAAGGTATAACACACATACCGAAAAATATGCAAATCAGAAGTGTACAGCTAGATACAATTTAACAGAATTAACAAAGCCATGTAACCAACACCCAGATGAAGAAACAAAATTTCATAAGCACCCCAGAACCTCTTCAGACCCCCTCCCTCCAGTCACTACTTTCTACAAGGTAACCACACTCCTGACTTCTAACCCCAGAATTAGTTTGACCTCTTTTTAAACATTATATATGTGGAATTATACAGTACGAACTCTTTTGCCTTTAGCTTTTTACACTCAGTATTTGAAAAACTCACCCACATTGCTGGGTATAGTTGTAGTTTGTTCATTTTTGCTGCTTTCTACTATTCCATTATATGAATGAAGAGCTTGTATGTATAATACCACACTTTATCTATTCGACTGATGGATATTTAGGTTGTTTCAGTTTTTTTTTTTTTTTGCGGTACGTGGGCCTCTCACTGCTGTGGCCTCTCCCGTTGCGGAGCACAGGCTCCGGACGCACAGGCTCAGCGGCCGTGGCTCGTGGGCCCAGACGCTCCGTGGCATGTGGGATCTTCCCGGACTGGGGCACGAACCCGTGTCCCCTGAATCGGCAGGCGGACTCCCAACCACTGCGCCACCAGGGAAGCCCAGGTTGTTTCAGTTTTTAACTATTTCAGATATGGCTGCGTTGAACTTTTGTACATGTCTTTTAGTGAACTTATGTGTATGTGTCTGTTGGGGACACACCCAGGAAGAGAAGAGCTGGGTCTAGGGTTCACGGATATTCAGCTTTATTAGATATTACCAAAGAGTCTCAAAAGCGGTGGTAACAACTACTGGTAGTCTACTGGTAGACTCTCACCAGCAGGGTATGAGGGTTCCAGTTACTCCACATCTTTGTCAACACTTGGTGTTATCTGTCATTTTCATTTTAGCCGTTCTGGTAGGTGTCTAGAGGTACTGCATTTTGGTTTTCATTTGCAATTTCCTGATGACTAATGAAGTTGGGCACCTTTTCACATATTTGTTGGCCATTTGTATATCCTCCTTGTCAAGTGTTTATTCTTAGCTGCTTGATCTATCCGTTTCTGAGAGAGGTATTTTAAAATCTTGCACGAAATTTGTGGGCTTTTCCATTTATTGCGGTGATTCAGTTTTGGCTTTATATGTTTTGAGGCTTTGTTTTAGGTTCATGTGTTTTGAGTTGTATTTTTTTGTTAAATTATTCCTTTTGTGACTGTCGTTATTAATATTTTTCAAAGCTTTACATCCTGTTTTGCTTGATACTGATATTGCTTTACCAGACTGTATTTTGTTTGTTTTTTTCTCTTTTTTTGGTAATTGTGGTAAAAAACACATATATAAAATTTACTACCTTAACAATTTTTGAGTGTTCAGCAGTGTCACATCGTTGTGTAACAGATCTGTAGAACTTTTTCATCTTGCACAACTGAAACTCTGTATCCATTGAACAATTCCCCTTTTCCCCTCTTTTTGTTTTGGTAGTATTTGCTTTGTATGTCTTTTTCACTCTCTTTATTTTCAGCCTCTCTCTCATTATGCTTTCTGCACAGCTTTTATAAAGAGCTGTTCGAAAAAAAGTCTAATATAAGAATCTCTTTTAATAGTCAAGTGTAATCTGCTTACATTTACTATGATTACTGTTATATTTGGGCTTATTTTTACAGTCTTATTCTGTATTTTCCTTTGTTTCTTTCCACTCCTGCCTTCTGCTTTCTTCCTTTATTTTTCTCACTCTACTAGTATGGAAGTTATTCATCCTGTTTATGCTATCTGGTGTTTAACATGCATATTTAGCTTAACAAAGCCTATAGGTAAAATCATTAACTCTCACCTCCTCAGAGCAAAATAATAACTATGGAATGATTTAACTTTGAGCTGTACTTTCTCACCTTCCACTTTTCGACAAATATTTTAATTCTTCCTTGTTTTTAACTCATCAAGAAATTAGTCCTTATCATTAAAGAAGTCTTTACTGTCAGTATTTACTAATATTTTTCTCACCTTTCCTCCTTACATCTCACACCTTCTTTCTTAGTTCATTTTCCTTCTTGGTGAAGTATATCCATGGGAGGTGAACTCCATTCCAGTCTTTGTATGTCTGAAAACCTCTATTTTACACTCACTCCAGTGGGAACCTTGCATGCAGACCTCCCTCCAGAGAGGTTTCCATTTGTCTATGCTGGGGTCCTATGGGCTTCTCACTGTTCGTGTAGTTTTCATGTTTCTCTTACTACTTGGGATTCCCACACCTCAGTGCTAGTGTGATCCGAACCCCTCTCCCGCATGTGATGAAGGATTGGGATGCAGATTTCTCTTGGGTTGTTCTTTTTTCACCCATGGGCTCAGGTACTTGGCCCGCTTTCTTCCAGCCACATCAGCATCAGATTTTTTAGTCCCTGTTTCAAAGACAGCTGAGCCCTTACAGAGCCCATTTTTATACCTTGTTCTCAGTTCTAGTTCTCTGTATCATGGGTCTGAGGCCTCACCTGTCGAGGGAAGGACCACTCCTAAGGTTTGCACCTGGTTCCAGGACCCCTGCAGGTCTTTGGGCTCAGCTCCTGCTTACTATCCAGGCTTTGAGTTACATTTTTGTTTATAGTACTTAAGGATTTCCCTTTATTGCTTTCAAGCTGCGCTGTGTATTAAATTCTTTTCATCTATTTTATTAAGCCTTTCTATGTGTTTGCTGTTATGTGGGGTAATTCCCGTGTCAGCTCTGTCCAGCATATTGACCAGAAGCCACAGTCATCTTTCTCTGAAATTAGACACGATCCCATCACTCCTTCATTGGACTTTTGTGGGCTTGTTAGCACTGCTTCATGTATTCATCCAACAAATACCTATTACTTACAACCTCTGTAGAAAAGAACCGGCGAGACTGTAGTGAGCAAGATACAAAGTCTCTGCCCTCCTGGAGTTTACTATTCTAGCTGGAGAGACAGAAGGTAAACCTGTGAACAATAAATCAGAATGTGAACTACAGTTTGTGAAGTGCCCTCTGAAGGAACTAGAGTGCATGTGGGTTTCTTTAGCTAGGATGGTCAGGAAAGACCGCTCTGAGGACGCTGTGTTTAAAGCTGGGTCAGAAGGATGAGGAGAAGCCAGCCCTGCAAATGGTAGACGGCTTCTTTGGGGCCAGGGGTTCATTCCAGGCAGTGGAAACAGCAGGCACAAGGACCCAGAGATGGGAAAACCCTTGGCATATTGAGTTACTGAGGAAACCCGACACCCCTGTGTCTAATGAGGGGAGAATGGGCAAGGGGGCCACGCCCATCTGCTGCCAGGCCTCTCTGCCCACCTCTCCCTTACTCTGTCCTCTGGCCATGGCTCTCTCCCAAATGGGCCCAGGCAGAGTCACCTCCTTTGTAAAGCCCTTCTCGCATCTCGATCCCCACTGCACCTTGTTTCCCTACTGATCAGAATGGCAAGCTGTCTGCATAACAGTGTTTAGGCCTTAAGCTTCTGTCAGAAGAAATGTCTCGTTTACCTTGTGATCCCCAGCTTGTAGCAATGCTGTACAAGGTAGGTGCAAAATAAATGTTGACTGGGACTTCCCTGGCAGTCCAGTGGTTAACACCCCACGCTTCCAATGCAGGGGGCGCGGGTTCGATCCCTGGTTGGGGAACTAAGATCCCACATGCCTCTCTGCGTGGCCAAAAAAATAAATAAAATAAATAAATAAATGTTGAGTGAATATATGTGGGGTTTTGTTGGCTAGCAGTTCATGCTTAGGACTTACTTTCCAAAATCTTTATAACAGAAATTCTCATAGGTAATCATTTTTGTGGTATTTAAGCCATTAGGGTAAAGAAAACCATCAGCCTGAGGAGGAAATTGTTTGCTTAAGGCTTGCCTCTGATACTGAAAGGGAAAATCAGGGGAGGTACTATATGGTGTTACCCTGGAGTGGGTTGAATGGTGGCCCCAAGAAAGATATGTCCACATCTTAACCCCTGGAACCTGTGAATGGGACAGGTTTATTTGGAAAATGGGTCTTTGCAGATGCAATTAAGGATCTTGAGATGAGATCATGATGGATCATTTGGGTGGAACTAAATCCAATGACAAGTGTCCCCATAAGAGATGGGACAGGAAGAAGACAGAGACGCAGGGGAGGCCATGTGAAGACAGAGGCAGAGATTGCAGTGATGCAGCCACAAGCCAAGGAACACCTGGGGCCGCCAGGAGCTGGAAGAGGCAGGCAGAATTCTCTCTTAGAGCCTTTGGAAAGAAGTGTGACCTGGCTGACACATTAATTTCAGAATTCTGGCCTCCAGAACTGTGAGAGTATAACTGTCTTTTGTAAGCCACCGGGTTTGTTAATACTATGCCATCACATTATACCTCAGTTACGTCTTCTGTAACGTGGATATAATACCTACCTCAGAAGCTTATTGCCATGATTGAATGAGCTATATTTGTAAGGTACTTAGCACAAGTGAATGTTCAGAAACAGTGATGGCTCTTCTTCTTCTCCAAGGATTAGGAGTTCTGTCTTGTGATTCACAGCTCGCACCACAGACTTAACCCGAGAGCTTCGACTTCTCGTGGGCCCTGGAGCCCTCAGGTCCTGGTACCTTTTACAGCCCTCGGTTAGGGTTTTGTATCAAGGGAGAATCCAGCTTGTGGGTTGTGGGAAGACAAACTCAGATTCCGAATTTGAAATGACCCACATGGAGCAGAAAGCAGCTTCTCAGTCCTCACCAAAAAGAAAGGTTTGGGTTCTAAATTTTTAGTTCCTATTAAGGGACTCGACATTCCCAAAGACCTGTATTGACGAATCCTCCTACCACAGCAATCATCAAAAATTCCCCAGAATGAATTGGGACTTTCTGTGTTTGACCGCCCACCAGGAAACCCAGGAGCGCACGGAAGCCTGGCGGTACCCACACACCAGGGACAGACAGCTCATCGGGCCGGGGGGTCCAGGCCTGCAGCTCTCAGCTGTGCCCCCTGCATGGCTGGCACCGTGCTGGGCGTGGGGGCTGGCGTGTTCGTCCTCGCCCTGCTCTGGGTGTCAGTACTGCTGCTGTGTCTGCTGCTATCCAGAGCCTCAGGTATAGCTAGGTAAGGCCTTCTCTCCAGCCAGGAGTCCCAGGTAAAAGCGATTAGAAGTGCAATCGCTGACGCTCATGAAACGTTTAGAATTCAGAAGCTCATTGTTGTAATCACTGGCAGTTTGAATGAGTTGCATTTTCACGTCATCATAAGGACTAACTGTTATTTATGCTCGGAAGCAGAGGTGGGAGGAGAAGGGGAGTGGTATCTGTCAGCTCTCAGTGTTGGGGAGATGGGGACACAGGGGATGGAAAGAGAATCCGCTTTCGGTGCCTGTTGAGTTTCTGGGGGTTGTATGTGTGCGTGTTTCTTAATTGTTGAGATTTACAGCAGGCACTGGGTCCAGCCCCTAAGGCTCCAGACCTGGGCCCTGGGACGCTGAAGAGTCGTAGGTGACTTGGGCTGGCATTGACTTAAGAAAGAATCAGGCCATAAACTGACTCTAAGGTCACCATGGAGTCACACTCCCTGGCCAGACAGTGTAGGTACAAATCAGCAAGTTACATCATTTACTAAAGTTTTCTGGTTTAAAACACAGCACTTGGGGTTTAAAACACTTCACTTTTTCCTGATCATGACTGCACAGAGGCAAAGATAAAAACTACCAATTCCCATTCTTAGGAATTTGGAGTTCCCAGGAATAAACAGGAACACATCCCGCTGGTACCTGTCTGGGAAGAAGAGTTTGGGGATGAAGGGGAAAACATTTCTAAATTCCCTGGGCGGTGTGGGCAGCACACTGGGCCCTGTTAATGGACTGAAACAGGATATCCGCCCAGGGAAGAGCCAGTCCCGGCCTAGCTGAATAGAGAGGAGACTGAACAGTGCTTTTAACCCTCTGTCTTTCACTCCCAGGTTCTCCGTCATTTTCGTGTTCCTCGGTGCTCTGATTATCACGGCGGTTCTGTTGCTCTTCCCCCGAGCCAGTGAATTCCCAGCCCCTGAGGCTGAGATGAAGGTAAAACCATGGGTTTTGTTTTGCATCCTGAGTTGTGTCTCTTCTTTCTCTTGCTCTGGACCTCCGTCCTGCCCCACATGGTCCCTGATGCCAGGAGGGCCGAAGTGTGTTAGAAAAATTGTGAAGTTGAAACCAGGATGGGGGGGAGCTCAGAGGGAGTTTTAACCCCCTCCCCCCTCCCCCAGGAAGAGACAGTTCTTCCGATGCCCCCTTGCGACACCCCCGGGCAGCTATTTGCCTAATCTGTTCTCGTCTCCAGTTTGCATCAAGTGGAACGAGCCGTAAGCCCAGAAGCCACCTCGTGGTGTGAGGGCCGGAGCCGAGCAGACAGGCGGGAAGAGCCTGTCCTGAGTAAGAGGCTCCCGCTCCTGCTGGCCTTGGCTCAGAAACTCGCATCCCGGGCAGCACTTAGGCAGTGCTCTCCGGTGCTGACCGACATGCTTTTTCACCTCCGTGTGTTTGCGTTTTTCCACTTGTGGCATGGAGCGAGCACTGTCCATAGAGAAGAGCAGTGAGGAAGGAGGGGCGCTTCTCTGGAAAGCGGAAGTTGTAGAGGTTGGTGCGTTTAATACGAACAGCCTTTGGGGAGGCCCCTTTGGTCCTCGTTTCTAGAACCACATCTCCCAGCACCTACCTGTCTACGTGGATTTTTATCATCTCTCCTAGACCCCACCCATTCTGGTTCACTCCTGACTGGGGCTCTGGCTTTGCCATACAGAGCTGGTCTCAGGTCCCCACGATCTTGATCACAGTATTGACTTCCTGTGTCCCATTACTTTTTCCTCTGTTTTACTTTTTAAGCTGTCACGGTGATAACAGCTAACGTTTTTTAAGGCATCGCTGTGTGCCAGGTCCTGTGCTAAGCCTGTTATTTACAAGCTCTCATTTAAACCTCAGGACAACCCTAAGTGGTATGACACAGGTGCTGTTAGTGTCCCCAGTTCATAGGTGAGGATGCCGAGGCTGGCAGGGGTTAGGGTAACTTGCCCAAGATCATACATGTATAGGAAGAGGCAGAGCAAGGATTCAAGCTGAGGTCCGTCTTCAAAACCTTCATTGTTGGGGACTCCACAGAATACTGGGGGCCTTCGCAGCAAGTGCAGAGGCGACTATTTTGACACTAGACACTAGACTACACAAAATGATATAACTCCTGAACTAAAATCGGCACACATTTCCAGTTCTATCTAGGACTGACCATGGCAAAAGGGAGGAAATTCGTTCTGAAAATTCCAAGGGAAATAATACCACACAAAACAGGAATTATTTTCATACATGCCAGGTTTTTTTTGGTCACCATTTGGAAACCGCTGACTGTGTCAGGACTGTGTGTGTGAGCTGGGGCGCAGACGCCCACCCTGGTTTTCCTGTCTAAGATGGGGAGAGCGGTGAAGGCTGCGTATTTCTGGATTGCTGCCGATGTGAACATTGGAAGAAGGGCACAGAGTAAACACTGTTTCGAAATCAATCCCTCTTTCCTCTGTCATGTGAGTTTCAGACCCAGGAGAGCAGAATGGGCTTTGAGCAAAATACGTTCGTCAGCATGGCCAGCAGGATCTCAATTCCAGGTTTCGAGCACCAGCCCCTTCAGCAGCTTGGCTCAATACTGTATCAATAATACATGGCCTGGGCCCTGCTCACCCAAGGCCTGCTAATTGGCTAATTAAAAAGTGAACCCTGTCGAACCAGCAAACATGCAGCTCGCGAGAGACTTGTTCAGTCCTGGAGCCAGGGTCAAGGTTATGTTAAAGCTGTTTCATCAAGCTGACCTTTGTTGTAAGTTGGCTGTCAGGGTAATCTCTGGAGCAGCCCTTTCCTTCTTGGTGTCTTTGGAACTCAGGGATCACAGCAGAGCTCGGACTTGACAGGTGCTTTGTGTATCGCCACTGTATTAGTTACCTACTGCTGCTGTAACAAATTACCACGAAATTAGTGGCTTACAACACAAATTTACTATCTTATATAGTTCCGTAGATTAGAAGCCCCAAATTAGCCTCACTGGGCTAAAATCAAGGGGTTGGCAGGGCTGTCTTCCTTTCTGGAGGTTCTGCGGAAGGATGTTTCCTTGCCCTTTCCTGCTTCCGGAGGCCACCCTCGGCTTGCAGTCCCCTTGCTCCATCTTCAGAGCCAGCAAAGTAACGTCTCTCTGACTCTGCCTCCGTCCTCACATCTTTCTCTCTGACCCTGTCTCCTGCATCCCTCCACCACTTCTAAGGACCCTTGTGATTGCACTGGGCCACCTGTAGTGGACAGTTCAGGCCAATCTCCCTATTTTAAGGTCAGCTCATTAACAACCTTAATTCCATCTACAGCCTTAATTCTCCTTTGTCGCGTAATTTAACATATTTGGACTTTCTGGAGATGAGGATGTGGACATTTTCGGGCCATTATTCTGTCAACCACAGCCGCCCTTCAGGTATTTTGGGTTCTCTTCAGGTGCTGGGTTCTGAACGCTTCCGGAAGTTGTGAAGTCCCCAGTCACTTGGCTTTTGTGCTGCTTCTCCCTTAAGTCTGTAGATTAAACGGCTTTTTCCTGCCCGGACTTAAGCAGCACCATTTGGATCTGCGGAAAACAGAGCTCTGGCTGTGAACAGTAGACAAGCAGGTAGGGCCAATACCAATCATAGGTTTATGTCAGCAAAGACCACCAGTTTCGGGGCCTCAAGGACAACTGGTTGCCAAGCAGCCAACTGTACGAATTGGGGCAAGTTATCTCCCCTCTTCGTGTTTCAGTATCTCAGGAAAATGACTATTTCCCCCAACCCTTGGAATGCTGGGTTACGAATTTTAGGGTTCAGAACTTTTCTGAGGAAAGTTTTAGAGTCGCCTTTTCATTTTGAAAATGACATCTCCCGAGTTGGCAATGGGTTGATTACGTGAGGGCTTGGGTCCTGGGTGTGTGGGGTTTATTATACTGTCGTATCTTTATGTATGTTTAAAATTCTCCGTGATGAAAAGTTGACAGCCACCTAATGAGCCTTTCAGGGACCAAGCAAGCAAACTTCTCATTAACTCTTTCCGAGAACTGATTTCAGAACAGAAAAGGACTCGTCCAGGGTCTTCAGAGTGTTTGTGAACCTCCTACATGGAGCCATTTGTTCCCTGGACTTCATTAAGCCTCTCTTTATCTTGTATTTCTGGCTCAGCACATTGAAAAAAGGTTCTTTCTTATCCATTTGCAGGGCAGACTCAGGGCAGGATGTTACTGTAAGTTACAAATATGGACAGACTCTGGGCCCATTCATCAGAGATTACAGATGAGCACAGCCAGGGTGCGGAAGTGACAGCAATTTCGTTTTTGATGTTTCTTTCTCCAGATTGTAGATGCCTTTTTCATTGGCCGCTATGTCCTGCTGGCTTTCATCACTCTTGTCTTCCTTGGGAGCCTTTTCTTGGTTCTAATCCATCACATCGTGGAGCCAATCTATGCCAAACCACTGCGGTCCCACTGAGCATCTTCAGGAAAACCAAGACCCTGTTCCTTCCCTCGCCTCGATGTCATTGACGAGCGGAAAGGTGTTGTTCGGAGTCTTGTTTTGACAGCCTTCCTGCCTAAAGATCGAAGGATCATCTCTTCATCACTAAGACAAATCCCTTGAGTCCTGGCTTCCAGAAACAGGGTTGCAAAATTGCCCCTGGGGAGAGATTCTCACCAGCTTAAGAGGGATATTGCCATCTTCTTAGCACCTGTACCTCAGATTTTCCATCTCTTTTGAAATGGAAATAGCAACAGGGATCTGCTTAGAGTAGGTTTTCAATGAAGACTTCAGTAAATGAATTTTGGGAAAAAGGGGCACTTTGGCTTCTGCTGTCAAATCGACGGAAGAACTTGGTCCTTTTTGATACTATGAAAAATTGTTAGTTACGAGGTCAAGATCATTTGGGAAAGAAAGACAATCAAAGTTCAAAAGGTTATTTCAGTGTAATGACCCGGAGACATATCCAGGCCCCGGTTACGGAGCACTCCGCATATCACGACACCGGGCTCCACAGAGGCCACGGTGTCGCTTCCCGCTGCTCCAAGAAAGCAAGCAACAGCAGCTAAAGGACTGGCTTTCACCTCGAACTCCTGGCCACAGCCTTCTAAACCTCGCATTGCTATATTTCAGGTTTACTCGGGGATTAGAGGCGGGATATGGAAATGCCAGTTGTGTGTCCTGCTGCTCTCTCTGGATTCTTTTGCTTCCAGGATTTGGCGGCCTTTGTTGCCTTATTTGGTTACCATAAGAGTCCATTTGGGGTTACTGTCATCTCTTTCATCTTCGTAGCTCTTTCTCCAAAGCTGATGAGGAATGTATATGCCCAGGCTTAGGTATAACTTTATACCTAAGCCCCCAGACCAAGTGAAATTTGTTAGTAACTAGAGGGGCTCTAGGCTGGTTCCATTTTGGAAGTCTTATCCTGGCTCCCTAGAGCTATTTGAAGAAGGACTTTCTGGCTTAAAATTAAGAACCAGAAAACGAGTTGGAATAAGAACTTTGATTGAGTACATGCTATAATGCCAGTAGTACACTAATCTTTTTTTTTTTTTAACACAGATGTAAATGACAGGCTTGTGTGTTAAGGGCAAAAATATGCTTTGTACAAAGCGTATTTTAGCTCAGCCTGCCTTCTGTATCCTGTAACTACCAGCAGTGGTGACATGAATGATGGGTCACCTTCTACGCTTCATACGCCACGAAGTCGTGTCCAACCCTGAAAACAACCCTCACAGGGTTGGGATAAGAAGTAGAAGTCTGGGAGGACAAAATGAATTTCACTGAGTTCTACATGGGGGACCCCGATAATCAATGGCTAATATGGCACCCCTTGTGCTCACGGCCTTCCTGGGGACAGGGCTTAGAGGGCATCCCTTAAATACAAACAAATCATCTCAGGGTCCCATTCATCCTTCTTTGATCAATGGCCTTAGCACAGGTGGTGCCACCCAGAGGGGATCCCGTGGCAAAGAGACTGTGGTGATGCCACTGTCTGGAAGCGGGGGAGGGAGAGTGAATCAGGGCTTCCATATAAGAAGACAGGTTATTTCACAGCCTCTTAAAATTGCATCCTGACGAAAACCACATGAGCAGGACGCCACAACGTTCACAGCGGAGTCGTTTCTCTGATCCACTAGGTGGCGCTGTCGCGAGCCGGCAGAACACACTTCGTAATTTTTTTGACAAGTTCCTTTTATTTCTCACTGGTAAAACAGAAGTAAAGCTAACATTCTTTCCTGATGCATGGTATCGGATATTTAATCTAAGAATTCATCAGAATTCTTGTACGCTGTTCAGTTGCTAGGGAATGCACTGCCATTCATGCCTGCTGCACGCAGCAGGTGTCGGCACTCACTCAGCACTGACTGTGCTCCCACTGGGTGAAGCACGGTCCTGGTGGAGTAAATCCATCCCAGAATGAGGCTCTGAGGCATCCAGGCTGTCTTCCTCACTCCATCCTGGGATGAAGGGATCCAAATCATTTTTAAATGTTTTTATTCTAACATAAAGTAATCCATTTCTTGATCTGTTCTCTAAGAAATCAACTTTTCTGTCAGCTCTATCCTGTTGCTGCTGCAGTTGAAGGGTTTTGTTTTGCTTTGATTTTTATTCATGTGTAAAGAAACCTGCTGCAATTGTTTCACAGATGAGAGACAGGCAGAGAGATACAGGGGTTTAAAAAGTTGCCCAGGGGCTTCCCTGGTGGCGCAGTGGTTAAGAAGAATCCGCCTGCCAATTCAGGGGACACGGCTTCGAGCCCTGGTCCGGGAAGATCCCACGTGCCGCGGAGCAACTAAGCCCGTGCACCACAACTACTGAGCCTGCGCTCTAGAGCTCGTGAGCCACAACTACTGAGCCCACAGGCCACAAGTACTGAAGCCTGCATGCCTAGAGCCCATGCTCCGCAACAAGAGAAGCCACTGCAATGAGAAGCCCGCACACCGCAACCAAGAGTAGCCCCCGCTCGCCGCAACTAGAGAAAGCCCGCGCGCAGCAACAAAGACCCAACGCAGCCAAAAATAAATAAATAAATAAATAAAAATTTAAAAGTTGCCCAGCTTGTTAGTAGTGAGGCTCACACTTTGCATCGGGATCCTGACATTTCATTTCTCCGATGGTTTTAAGGATCCGTTTTGGCTTTCGAACAACTTCTTATTTTTACCTTGGCTAACACTATTTCTTAGCTATGTGTACCCACCATTCCCCTGACCCGTATCCAAAAAATGTAAACGTTTCATTAAAGAATTCCTAATTAACATTTATGGTACAAATAAAAAGCATTTTATCATGACTTCCTGGCATAAAGCTTCAAGTATTTGGCTCTTATTACATAGGAGCAAGTTTCCAGACACGGGAATGGGAACCGCATGGAAATGAGTCTGGAGAAGCGCTGATTATCCTCGCGGGAGCATAAAAGCTCAGGATTGGAAGGGATGCTGTAGTCCATGGAGTTCAATCTTTCATCTCTATTTCCAGCGCAATACTTCGGAATATTCTATCCTTCACTTGCTGAAATCACAATTTTTATTGTATTGGGCAAACACGTACGAGGCACTTTTCTAAGTGCCTTCTTAAGTATTAACTTATGTAATCCTTATAGCAACCCTGTGAAACAAGTGCTCTTAATACCCCCATTTCACAGATGGGGAACAGGCACAGAGGGGTGAAGGGGTTTGCTTGAGGTCGCTCAGCTAGGGGTTAAACAGGACTCAGGACCTGAACTCAGGTAGCCTCAGTTCTTCACTGCCTTACATCATGTTGCTCCATAAGATGAAAACAAAGGAAAAGGAGGGACCAAGGAATACCAATCTTGAATCTAGAGGAAAATCCAGAATCTTAGGAATTGGCCAGGAATCCAGGGCAATACAGTTAGAAGCCACGTGGACCTCAGGGACAGCCTCACTGATCACGTCTGGTTTCGGGGTGGGGGGGGGGTGGTTTCTGTGCTGTGAGACTTTGCTTAGAGATACCGGGGGAGCGGCTTGTGGACTGAGTATCAAGGATATACGCGGCAAGCTCTCTCTTGAGCTCTGTCTGCCCAGGAAGTTTGGTACTTGGGTTGGTTTTCAGAGGTGCCAGTGGAAGAATCAGAGCCACAAGCCAAGAATGTGTGTTTGTTTCTCGATCTCTGTCTCTAGCAGACCACATTGGTTGCTGTTTACTCAAGGAAAAACAAAAAATTTCCCAGTCCCCCCACTCCCAGCCTACTCAACACACACCCTCCTGCCTCAGTTTCCTGGGACCTAAGAAATGACAGCAAGGATCAAAGTTGGGGCCCGGCACCACAGACGGAATGAGAAAGTTCATTTTTCTGGTTTCCCTCACACACGTTGGATATTGTAAAGGGTGTACATTTAGCCCAGGTCCTGCCTTCAGGGAACTTGGGGTAGTTACACATGTGGCATCTATATGGTATCCAAATGCTCCATGGCCATCCTCTCCACTTTTTTTTTTTTTTAAATCTTTGCAGATTTCTTTGGTCTTGCTGTCTTCATATTGATGTTGGCCCCATTTTACACTGGGAACATGTAATAGTTTCCTATTGCTGCTATAACAAATTACCACAAACTTAGCAGTTTAGAAGAATACCAATGTATTATAGTTCTGGAGGCCAGAAATCTAAAATGGGTTTCACGAGGTTAAAATCAAGGTTTGGGAGGCTCTAGGGGAGAATCCTGTTTCCTTGTCTTTTCCAGCCTCTGGAGGCTGCCCGTATTCCTTGGCCCTGCATCCATCTTCGAAGCCAGCATCTTCTGACAGTCCAGTGGTTAGGACTCGCCGCTTTCACTGAACCTGAGGACACAGGTTCAGTCTCTGGTCGGGGAGCTAAGATCCCGGCACGTCACTCCGTGGCAGTCAAAAATTTTTAATTTAAAAATTAAAAAAAAAAATTTCTAAGCCAGCATCTTCTAATCTGATACCTGACACTCTTGCCTCCCCCTCTGATTTGTAAGGAGCGGTCCTTAACCACATCTGCCAGGTCTCATTTGCCATGTAAGATAGCATTCACCGGTCCTGGCAGCTAGGCTGTGGACCCCACTGGAGGAGGGGCGTTATTCTGCCTACCCCAGCATATCCGGCCCCTCTTCCGCCTCTAAGGACTGCCTCCTTCTACCTTCCCTCTTCCATCCTCTCCGTACCCCACGCCTTCATGCATGAGACCTGCCCCATTAGCTCCAGTGACACTATCCAGTTCTCAGGGTGCCCACCCGACACCCATGATGTGTTGATAACTTCCCCCGACTTCACTCATAGTGGCCGCCTCCCAGTGCTGAGATCCACCAAGAGCCGCTTTCCTTTTCTTGGCTTCTCCCCACCCCCTCACTAGCCCAGCCTCCCAGTGGATCTCTAAAGGAGACATGCAAAGAGATATTGCTTTTTAATTACAAGTGCTATTGTAACATCTATAAGGAAGAACACTTTAAGCTTAATTGAGACCAAATGTGAAGTTAAATTAAATGAATAACTAATTAACATAATGCTCGTGCATTAGCCCCGAGTGAGTGCCGAGGCCCAGAGAGGGGGCAGGTCCTGGGCCTCCAGGGACAGTCAGTGCCCAGAGCTGCAGAGAGGGGTTGCGGGGCAGGGATCCTGGGCCTGGGACCCAGGTGTGCAAGGACCGATGTCAGGGCCCAGGGCCCCGGACTCCTACCTACACCCAGCCTTCATTTCTGAGGCCGGCCCCGAGCTCCCACACGCCCTGTGCATCTCCCTAGCGCCACACTGAGCCGCTGGCACCATAGAATGTCTGTTCATTCTCCAGTCCCTGGGCCTAACACATTTAGGGGCTTGATACGCGTCCGTTTTCACTTCCTTCCTGTTCATTCTTCTTTCTGGATGGTCACATTTGTTCCTCCATTGCCACTAGGATTGCCCTCCTGCCAGCCCTGGCCCTTCGAGGCTGGACAAGTGGACGGTGAAGTCTCTCAACTTGAGTCACCTACCCTGGTGTTTTTTTTCCCGCATCGTTTAAACGTTTCCCTGTTCCTGTCTTATCCCCTAACTAAACAAGCCCCTGAGGGCAGGGCGTGCATTGACACTGACTTGTCTCCCTGATTCATAGCGATCCTCTGAGGGAGGTAACGTCATTACTGTTTTCTAATGAGGAAAAGGCTCGAAGCCATCAGTGGTGAGGCTGAGAAGGAGACCTCCAGAGTGAGCGCCCAGGGAGGGACAACACCCTGCCAACACTGCCCCAGAAGCGGTGGGCGAGGGAACCTCTCTCCCTGCAGGAAGCAGAAAGGGAGCCCAGGCACGGGCTCTACCGTGGGATGATGGCGCCATCTAGCGGCTTCCCTGAGTGCTGCTGGCAGCTAAACCTGATCTTTTTGTTTTGTTTTGTTTATTTTTGGCTGCGTTGGGTCTTTGTTGCTGCGCGCAGGCTTTCTCTAGTTGCGGTGAGCGGGGGGGCTACTCTTCATTGCAGTGCGTGAGCTCTCTTGTTGTGGAGCACGGGCTCTAGGCACGCGGGCTCAGTCGTGGCGCACAGGCTTGCTCCGTGGCACGTGGGATCTTCCCAGACCAGGGCTCGAACCCACATCCCCTGCAATGGCAGGCGGATTCTTAACCACTGCGCCACCAGTGGTAAACCTGATCTTGAGAGGCGCATTCTTGAACCTGAGCTGCAGCTCCGCCCTGGGGGCCTGAGGACTTTGACATCCCAACTGACTCCTGCTTTTAAAGCCAGAGTGGGTCTCGGGCACTTTGAGACTTGCTATTTGTCACCATTGGCGTGTGTATAACCTGTCTCAGCGTGGAGGGATTTGTATCCCGCCCATGAACTGCTCGCCCGCGGGTCCCAGTGTCCTCACGACTGCGTCCTCTGGGCACGCCAGTTGTCAGCTCCCCAGCACACCACCCTGTGGCCCTGGGACGCTGCCCCAGCGGCCCACATGAGCCCTGACAGGACGAGCACAGGCACAGCTGGCGACATCTACATCGGGGCTTAACGGGCAGCTTCAGAGGGCAGACAGAAATGCCAAGCGCTGGCAGACCCGAGGGTTTGGGGCGGCCAGAACACGCGGGAGAGGCCAGCTGCAGGGGGCTGCAAGCTGCACGCGTAACAGCTGCCTGAACGAAGCCAGCAGCACCCTCCCACCTTGCTAGTCACGTCGCCCCAGTGCCTATGCTTAGGGTGTCAGTCCTTTTTCTGTGCCCACTACCTACTCCATTCCTAGAGCACAGCTGGCAAACAGTGAGCACTCGGTAACCACTGGCATTTCATTATCAAAATATTTAATAACATGACTGGTACTTTGGTCGTGCCCTCCGCCCCACACTTCCCCTACAGCAGCACTGCCCTGACAAGCCATCTTCCCTGGGGACACAGAGGGCTGGGACGAGAGCAGGCAAGGGGCCCTCACAGTCGGAGTGACACCTCCCCTCTCTCCCTAGTCCTGCCCTGGAGGATACAGCAATCATGCTTTAATCAAAATGGGTCAGGAGTTAGAAACAGGATCAAATGGAGGGTAGATGGAGGAGTGCCAACGTGGGGAGACACACAGAGAAAACTGGCTTGAGGACAAAGGGACAAAGAGAGGCCGGGTGGCTCTGAAATAGCCACTTCCAGGTACAGGCTGATTACAGAGGTTCACGTTTAGCGTGAGAAGGAGAGACACGCTTTTTCCAGGCCTCGGCCCTGCTGAACCTCTGCCTTCTGACTTGGAATCTGAACAAGCAGGAGTCTGAGCATATCCCTTCTTGTACCAGAATGCAGACACCACTTAGCCCTGACCCCTTCCACTGGCGGCCTCCAGAGCTCAGGCCTTTATCGCTGTCGTTGCAACTGACGCCTTCGGGGCCTTTACAGCTCCTCCTCTCCTTCCGCCCCCCTAGCCAGGACCGTATACTGTGTGGTAAATCACTTCTCTGTCATCAAGGGCTTTGTAGTTAATAGATATTGTTTAATAATCTTTAGGACCAGGCAGCCTCTATGCTCTGTTAGTCCCCAAACAATGATGAAAACCTCCCCTGACGTATTCCCGGCAGCCACGAGACTAGTTACCCATTCATAAATCTTAAGAATGCATGTCCTGTTTCCAAGTACCCGCCCCCCTGCCCCAGGTTAACTATAAAACTGTCCTGATGGCCCCCTGGTGGTGTGGAGCGCTCCCAGACCGCTGTCCACCTGAGCCCGAGCCCCAACCCACCCTGTAAGTGACCCTATACTAAACTGGTCTTGATCACATGGAGCTGCCCCCTCATTTTTTGGTCTCAAGGTGCCTTAGTTCAGTGGGCACTTTGCGTCCCCTCCGTCCTCCAACAAGGCCCTTGAGTCTTCCGTGGCCTCAAGCTTGGTGGTCCCCTTCTGGTGGAGAGTCTCCTAGCCCGTGGAAGCCTCGTGGGCTGCACTGGCTGGTGTTGGGCCCAGAGGCTTTGCCTCGGCCTCCTGGGGGGGTGCACTGTGGGACCCGGCGAGGGCCCTCCAAGTTTCTGCTGCGATCGGGTCCTCACATTTCTCTATACCTGCGTGAGGAGCAGAGAGGCAATGGGAGAGAAAGTGAGGACGTCCCCAACACTGGGGACGGGGAAGGCAGGTCCCAAGGGTCCCTTAATAATTGCCTTTCATCCCGTTCGCTATCATTAGGGCTCCCTGTCACCTCTTCAGCAAGCAGGGAACACCAAGGCAGAATAATGTGAAAAACCTTACAATGCCTGTACCGCGTTTGACCACTCTGCAAAGCAGTACCACATACTTAGCTTGTCGCAGCCTGAGATCAGCCCTACCAGGTATTTAGAAACGAGCAGCCCCATTTGACACACACGGACGCGGACATTCAGAGAAGGTGCCCAAGGCTCTACAGAAGCAGGTGAGCAGAGAAGTCAGGATTGTCCAGCATTTCTGGTTTCAAGCCCCAGGCTCCCTCTACCCAAGCAAGTGACTCTGCTTCTCCCACACAGGCCTTCCTCAGAGAAGGACCCGCTGAGGATGCAGAGAGAAGCCAAGCCCGCACACCTGGGGTCAAACTCAGGCTCTGCTGGGACTAGCTAAAGGCCTGAGGTATGTTCCACGAGCTCCGAGCGTCTGTTCTCTCACCTCTAAGTGAGAACATCTACCTCTCAAGGCTGCTGAGAGGGAAGCCAGTACAGCTCACGCCCAGAGCAGACGCTTACTACGCACCCATTCTTTTCCCTTTCTGCATCACTTCCTCTCCTCCCAACGTCCCCCCAGGCCTGGCCGGGGGACAGCAGGTGGAGGGGGCACTGGTCACGTGAGGTGCCATCCACTGCTCCCCCTCCAGAGGGCAGGACAGGGCACAGACTCTGTTAATGCCTCCCGCCCTGCATTCGTCTCCCCCTGAACCCGGACGATGCCTTCCTCAAAGGGAAGCTCTTCCCCAGGTAAGGTGCTGGTTACCATGACCCCAGTGGGCTCTTCCTCACATTTACCATCCAGACCAGGTCCATCGCTCCGGCAGCTTCTCATTAGCAAGAGCTTCCTAAGGAGAGCCAGAAAGGCCACGAGAGAACGTTGCCAACCCAGCACCAGCCACGCAGCCCAGCCTCTAGCGCCCTGCCTCAGCCACGGGCCTATCTGCGCGGCCTCCACACCCGCCACCGCTGGGCAGCAGGCAGAGAGCACAGCAGGCCAGCTTTGGGTTTTGCTCCAGAGGCTTTGCTTGGTAGCTGCTTTTGTCCGCACACCCCAGGCAGAGGGGCCAGATGCCCTTGGTTTCTGAACTTCGGGAGGCACAGACGGCTCAGAGTCCAAGTTCAGAGGGAAAACGATTTCCCTGGATGCTGCCCCCTCTGTCCTGGGGTCTACGTCCAAAGCCCTATCGCTCCCCCTAAGGAGGAGAGGCTGCCAACCTTCACAGCAGCTCTGGCCCCTTAGGAAACACTTCCCAAGCACCACACTCCGTCCAGACTCAGAGTCTTTGGAACTGGCCCCCAAGGAAAAAGCGAAAGTCAGAAAAATCGCACTGGAGGAGAGAGGCTTTGCATGCACTCTAAGGGCACAGTAGTTACAGACTTGAAGAAAATACTCACAAAAGTCACGGGACTTGAGGAAAATACTACCGCGCGTGGGTTAGGGCCACACTAGAGCTACGGAGACACATGGGGATAACAGAGGACAGGTTAGTGGGGCTGGGGGCCAGGCAGGGGTTCCCGGAGCACGTTCAGCTTCCGGCTCCGAGTTCCTGAGGTCTGGGCTGGAGCGAGGCTCAGACTGGTGCAGAGCAGCTGAGCGCCAGATTTGACTCCCGCGAGAAGTGAGGCCGGGCAGGCGGGGCTCCGGCCCTCCCTCCGCAGGACTTACCCTCTGTCTCTACTCAGGGATGACCTCCAGCCCAGGATCTCTTTGTACACCAACCGGCAGAGGAGCTGAGGGGAGGGAGGGCGACCTCAGCATGCAGCGCGTGGCTGGTCCCCAGCGCTAGGTGACCGCTCGGCTGGCTCCCGGTGTCGCTCCGCAGGGGTTCACCCATGGGACGCAGGGTGGTTCCGAGCAAAGCCCTGGACGGCCGACACTTTGGACCACTTTGGACACTTCGGAACTTTCCAGGGTCCCAGCCCCGCAGGACAGGGCCCCTCCCCACACCCATCTGTGCACCGCAAAGCTCTTACCAAGCAAGCCAGGATGTCGGCAGTGATGAGCATGTAGAAGACGTTGTTCCAGCCTGTGGGGGAAATGAGCCCGGCCAGCAGAGGCCCCAGAGCCGCACCTGTGTGGACCACAGCATGAGAGAAGGGCCCTGCACCAGGGACCCTGGCCCTCCCTGCCCGCAAGAGGGCAGCATCCCAAGAGTGCGCCCGACACCAGGCTTGGGGCTCAGCTGCCGAGAGCCAAGAGCGAGAGTCGCCAAGAGCGAGAGTCACAGACCTATGGATCCAGTGCCGTCGATGATGGCCGTGACAGTGGAGAGCGCCTTTGCGTTGCCCTTCAGGCTCTTGTGAGTCCCCTGGGGAGAGAGCAGAGTGGGGAGGCCTGAACCAAGAGGCGGCACCGAGCAGGACCGGGACCGGGACCAGGAGAGGGACTGGCTCAGGGAAAGGCAGCGAGGGGGGCTTGGAGCTGGGAAGAAAGGGGGGCCGATGGCGGATTCTGAAGGACTTTGAGGATCTCGTCTCTGCGGGCGGGGGGAGGGGGAGAGACGTGAAGATGGGCCTGGAGACAGAGGCCCTGGCCAATCCCCGAGGTGGCTCCGCTTACCAGGTCAGCCGAGACAGCAGTGGTGATGAGGGCATAAGGGCCGTTGACCAGGGCTCCACAGGTAAGCAGCATTACTGACGTGGTGATGGAGATGGCCCAGTTAGAGAGGAGAGGCCACCGCCACCCCCAACCCAAAGTGGGTGAGTCCCCCAGGCGTCAGGCTGAGAACCTCCACTTCCCCGAGCCTCCCACCCACGTCCCCAAGCCAGCCTCGCGGTGTCCCCACGGCAGCGCCAGCTCCTCACCTATGGAGATGCTGATCCCACTCTGGCCAACGTAGTTGTACAGGAACATCTGAGAGAGGAGAAGGGGGAAGACAGGATCACAGCCTGGCTTCCCCACGGGCTGCCTCTGTTAGACTGGAGCCCGGAAGTCTGGGAACCCCAGGGGTCCCCTTTCTCCTTTGCCTTCTCATACCCAGGCCTCTCGGTCTTCATGTCCCAGGGATGCAGGGTCTAATGTGTGGTGATCTATCATTGCCCTTTGCCCCCAAAGTCTCCTCTCATATCGAACCTCAATCACTTATTCTTTCCTTGCTCAAGAAGCTCAGCAGCTGGCCTCCCCCTTCTCACCAAGGCCAAATAACCACGAATCCCTTTCCAAAATCCTCAGTCTGGATCTCTTTCCTGTGCTGACACTGGCTTCTCCTCCCCTGGCCGCGCACAGGGATGTACACACGCCAAGAGACGGGTGTGTGCGTGATGCCCAGGCGTGCACAGGGCTCAGCGGCCCACGACACACACGCACTTTGCCCTTGAGGTTCTACGCACCGTGGGGGCAGCCAAGATCAGCATGACACAACAGGTGGTGGCCCTGCCGTTGGTGTAGTCAGAGATGAGCCCCGCCAGGATGCCGCCTGGAACACAACGTGCACGCTGCCGCCCCAGGCATGCGGGACCCCGAGCACTGCCCCATCCCTCAGCCCAGCACGAACCGGGGCCGGGGACCCAGAGCCAGCTGAGTGTCTCCCTCTGCAGCCTTCCCCGCACCCACTGCTCACGGGAAGACCACCTGGGCAGGATGCCACCTGCCTAGGTCACATCCCACTGGACCCGTCCCATTTTTCTGCACCCTGACAAGAGAAGAGGGGGATGCAGCCTAGAGGCAGAGCAGGGCATGGCCTCACCTGCGATGCCACCAACATCGAAGAGCGTGGACAGGTCCCCAGACTCCTTGGCAGTAAAGTGAACTGTGGAAAACAAAAGCATGTGTTCAGACCTGGGGGCTCTGGGCAGACATCCTGGAGGGCCACCGCTGGGAGCGTCCCTGCAGACACCTGGTCCAGTATCACCTTCAGAGGAAGGAGTGGGGCCCATGGAGAAGTGACTGGCCAAGGTCACAAGCGAGTCTGCAGCAGTTTGGGACCGGATGCCCTTTCCGGCCCCCAGTCCTGTCGGATGGCCTTGACCTCCCGGAAAAGCCCTTCTATGAAAGCACTGGGATCTGGCCCCTGAGGACCCTGTCCCACTGGGGGTACAACTGCTCTCACTGAGCCTCAGCCTGTCCAGCCCCATTCCTGCCCTCCCCCTGACCGAGCAGCTGGTCCCCATAGAAGCTTGTCACCTCCATTTGAGGTCCCTGCTTATAAACAGAGCCAGGAAGGAGGCTTGCGGGAAAATGGGGACCTCAGGTCCCAGACCTCGCCCTAGAATTAGAAAAAGGGACGCCCAGAAGCTTGACTTGTAGCCCAGCCCTCAAGGTTGACTCACACTCTGTAGCCAGCATCAAGGCCACAGAACAAAGGGTCAGTGACCGCAGGGTTGCCCCGGTGCTCTACCCCCGTCGTCGAGAGAGGCCCCTCAGATGGAGCCGGGGGCGGGGCTGGGGGGGTGAGTTACAGCTTGAGACCTGGCTCTGACTCATCCCCACCGCATCCTGTTCAGTGCAAGGATGCTGTGTGGAGAGCAGCCTCATCCCTCCCACGGGGCCTGGAGGGAGCCCGGCAGCCCTGGCTGAGTGGTCCTTGGCCCTGGTGAGGCTCTGAGGCTCTGAGGCTCTGGGGGCAGAACTGCTCCCTGATAGAGTAGCTCCACGTGTGGAAAACCAGAGATCCAGGACAGGGGAACATAAACATCCTTTTCAACCGCAAGAGTGACCTCTCCTCATCTGTCCATCCTCGGGCAGGGGCAGAGGCAGGGGAGAGGAGGGCCACAAGGTGGGCAGCCCAGCAGACCCAGGCACAGGGCGTCAATCCCCCGAGGCTCCCGGCAGCCCTCCATGGAAGAGAACAGCATTTACTGCCAGGCTACAGGCAGCGGGGGTAGCTCATCAGGCCCTCTTCCTTGGGCTGGCGGGGAGGCTTAAGGGGCTCCTGGAGGCGCTCAAAAGGCAGACCGTTTCCAGCACCCTCCAGTCCCGCCCACCTATGAGCCAAGCAGCCTGGAGGGGGGCTTCTCCTATACCTGAGGCTGGAGAAGTTAGGGAGGATTGCAGAACAGAGCTTTGAGTTCCTAACCCCGACTCAGCGCCAAGGGAGGAAAAGTGGCTGGAATTAGGGACTGGGTGGGGGCGGGGGTGCATCTGCAAGGTTTAGCTTCCCATTAAAGAAAAAAACTTTCCCTCCTGCCCTAGGAAAGGTTCAGCAGAAATCCTGCCTATTCCTGGAGACGTACGCGTCACGTGACAGGTTTCCTCCTCAGAGACCCCTCCGTTCCTCACCTCTTCTTCCCCGGGTACTCACCCACATTGAAGATGTAGAGGGGCAGCCAGTAGAGGAAGGTGTAACTGACCAGCTTGGCAAACAGCAGACACAAGGAGAACTCGACCACACCCTGGGGAGCGTAACAGAGGGCGCGATGGAAACAGGGGCAAGACGCCCTTGGTCCGTCAGCGGAGCCCCAACCCAGCACTTTCCACCGCCCACTGCACAAAGCAGCCTCGAGGACCTCTCCAGCCTCAGTAACAGCAGTGTGCCTGTGGCCCGGATATGCTGTGTCAGGACGAGTCTCCCGTGTTCCCCTCCCCAAGTGGGCCGCCCTCCCTAGGCACTGCATGTAAAGAAATTCTGGAAACCACAGGTCACCCTGAGCATCCCCATCTCCTGAGACCCAGCAAAAAAATCTAGAGAGCCTCTCTCCTCCTTCCAGTCCACAAAAGACTCACCGGGATCCAGAGCGCCCCAAAAAAGCTGATGGCAGCGGGCTGAGCACTTGGCTCCTTGGACAAGGTGACGGCAGACTCCAGGCCGTTCTCTCTGTTAGAGTGGGGTCCATTGCCAGGGTCCTCAGCGTTGTCCACGTTCTCTTCCAGCTCACCCTGAGCAGAGAAGAGCCCTTGCTGTGGGCACGTCCACATACCACCTCCCACCAGCTGGAAGGACAGCCCATGTGAGAGGTAGGGGCTCCCACGCTGGAAGAGGTATGTGTCCCCTTCCTGGACTGGACTAACATCCTGCCAGGCCCGTCAGGCTGTCGGGGAGCCCCCCGAGGGCGTGACTTTGGCCCTCACCCAAGGGCCTGTGAAGTAACTGTGGCCCCTCCTCCAACTCCCCAGGCCTCCCTGGGACCAGCCTCCGGGTGGAGTGGAGGGCAGGGATAGGACTCACATGGTGCTGAGGTGGTGAGCAGTCCACGTCCTCTGGGTCTGAAAGAAAAATCTTCTAAGAAGCTTCCCAGCAGGCCAGGCCCTCACCTTGCATGGCGTGTGGTCCCCACCCCTCCTCAAAGGGGGTGAGTTGACTTTCCAGCACAAGGGAGCATGGAACCGGGGCTCCGGAGACCACCTTCGAGGTCTGGGTCTCCTAACAATAAGTTGTGTCACTACTGCCTCGTGGACTTTCGTTCTCTTGCTACAAGTGACCATGGCCCTGACTCCCTGACCCGTCTGTCAGGGAGCTGGGAAGAGGCAGCAAAGGTGGAGAGGTCCCCCCAACCTTTCCCTCCTCAGTCTCACGTCTCACGGAAACGCTCAACAGCCCAGGGAAGCAGGCGTTGTTATACTTCTGTCACACATGAGAAAACCGAGGCTCAGAGAGGCTGTCTGTCCCAAGTCACACATCTGTGGCTCTGACCCCACGATCCCACGCTACCCACTGCCTTCTCCCAGGGCCTGACCGGGAGGCTCGGCTCCGGCCCTGTGAGGAGGGAGGGCTCCACTCACATTCAATTAAGAAGAAGAAGGTGACGAGGCCCATGACGGCGGTGATGATGCCGGGCACCACAAAGGACAGGCCCCACTGCTCATCCACCCAGACGCCGGCGATCAGGGAGCCCAGGATGTTGCCCATGGATGTGTGGGAATTCCAGATGCCCATGATGAGCCCCCGCCTGGAGGGGAGGGAGGGAGGGAGGGAGAGAAGAACGGGAAAAGTGAGAAGAGAAGCACAGGGCTCCTGGCGACCGCCCGACCAAGTGCAAAAAGCTGGCTGCCTGCAGCCTCTGAGCTGAAGACCCCTTCAGGGAGGAGCGGGAGGGTTTGCTGGTGTCAAGGGAGTGACAGCAAGGCCGGGGGTCCCGCTCCCCAACCGCTCCCTGAGCAAGCACTCTCTGACTGCTCGCTGCCCCAGGGCCCAGAGCCCCAGCCCTTTCTTCTCTTGCCCTAAGGCCGTGACTCTGAAGTCCTCAACCAGGGGTGACTCTGCCCCCAGGGGACACGGGCACCGTCTGGAGAGTTCCGACCGTCCCAGCTGTGGGTGCGCTAGTGGCATCTAGGGGTAGAGGCTGCTGGACACCCTACACTGTGTAGGACGGTCCCACAACAAAGAATTATCCAGCCCCATATGTCAATAGTGCCAGGGTTGAGAAACCCTGCCCTGAAGAAACTTTTGCACAAAGCCAGTTCAAGGAAAAAGAAAAAAAAAAATTATATATATATATATATATAAATATATACAAACACATATATATGTGTGTGTGTGTATACAAACACAGTTTTATAGGCTTCGTTTTTGTCTTCACGCAAAATGGAAATTCATCTATTAAGAGGAAAAAAGCATAACTGAGGTTGCAGGTTTTAAGGATCAAAACCTTAGCAATGAGAAAATCAGTACTGCTTTTAGTCACTAAAACATGTGTATCTCGGCCTGTGAAAGTCAGCAAGATGGAGGCAAGTTTCTAATCTTTGACCCTGAAATCACATCAGGGGCCACGAGGGACCCACCAACCCAGCCCCCCAGGCGCCGCCCACCCTCCTGTCCCATCACACTCACTTCCCCTTCCCGAACCAGTTGCCCACACAGGTCACCACGGAGGGCCAGCCCGTGGTCTGGACGAGCCCGTTGCAGATCTGCAGGGAGGGAGGAGAGAGGCGGGACAGGCCTGGGCTGAGCGGTGCAGCCTCTGGGATGGGGGCCCCTCCGCAGCACACACTACGCACCCCCTTCCTTCACCTGCGTGCACGCACCCCCTAACCCACCAGCTGATTTCTCCTGTGGCCCCAGATCCCCACGGCAGAGACCAGGCCTCACAGGCACCTCCATGGACCTCAGGGTAACGCTCAGCGCAAACTCACAGAGCCCATGAGGGTGACCACAGGCAATGGGCAATGGGACCCCGCATCGTGATAAAGGAGCACAGGACTGGATGCGCCGGGACCTGGGGCGGCTGGGAAGGACCTGCAGCCTCTACTATCTTTCTGTGCCGGGAACAGAGGCCTGAGTGCAAGGCCAAGGCTCGTACCTGGATAAGAACAAAGTACCAGAGCGCGTGGATGTTCCAGAAATACCCCAGGCCAAAGAGCGAGGTGAAAAGGCCGCTGAGCAGCATTCCGGCTGTAAGGTAGTAACGGAGGGGGAGCCGCTCCCCAAAAATGCCACTGCAGAAGAGAGAGTTGGATCTATGGTAGTCTATGCTACCTGCGCCCTTCGGCTCTCTACCTCCTATCTCTCCGCCCCCCCAACCCAAAGCCACTGAAACGACTCTGCTAAGATGACCACCAGTGACCTCTGTGTTGCCACACGCCAGGGACACCCTCGGTCCTCCACTCACTGGGCTCCTCTGTTTTATTTGACGCTGCTGACCAAGCACCTTGAAGTGCGCTCTCCGTGGCCTCTGTGAGGTCACCGTGGCCCACCTGCCTCCCCCCTTGGCTGACCAGCGCTTCTCATGCATTTTCTCTTGCATCACTTTTATGGTTTTAACTACCAGCTACATATACGTTACACAGCCCAGCTGCATATCTACAGCCCTGAACTCTCCCCCAGAGCTTCACGATCATATCCAGATGCCTTCCAGACATCCTGACTGGGATGCTCCCCAAAACAACTGCCACTCAACAACTCCAAAATCAGAACGCCTCTGCCTCTGCCCCCCACCCTGCCCCGTGTCCTGTGCCCCTCATCTGAGTGGATGTCGCCACCACGTTTGGCCACTCAAGCCAGAAACCACGGGGCTACCTGTTTCCTGCCTCTCCGCCCCACCCTTCACAAGCAACCTCCAAGACCTGTACCTTTTACTTACATCTCTCCAGTGCGTCGTTACTTTATCATCTCTATTACTATTGTTCTCACTCAGGCGTTGCTCAAAGCTCAGCTGAGCTATTATCAGATCTGTTCCTTAGTGTGACCTGGTACTCAGTCCTACTCTCCCTCAAACCTACCTTCCGTCACCCTCACAGCGATCTGACATGTTAATCTGAACACGCCACCCTTCAGAGGTTCTCCTGTGCCCACGGCCTGGTACACAATGACCTCATTCTTCAGCCCCATCTCCTGCATTTTACACTCTGGTAAACCTGTTACTTGTGCCCCCAGACCATGCTGTTTCACACTCGCCTTACTCTGCCCATGCCATTCCCTCCACCTAGCCATTTCTGCATTGCCAAGCCCAATTCTTCTTCATTCGTTCAAGTGTCATCTCCTCCAAGAAGCCTTTCCCAACCCCTCTTCTCTAATCCCAGCTCACACTAAGTGACCCCTCGGAGCCCCCAGAGCGCCCCGTATGAAGCCACCTGTCTGGGAGCCACCACACTGCTTTATAACTAGCTGCTGTTATCGGTCACTCCACTAGACTGTGAGCTCTCTGGAGGTGGTACCCTGCCTCAGTCATCTTTGATTCCTGGGAACAAACATCATGCTTGCTACGTAAAAGCCGTGCTGGGGTCTTCCTAGCATCCAGGGCTATCCTTGAAGGACCCCGGTCTAGGACAAACCATTTCCCAGCCACACCACTGACACTGCCATCTGAGTGCATAAACTCAAAAGGACATCCAGGAAAGCCTTTCCAGGGAAAAGAGCTACTGAAAGTGGGAGCTGGCCCGGTGAAGGAGCAGGTTCGGTAACCGTGGGAGCGCGCTGGCTACGGGCTGACATGATGTGTGCAAGTCTTGTCGTCTCATTTCCGTGTGGGGGGGCCCGAGCTTTTTCCCTTTGACCCTGCTGCCCCCAGGTCGGCCAAGGGGAGACAGCAGCTCTGAACGGTTCTGCTGCGGGCAGTCACAGGCTCCGCCTCTCTCTTACCTGATAAACATGCCGATGGCATAGGCCACGAGGAAGGCGTTGTCCACTGCCCCCAGGAGTTCCTTGTAGTTGCTCTGGTCTGAAAGCCGATGGGAGAGGCAGAAAGCTGGCTGGCTGCTTGGACGCCCCTGCAGGAAGCCCTTTCCGGCCCCGGCTGACCCTCTCCTGGGTAGGGGGAGTGGGCTGTGGGAAAGAACAGCTTGCCCCGCTCTTACCAAATGGGGCCCAGTTGCACCACGTGGTGTCGTTGAGCCTGTGGGTGTCGCCGATGGGCTGGATCATCTCTGAGCAGTTGTGGTGCAGACGGCTCTGGAGGAGCCACGGGTGCACAGGTCAGGGGGCATCCTGCGGCCCCGAAAGGAGCAAGCAGCCTCCAACACACCAGCCCCGCTGCCCCCCTCGACCGGACCCCACGCTCCCTCCTCCGGCAAGAACTGGCTCCAGGGGCAAGTGGCCACAGCAGAGCCTCGGTGAAGGGCAACGGGGGTCTACGTGCAGGGTAGACATGGGGCCCAGGGTGTCTGCTCTCTGGCTCCACCCGCAGCCCCCGACACCACCGTCTTGGTGAATAAACCCAGGAAACTCTCCTGGGAAAAGAGAACTGCTGAAAGTGGGACTCTGCCAGGGGGAAGGAGCGGGCTCAGTGACCAAGGTAAGGGAACAAGGATGGTTATATGCCGAGTTCCAGACCGTTCTACGGAAGTGTATTTCTGCTGGGGCCCAGCATCTCCTGCTTTCTTCCTTACGCCCAGGCCAGCCTCACCTTGACAACACTGATGGGCTTCCTGGACATGTGATAACAGGTGTAGATGAGGAAAGTGATCAGCAGGATGAAGCCTCGGTACCTGCAGGGAGAGGTGGGCAGCTGGGCTGGCAGGGCGCTCGGACCTCCGCCTCTACTGTGTCCAGGAAGCATGCACCTGTGCCCATTCTAGCAGCCTCAGAGCCGCAGCACCACCAACTCTTCTACATCAGGCTCCCCTCCAGACACAAGTTCCTTGGGGCAGAGGCCAAGGGGAGGGTAGGAACAGACGCCAGAGGCCAGAGTGCTTGGGGGGCCCCATGTCCCTGCTCCTGCTACCGAGGCCTCCCGACAGAGCTAGCCCAGCATCAGCGCCCTAGACGACACCAAAGTACCCCCTCCTGCTCTTACCACTGCCCATCACCTCTGCTTCTCTCTGGCCTCACTAAGATCGGGGTGCCTCTGTGTGTGTGAGAGATGGGGGCAGGGAGATAGAACTGTATTTAAAATACTGGACATGCTGGAAGCCGGCAGGAGGCTGATGTGGGAGAAGGGTCTGTCTTTAAAGTGAGGTCGGGACTTTCCTGGTGGCGCAGTGGTTAAGAATCCGCCTGCCAACGCAGGGGATACGGGTTCGAGCCCTGGTCCGGGAAGATCTCACATGCCGCAGAGCAACTAAGCCCGTGTGCCACAACTACTGAGCCTGCGCTCTAGAGCCCGTGAGCCACAACTACTGAAGCCTGCGTGCCTAGAGCCCGTGCTCCGCAACAAGAGAAGCCACAGCAATGAGAAGCTCGCACGCTACAACAAAGAGCAGCCCCCCGCTCGCCACAACTAGAGAAAGCCCGCGCACAGCAAAGAAGACCCAATGCAGCCAAAAATAAATAAATTAATTTTAAAAATAAATAAATAAAATAAAGTGAAGTCGACGCTGCTCTTAAGCCCAGAACATGGCAGAAACAGCACCTGCTGCAGCCCAAAACCTAGCTGGAAATGTGGCAACAGAAGGAAAGCTGGTGACAGAACCCAGGTCCTCTGCCCTAGTCCGTTCCACTGGACACAGGGGTCATCCTTTCCATCTGTGGCTCACACATCACATGGGCCCTCTCACACAGTGCTTCTCATCCCATGCGCTGGTCTGGGGCGGAAAGAACAGTTCAGCCAGGCACCACCGAAGTTTCCACTGAGTGCTCCCCCTTCCCCTTCTGCCGAGGCTCTGAGGAAGGGCTTCCATGTCCTCCTGAGTCACAGCATCAGCTGAGACGAGTCAGCAGCCGGGAGCCAGGAAGTACATGGAAAATAGACCTCAGCATGGACTCTAGCCCAGGAGAAAGACCAGAGCCTTGGTTTCTTAAAGAGCCCATGGAGAAGGTGGGGACGAAGGGGAAGAGGGCCTGAAACCCTTTTTATCCCTGGGATCCACGAACCAAAGGACCAGGACACTGGAGGCTCAGCCTGCCCTCTCCAGGGATCTGCCTCCAAACCCCAAATCACTTCCTCCCAAGCATGTCGCGAAGGCTCCTGCTTGTGAGATGAAGGGGTGTTTCAGCAGACCAGAGGCTGAATTCAGGCTGGGCTACCAGGGCCCTTCACCCCTGGACTCGTTCTCTGTCTCATTCCCTCCACTGCCTCACAGTTTATCTTCTGAAGAGACTGAAGGTACATGTGCCCCCGCCGTCACCTGGCTTAACATTTCTCGGTGGCTCTCCATTCCACTAAGAACGAAGCTCTCTCTAGCTGAATCTTATGCTCTCTCTACTGCCCAGCCTCTCTGGCTCCCCATTGCCGAGGGTGCATGGCTGGGGGGGAGTCACCAGGGGTTCTCCAGGGAATCTGGGGTTACTCCAAGGGACTGTCACAGTGACCCTGTGACATACACAAGCTTGGTGGCAGCAATGTTTTCCACTTGGCAAATGGCTCATGACTCCTACCTCAGGAACTTCCAGAATCTGGTGGCAGGGTTGGGGGTGTCTCTGAGAGAACTGGAGAGGCTGCCCAGTGAGGCTTCTTCAAAGTGCACAAGATGGAAGAAAATCACAGCCCTACAGATAACACTCACCAGTGTCCTGCCCGGGGAGCTGCTGAGTCTGGAAAAAAGCTGAAAGCTTTGAGGGATGACTCTAATTTACTGTGTAACCAAATGAAAGTTTCTAAGCCTTTTTTGCTTCCGGTTTCCTCATCAGATGCCCACGGAGGACAGTGCCAACCACATCTAGCTCAAAGACCAGGGAACACAATGTAACTCTCACCCTAGTCCCTACGTGTCTGTTGGGCCACCTTTACGACCCCCCGGGATCAGCTGAGTCTATCTCGGCTGCCACCTGGATACAGCCATTGACCCTGGTGACAGATCAGATCTCCTCTGGGCCTGAAGGATCCCCAGGCCCCACTGAGCACCCCCCCAGCACTGACTGTCCTTCCTTGACAGGCCAGGCAGGGAGGCCCAGGCTGCAACTCAGCCATGCCGAGCCCACGCAGGAGATGCTCAGACACGATGAGGGATCAAATGGCACAGCCCTGCTGGCAGCCACCTTTCTCCTCCCTCGCTCCTCCCACCACGACACTGCTTCAGCCCCAAGTGCCAACACCTGCCCACCTCAGGTCACCTGCCCTGGTTTTCTCCAGCCTGTGGTCCCCAGTGTTCTTCCTTATCTGCCTTCTGGAGTCCTGCCCCTCCCAACCTTGCATGGCAGAAGCTAAGAAAGGACAGCAGGCACACCCAGGCCCATTTCTGACATCTCGATTCTCTCTGACAGAAACAGGACTGCCTTCCCATCCACATCCTGCCATATGCCAGGCACTGTGCTAGGGACCCAGAGAAGCTGTTAAGAGAGACCGCTGCCCTCCAGGGGCTCGCAGGTCAGCAGGGAGACAAACAGAATTGGTGCGACAGTGCCATAAAAGAAGGCAGCCCTGCATGACACGGAAGCAGGGACACGGAGACCAGCTGGGATGGGAGCAGTGTCAGGAAAGGATTCAGGAGGTGAGGCTTCAGCTGAATCTTCACAAACAAGCAGGAGGTGGCCAGGTCCACCAGGGCTGGGGCGGGAAGCGGCGCCAGGGAGAGGGAAGTACGTGTGCAAAAGTGCGGAGGCGTGAACAGCAATAATACCTGTCTGGGGAACTCTATGTAGCCAGAGGTCTGGAAGGTGGGACTGGGCCAAGCATGGAAGGTGAAGGAGTGGGGAAGGAGGGAGGGGACAGGTCATGGAGGGCCTAGGGTGAGTTTCGACTGTCTCTTGGGGTGATGAGGAGTCACTGAAGAGGGGTGGGATTTTCTAGGTCAGAGGGTTCCGGACACCTCCCAGGCTAAGCCAGATGAAGACCCAGGGCTCTGCCCTGCTGATTAGTTTGGGAAGCTCCAGACAAGCTTCCTCGCAGAAGGTAGGGCTGGTTCCCTCTGCCTCATCCACACTGCCAGCCACCCTCTAGGGAGACCCTCGGTGGTGCATTTCAGGGAGCTGGTTTCTGTAAGAGAAAAGAGCAAGGACTTAGGAATCAGGCGAAACCTGATTTCACTCCTTACACCTGTTAGTGGTCTGCAAAGTAGTGTTTATCACCTTTCTCATAGGGCTATTGACAGGTTGATGAGATGATGCATAGGACAGCTCTTACATGTTCCTCACACCCAGTGGACACTTAAAAATGACAGCTACTACGATTTCAGATTTTGAGGAAGGAAAGCTGGAGGGGGCGGAGGCAGCCCGTGCTGCTCTGTTACGGGAGGTGAGCAGGGTGTGGGTTAGCACCAAACTCCTCTGAGTGGTGGTGGTTCCAGGCCCTGGATTTGCCTGTAAGGTAGGGATTTGGAGGCCAGCATGGCCACGCCTCCCACATGCCTGGTATACAGAGGTGGGCTAGAGGGACACGAAGATGCCCCGAAGCTACCAGTGCGCATGCGGGAGCCTGCAACGGGGAGACAGCAGAGGCTGGTCCACTGGGCCCACCCATGTTCTCCCTTGGGAGTAGACAGGGAGACTTAGCAGAGATCCACAGTCATGCTGATCTGCCAGATTCCAGCCCTGTCCAGAAGCTCGGCCTGACCTTTCTCTCAGCTCTAACCCCATCCCTCAGTAGGAAACCTGACACCCAAGATAGCAGGAGAGTCACAGGGAGGGAGGTGGTGGGGCAGAAGGACCTCAGACTGCTGTGCGATGCTAGGATGGGCACTGGCCCCCTCTGGGACTCCCTGCCTGGACCACAGCACAATGGCGGCATGAGCCCAGAGGGGCACAGCTAGCTGGGCAGAGCATACTTGGGGCCTCCCCTTAGTCAAGTCCTCTTTCCATTCCACTCTGGCAGCTCTTCTGAGAAAAAGGCCAAGGTGCCATAGTTCAAAGGGGACTGAGGACATGGGCCCGGGGAAGGGCTGGGTTGACACACAGGCTGTCGAACTCACAGTAGCTCACAGGGAAGATAGCTGACGCGCTCCTGCTGCCTGGAGAACCCGCAAGTTTCACTTCTGCTTTCACAAGCCCTTCTTGCAGAAACAAGAGGCCCCAGAAAGGGAGCAGGGGGGAAAATACACAGTCGGGCTTCGCCTAGCTTGCCCCAGGGCGGCTGCGAGGGGGAGGGGTGGCAGCCCAGGTGTTGGCCAGGCTGGGCAGGCAGGCCAGAGACCCAGGAACGTGCGTGGCGAGGCCCACAGACTGTTCCAGGCAGGGTGCCCACCCCGTGACCCTCTAAGTGTGTTGGCAAGAGATGGCACTTTTAGAGTCTCACCTCCCCCTACACGGCACTGGTTACTGAGTAACTAAGTCAGATAGAGAGGTGGACTAGCTATCTCTTAACTATTAGCTGACAGTCCAACTTATTCTTTCAAATGAGCATGCTAATAGCTTTATGGACCTCATTAAGACTCTGCACTAGAAACGCTTCTGAGGTAGGGGCAAAGAACAAGTCTGCCAAAGCAGCAACAGATAACGAACAAAACCCCCAAAGGACCTGCTACCACCACCATCACAACAGAAAACAAGAGAGCCCAGCAGAAGGGTGCAGACCTCAGGAGACAGTGGAAAGAGGTTTCTTCTCTCCAGCGTCTGCCCAGTCATCCCCGGCCCCTGCATCCCCCTCCCTGCTTTGCAACAACATTGCCCACGGTGCTGACGGCTCCTATCCCCATGGCAGGCCAACAGGGAATTAAACTCCCTCACTGACCAATCCCTACCACTTCCTGCCTCAGCCCAGCCCTTAAGCCAAGTCTGGGGCAGCTAGTAGATGTCGGGCTACTCAGGTTGGGACAGACTGGACTGGCTGTAGCTGCAGGTGACCTTGACACTTGCCCGGAGGAAAGTGCCACTTGGTGGCCTGTCCTTGGATGTGCCTGTCCCGGGACTCAGCAGATCTGAAAAGGAGAGAGGGCTGGGGACAGTAAGAACCAGGCCGATGGTGACAATGCCATCACCCCGCCCCCTGCCAAGCCCTCCACTGCCACTGGGACACACCCTGGTAGGGAAAGGCCAGCCTGGAACAGACAGCACAGGGCAGAGCCCTGAGCCAGGCCTTCCACTGACAAGATGGGACAGGACAGGCCAGGTCTGGGAGGGCCTCTGAGAACAGAGGAACAAAGCCCTCTTGGGGCTGAGAGCCAGCCCAAGGACTCCTCCACCTACTGCCCCTCCTCCAGATGGAACCTGGGCATTTGCTCAGGGGCATCAGGTTGACAGGGCTCGGTCCCAAGATCCTTCCCAGAGAAGGGAGCCATTGGCCAGTAGCACAAGGAGCCCGGGACTTTCTAGAAGGAATGAGTAGATAAGATAATGGTCTTCTTTAGGAGAGTGGAAAATATAAGCTAGATTGCTTTGCCTTGAGAAGGAATCTAGGCAGGGGAAGCCTGAGTGCTCAGACAGAATGAAAAGACGTGGCTTTTAGCTACAGCATGTGGTTTCGTTTAGGTACCTGGAAAAACTCTGGAGGAGTGTGAGAGCTGGTAGGGTTTGGAAGAAGTGGTCAGCGGGCAGTTGGTGGTCTCTCTTCTGAAGAGCGGCTACGCAAAGAGCACAGGTGGGAATGCGTTGATGGTGGCAGGGCCCTCCTCCCCAGGGAGCTAAGATGAGGACCCTCCTCTCGGGATTCCCTGGAGGCTTGGCCCATGGCCCACCCTCACCTACTCCTTCTCCCCAGCATGAAGGACCCAGGGGAGGAGGCACGAGCCAGTGGGCAAAACGAGAGCAGTGATACCGCCCACCCCGCACACCAGTTTGGGGACAATCAGATGGGGGCGTTGTGGGCTGCAGTGACTCCAACCCTGGTGTCTGACTCCAGTTCTGGCGTTGCTTCGGGACCACTCAGCTCTGACCTCAGCACTCAGGTGGCACAGCTTGACGGGAAGAAGTAAGGTCTTGGCCATCCATACAGACCACCCCCAAAGCCTGGCTGCCTTCTAGACCAGTGCGTGGTCCCTGAGGCCGACCGCCCCACCCAAAGCCAGGGAGGCGCGCATCAGTCTGCTGTGTAAGGAGGGAAAGAGGAAACAGCGGAGAGGAAGAGGAAGCAGAAGGCGGCTGGGGAGAAGACAGCAGTCATGTGCGGGTGGAGGAGGGAGCCACGCAGGTCACATGCTCTTTGGGGGTCCGCCTGAAGAGCCCGAGGAAGGGAAGGGGGTGGGGACAGAGACGGTGGGCTCAGCCTTCCAGATCCTCCACCAGGCTCTCTCCTTCCTTCTCGGAGCTGCCTCTTGCCATCACCACTCTTTTTTTTTTTTTTTTTTTGTGGTACGCGGGCCTCTCACTGTTGTGGCCTGTCCCGTTGTGGAGCATAGGCTCCGGACGCGCAGGCTCAGTGGCCACGGCTCACGGGCCCAGCCGCTCCACGGCATGTGGGATCTTCCCGGACCGGGACACGAACCCGTGTCCCCTGCATCGGCAGGCGGACTCCCAACCACTGCGCCACCAGGGAAGCCCACACCACTCTTTTTAAGGAGCCCTTTCTGATGCTCTTACCGGGCATCCCTGGGCAGTTACCAGGAAGAGAAGGAAGACAAGAGAAAGCTACTTTGCAGCATCTGGGTCCCTGGTCTGAGGCCATGGCAGAATAGGGAAAAGGCCGTTAAACCAAAAGAGGCTGCGTCTTAGCTTCTGGTTCTGTTGCTGTGACCCTGGGCGAGCTGTCTCACCTCTCAGCCTCAGCTTGAGCTTCTTGTAAATGGGATAGTAAACTCCTGTCACATGAGGCTGCCCTAAAGACAAACTGAGATAACATTTCGCCTCTCAGCCTCACTTTGATCTTCCTTTGACTAAGGTAGTAAAGTCCTGTCACATGAGATGTCCATAAGGGTTGATGAAATGAGATGCGATGCATCTGGCAGCAGAACCTCAGCAAACTCCGGCGGGCAGAGCCACTGGTCCCCGCTGCAGCCTCCAGCCCGCCTCGGCCTTGGCGGGCTTGGGGGAGGGCAGCGAGCTGGGAGCTCACGGCCCCTGCTTTCCTGCCTGCCCAGTGCCCCACACATTCCTGCTCATCCAGCAGGAATGTCACCTGGTCCTCCTCCCACAGGCTCCTCTCCTCGAGCCCTGAACTGCTCCCTCCCCACAGGCCCCAGGAAGCGGGCCCAGCCCCATAATCAGCAGCCATACTCATCTCTCTGGCAAGATGCCCACGTTGCCATCTGTCCCCAGACGTGCCCACGCGGACGCTGGCACAGAAGGCGGGGCACCGGCCAGGCCCAGGGCCTGGGAGGACTCAGAGGGGCTGTGGCTCCTGCGAGGACACTGCCTGACCCCGGGGGCCCTGACGGGAGAAGGAGGGGCAGTGCCATCCTCCTGGGCAGAAACTCCTCAGTCTCTGCCTTCTGCTTGCACACCTCGTGCCACCTGCCTCTCAGCCTCCTGTCCGGAACCGCGCCTTCAAGCCCCAGGCTCCCACCAGCTGGGGCTGCACGTGACCAGTGCTGACAACACAGGCTACGTCCTCACTGCCGTGCCTTCGCCAGCTCCACGGCTCCACTCAGAATACCTCCAGGTCCACCAAGACAAATGCTACCTGTTCCTCCTAATGTAGATGAAACCCTCCCGCCACAGAAACTCACAAGCACCGTGCAATTACCAAGTACTAAGTGCACACCAGGCACTGGGCTAAGTGCTTTACATATCTTCTCCCTTAATTTCACTAAAACCCTGGGATAGAGGTATATTGCTATTTCCATTTGAAAGACAAGGACCTGGAGCCTTAGAGATTTAGTGATTTGTCTCAAGTCCAAAGGCTATGTTTTCTTTTCCCCTCCCACACTCTAATCGGGAGGAAAGACCGTGCTTGGGAGTCTAACTAACCTGGATTCAAATTCACCTCAGTTACTTACTAGCTATGCGGCGCTTGACCAGGTCCATAACTGCTCTGTGCCTCATTATCCCCATATAATGGGGAATTAGGTGGGGAAACAAATAAAGACCTTGCAGTGAACCACAAACACAATGCCTGGTACAGAGCAGTAGGAAATGCGAGTAGAAAAATAGTCAATAATTAATGTTTAGTCAGTGCTTAATATGAGCCTGGCACTGATCTAAGTATTTTACCTGCTGCATCTCGAGACAATCTTTAATCCTCACAGCGACCTGACGAGGTAGGTGTTACAAGTATCCTCACGGTACAAACAAGGAATCCAAAGCTCAGGGCCAGCCCACCCTCTGGTGTCCTGCTCCAGGACCGTCTGCTTTCTTCACTTCTGCTTAAAAGCCCTCCTCGGGTACAGGTGGAAGCAGCAAATGTGATAATGAGGGTACACGCCCTCTCTCCAGCTTGATCCTTAATTCCGAGAAAGTAGGACCGTGTCTTAATCATCTTTGTAGGCCTCACAGTGTAACACGATAGTGTGCCTACAGTAGAAGCTACACTGACGTTCGGTGTCTGTTAGGAGTCCAAACCTCCATGCATCAGGAAAGAAGTAAAGGAACACTTATCGTGCGCCCTCCATCAGCCACAGGAGGTCAAGGATGTTCACGGATCACTTTTGCCTTCAAGAACCCACCTGACTTTCACCCACGAGGGAACTGAGTCCCAGAGAAGTTAACTACACAAGGCACACAGTGGTGAGAGGATTTCAATCCGGATCTGTCTTAAACCCGGGAGATGTGGGAGAACACAGTGGTTGGAGTCACACTTTAACAAGTGTGTAAGTGACGTGTGTGCCTGTGGAGTTGTGCCTCCTGAGCTCTTCTAAAATGCTGGAGTGGGACAGGCTGTTCACAGTGATCCACTCTCCCTGCCCCTCATTTTCTCTGAAATATAAGTTACTTTGGTTAAAGGGTATAATTAATGTATACGAATAAGACTCTACTAGGAACAATAGTGGCAGAGAGATACAACTTTGAACATATACGGTAATGAGATATATTTTTGTTTATTATGGGAAAAAAAGAGTCGTAGAATATTTCACTTATATAAGTATCTCAGAAATTGTTTGCTGTGTGAGAAATTTCTAAAGGTTTCTCAATGCCCTCTTGGTCTATGGTCTGTTTCTATGCATCAGCACCCTGGTGGTGCTTTGCCTGGTGGTAACAGTAGAATGTTACCAGTCATGATTTCAGCTATGATTTTAAATGTTACCTGGGCTGCAACCTTACTTCTTTAATTTGAATCTAGCATCTTCCAGGTCAGTGGTTTTCAACTGGGGATGTACATCAGACTTTCCTATGGAGTGTTATTAAAACATAGATGTTTAGGACTTACTCCAGACTTACTAAATCTCTTCAGTCAACATTCTTGGTATCTCCTTGTACATTATGTAAATTATGTATTGGGGTTTTTATATATCTCAAGATTTTTTCCTCTATAAAAATTATGCTCATCATTTTTATGAATCAGATATAATGTTCACTGTCTTCTTTGAAATTAGCCTTAGTGTGTTTTTAGACATTGTCTAATTTTTTTTTTTGGATTGGCTTTATTTTGTTTTACATACCTCAGGAATAATCAGACTTCCTTGTTAGCTGCATTTTTCTTGTCATGAATTCTCATCATATCATTCACTTTTGAAAATTATCATTAATAAGTTAATCCATACCTCTTTAGGTCTCTGTCCCTTACAGATAGTTTTTGTTCTACTCTGATGCTCCCTAAAGGATGTGCAGTCAGCTATAGGCCAAAGGTTTTACCTTCAGCAAACAAGAACTGTCTCAGAAAAGCACAGGACCAGGTACATACGGACTCCTGATGACATCACTCAGATATCTTTAAGAACATACCAGTGGACTGAGTCAGGATTTCCAAAACTCTTCAGCAAAGAAGCTGACTGGTTTATGTGGTTGCGAACCCCAGATTCAGCAGAACAAGAATTAATCACTTAGGACTGAAAGAACTGATAAGGAATGACTGTCACGTTTGGAATATTACTGATGTTGTTATAGTGTTCAATCTTCTGAATATATAAGAAAGCCCTTTCTCTTTCTTCTTAAGCTGTCTGTAACCCATAACAATTTAGGAGACCCTGTTTTTGTAAACTGAAACATTTGTAAATACCTTATTCTCCCTGCCTGACCCCTCGGAATTCAGAAACTTTTTTTGAGTCTTCTTGCTTTTTATAAAATATGGTTATTTGCAAAAGTTCAATAGGAATTTTTTTTTTTTTTTTAACCAGAACATATTAGAAAACTTGGTTTTACAACCAAGGCCTTGCCTGGAATGTCGTACTTGACAATGATGCTCATTTAATCAGATATTGCTGCCACTTTAAAGGAATTAAGGTTGACAGCCAATACAAAACCCGTCTAAGAAAACTGGCTTACTGTGTTCCCTTACACACAAATCAGGAAGGTCACTCCCTGGCAGGCCCAGGAAACTTAGGATATTTGGGGGACCTCAAGAAGAGAGGAATTTGCCTAAATTTATAGGTACAGCAGGTAAAACCTAGTGGAGACAGTTTCTTGGCTTGGCTTCCTAATCTCAGAACAGTAAATAATAGAAGGATTTTAAAAGTCCAATCCAAGATCCCTTATGAAAACTTCCAGCAAAGTGAACTTAACAAGGCCTATACAGTAAATTATGTATATAGATTATCAGATCAAATCTAATGAGACCAACCCTATTTTGTGATCAAGAATAATCTTTCTTTGAGACTATTTTTGATCCCAGCAGGGCAGACTGTAGGGAAAAAAATGTGTGTTTCTCTGGAGAACTGTGCATTGCCCAGAGGACACCCCTCCAAGTTATCTGATTCTTGTCTTTCACTGAGCTTGAATTCCATGAAGTGGTAAGTAACTGGTAAGTCATATAAAATATGTCCATGAACTGACAGAGTTTCAATAGTCTTCCCTCCCAATCAGTTTTGCCTCAATATGCCTAACTTACAAATGGGGACGTTCTTTGTATTCTCTTTTCAAAACTGTGGTAAAATATATGTAACATAAAATTTAACGTTTAACCACTTTAAAGTATGCAGTTCAGTGACATCAAGTACCTTCGTATTGGGGTGCCACCATCATTACCATCCACCTCCAGAACCTTTTCATCTTCTCAAGCTGCACCTCTGTACCCATTAAACAATAACCCCCCATTCTCCCCTCTCTGGGTTTTTCTTTTGTGTCAATTATAACATCTTCTGGCACCCTCATTATGAGTGAAATAAAATCTTTTCAACACATGTTCATTTTTATATCCTTACGAGAGTCATGATCTTTTTTTCTGAAAAATATCTTTTAAGAGTCCTAAACTCAAAAAGGACCAAATAAATAATCTAAATGAGTGAGGAAGGCTGGGAGTGTGAGGACTGTCCCCAGTGAGTGAGGAAGCCTGGGAGTGTGAGACTGTCCCCAACTGACCATCCTGATTTGCCCAGGACTGAGGGGGCTCGGGATGCAGGATTTTCTGTTTTAAAACGGGAACAAGCTGGCCATATTAAGAGCTTGCACTCCATCTAAAAGGGGCTCCTACCCCTAATGATATAATTGGGGAATTTAAGCCTGAGACTGTTACATCAGAGAAGCGAGGAATCTGGCTATCTACGTTGTTTTATAATTTGTAAACGATGGCAACTAACACAATATTAAACAAAACCAAAATTCTGTGCAGACCAAGCAAACTGCTCCAGTGTGGCCTCTGATGAAGAATGAGCTGAAAGCCCTCCACCCCACCACACCCCCAACCCCCCCCTCCCCCCCGATCCGCGGCCTCCTCAGGACTCCTTGGTCAGGAGGAAAACTCCTGTGGAAGCCGCTGGCCCGCTGCTGGGGTGACTACCCTGCTGAGGTGCAGCTGCTGCTCTGATCTGAGACGCATGCCCTCCCGGGAGGGTGTCTCTCTGGGCCCAGAAACCCTCAAGGCAAGCTCCCAGGACCACTGGGTTCTGGCCTTCGTGTTATCCAAGGGCCAAAAGAGACCAAAAGGACCACTCGACAACTCCAATGGCCACTTTTTCAGCAACTCCGCCACGCCCTGACCTCGGTTCCCTAGCCTGCAAGCCCGGCTCCCCCGGGTGCTCAGCCATAAAGGAGGCGCTCTGAAGGTCTCCCTGGGGGCGGGTGGGGGTGTGTGCGTGTCTGGAGGTGCGGATGCAAACGGGCACCGGCTGAGACTCTCCTGGGCAGCCTCCCAGGGAGGGGTCCTGCGGAGGCGGAGCGAGCTAGGGCGTGCGTGCCACCCACCTCCCCGCCGACCGGCCAGATCCTGTCAGAACCCGCCGCCGCGCCGCCCCCCCCGCCCCCCCCCCCCCCCACCAGCACGCTGGGACTCCCGGCCGCCCGAGTTGGATCCGCCAAACCCGAGGGAGAGGGAGGCCGTCCTGGCCCGGCGCCCCCCACCCCGCAGGCCCTCTCACCAGCTGTCCCTGGAGAAGGCGCGGAGGAACCAGACGCCCGGCGCCAAGGAAGACCGCATCTTGCCCGGCGATACCCGAAGCGAAGCCGAAGCAGAGGAGGATGCAGAGCTGGGCACGCGCCCCGAGCTGGCAGTCCCCAGAGTTTAAATGCCCCGCCGGCCGGCCCGCCCCGACGCCGCAAACCGTGGCCTTCAGCCCCCGCCCCCTTGCGCCTGACCGCCCTCGGGCCCGGCCGAGCGCAAAGCTCACGCCCACTGCCCATCCTACGGCCGGCCTCGAGCACGGACTTTTCTCGTGCTCTGCCTCCGGGCTAGGGACCCGCGGCCCTCCGAGCCTCTGGGGCCTCTCCTTTGGTCTGCGCTTGTCGGCTCACTTCCCTCCGGGGAACCGAAAGCTGCGATCCTAGATTCAGTCAGCTCTGCGTGACCTTCCGTCTGCCTTCAGCTGCTCCTGCAGTGCCTTCCTATCCTGATTAGCTGTGGCGCAGACACAGATCGGGAAACTGAGGCAGGCTGGAGGGCCAGCGTCCCACAGGACAATGATTTGAGTGCCAGCGCCCCCTGGGAGTGTAGGTGTCCCAACAGGGACTTTCTGTCCCACTCAGATTCCAGATCACGCGGTGAGCCAGACAAGACCCTACCGCACCTCGTCCACGGAGAGACTGATACCCCCCACCCTGCCTCTACTCCCCACGGTGACTGTGCAGCGGCCACTCCTGCTCTCCCTTCTGAAGGCCCGCAGCCATGCAACAGTGAAGGGCCCCTCTGAGGCAGAGTTCCGTGCTCTTAAAAGTGCTCTGCAGACCTCTAGCCTGAAGATTTCCAGGGTATGTTTCCACCTATAAAAAGCAGTGATTGTGAGATCTTTGTCTATGAACCCAAGGGTGAACTAACTATAGAGGGAAGCATTGGCCTGGAGAATAAAATGGTTAATAGAACATGAACTAGGAACTTGTCTGGGCAAATAGATTTCAGCCCTAAGCCCACCCTGCCCCTCACTCCTAGGAGTGCCCAGACCCAAAGTGCAAGGTCAGAGAAGGGCAGTAACAGCTACACCAAACAGGTTCAGACCCAGGAGAGTGGGCTTGGCCGCTACCAGCCCCGGAATCAGGCAAAAAGAGGTAAACAGTTGTAAAACCCTCTGGTAACGCCAGGCAGTCAGGGGCAGGGGTCTCGTGGCAGAAATGAAGACAGTAACAAACAGAAGAGGGCAGGAGGTAGATAACTACAAAGGAAAGGGGACAGGGGTTAGAAGGAAGAAGCTGTGCTGGGTTGTTTAAGGTATGGAGCTGAAACACTGAGGAAGAGCACAGCTACCAGCAGCTAACTCAGCCCTTAATTATACCACACAGGGTGCCCAGATGTACATTCATTTCGTTCTTACAGGTCAGGGAGGTGGGCATTATCCATCTGAGAAGACTGACTACCCATGCTGGTTTGCCTGGGACAATCCCAGCAGACACCCGCTGTCCCAGAACGTATGATGGACAGCTCTGGGGTCAGTAACACCCAAAAGACATTAGGCCTGAAAGAAGGCAGATTAAGGGTGGAAAATAAAATGGGATAATGAGCTGATATCACCAGGAAGAGAGCTGCCTGTGTCCAAAGGACTAGAGGGAAGAAGAAAGTTGAATACAGAGGAGCCAGGGAAGCGGCTGAGGTCACTTGAAGCTACACGGGAGGAGTACGTGGATATCAGCAAGGGCTCCAGGGGTGCTATCCAGACTTCAGCAGTGGGGAATGTCTATCTTTCCATTCCAGACAGAGAGAAGCCAACGCATAAGACGCATTAGCGCTCATTTTACATGCCCCTCTGGAGAAGGTGTGTTTGTGCCCCTCAGGGGACCATGCTTGTCTGTGGCTGGAACCCTCAGAGAGGCATAAAGAATACGCCCTCGTGGTGGTATGGCTCTTATTCATGCTGTAACAGTGAGTGGCTGGGAGCAGGGCCAGTCCTGAGACAGTCTTTGCCTTGTCCTAGTGGCTTCCTGTGAATTCAGGGGCCAGGATGGCAGCAGGGACAGTCCTACCAATGTTCCTCACTTGCTCCTGTGTGTGACCTGACAGTATCCTCGCTTCCTGCTGCCTGGGGGAGTGACAAAGAAGGATACTTCTTTCACTCAGCTACACAAGCTCTCTGCCCTCGACTCACCTTCCTGTTATCTGGCCCCCTTCACATGCTACCTCCTCGTACCTGGCAGGGTGTGGACAGTAGTATCTGAAGGCAATAAGGAGGGAAGGGATGAGCGATTGAACCACACACTAAAGAAAGAGAGCCTTAGTTCTTATTGTGGGTAGCCCTATAATTGGCCAAAAATGCTTACTATGCCTTAGTATCAGACACCTGAAAACAGGCGCCGGCAGATAATGACCTTTTTGCCCATCAAATACCAGTTCCTATTGCTAGCAAGTTTCATTGACCATCCATGGGACTTTTTTGGGTAGTCAGTTATCCGTTTAGGTCCTTCTAGATATAGCAACGAGTGTCCTCCCTGGTTTTTTCAAAGGGACCCAGGGACCTGAATTCTTGAGAAAGTCTGTGAGAACAAGTGCCACGAGGACAAGCCATTAGGCAGCAGAACCCTCGCGTTTCCCTGCACACACACGATCATCATTCTTTGAACACATCTCCGTTCTCCCACTTCTGTCTCACTGAACAGAGAATAGCACGATTTTTTGTGATAGAGTCAAAACCCAGACCCTTGATTAGTGGGGTAGGAGTTGAGCTATTAGGAGAAATTGGGATTACTCAACCTTTTAAAGGTTCAATTTCATATTAGGCCTGTTGATTGAGATGCCAAGTGTAGTGAAAAGAACATGGGTTTTGAGGCAGAGCCAGCTCTGGCTCTCCTACTTCTCCGAACCTCAGTTTTCTCATCTGTAAAATGTGGATAATAACATTTATCTTGCAAGGTGGCTGTAAGAGTTTAAAATTATGCATATAAAAAGTGTCTGGCCATACTAAATAGGTTTGATAAGTGGAGCAATTAATATATTGCATGAGCAAACATACAGCTTGAGGATTAGATATTGACTACAACTGATAGAAACAGATGGCCGTTAAAAATGAGAACAAAATATAGGCGCCAAAGGATCGAGTCCTTAAAAAGTATCAATGGGTGTAACAGAATAGATTTGACCTGCAAAGTCTTTAATATCCTGTGTGTGTGTGTGTATCTGTGTGTGTATGTGGGTATCTGTGTGTGTGTGTGTGTGTGTGTATGTGGGTATCTGTGTGTGTGTGGGGGGGTATCTGTGTGTGTATGTGGGTATGTGTGTGTGTGTGTGTGTATGTGGGTATCTGTGTGTGTGTGTGTATCTGTGTGTGTGTGGGTGGGTATCTGTGTGTGTGTGTGTGGGTATCTGTGTGTGTGTATGTGGGTATCTGTGTGTGTGTGAATGTATATGTGGGTATCTGTGTGTGTGTGTGTGTGAATGTATATGTATGTGGGTATCTGTGTGTGTGTGTGTGTATGTGGGTATCTGTGTGTGTGTGTGGGTATCTGTGTGTGTATGTGGGTATGTGTGTGTGTGTGTGTGTATGTGGGTATCTGTGTGTGTGTGTGTATCTGTGTGTGTGTGGGTGGGTATCTGTGTGTGTGTGTGTGTGTGTGTGTATGTGGGTATCTGTGTGTGTGTGTGGGTATCTGTGTGTGTGTGTGGGGGGTATCTGTGTGTGTGTATGTGGGTATCTGTGTGTGTGTGTGAATGTATATGTGGGTATCTGTGTGTGTGTGTGTGTGAATGTATATGTATGTGGGTATCTGTGTGTGTGTATCTGTGTGTGTGTGTATGTGGGTATCTGTGTGTGGGGGGGGGTATCTGTGTGTGTACGTGGGTATGTGTGTATGTGTGTGTGTGTGTGTGAGGGTATCTGTGTGTGTGTGTGTGTATAACTTCACTCACTGAGTTACTGTAAACATCATGATAATACATGTGGAATAATTTGGGCTTGACAAAGATGGATGTATGGGTTAAGTAAAGTGTCATAAAAATGAAGGAAGCTATTATTATCTCAAATATATCAGATGCTGAACTCTTGCTAAGAAGAATTGCTTTTAAACTTCTTCCAGCCAACATAATCAAAAGATAAATAAGCAAGGTGCCCATGTATCCAAAAAGATTTTGTTTCTCAATAAAAGACAATTTTTCGGAAGGGCTTGGCAAAGAAAGCCCCAGCATTGATACAACTGGTCAAAAGGAGGGGCTTCAGTCTATTCAAGACTGGACTGATGGCTCATAATGGCCTGAAGAATGGGCTTTGGGGACCACTATCAGCCAAACAAGGGGACAGTCCTGCTCTCAAAAAGTCAACCGGGGTGGCAGCAGGTATGTATACGGACAACCTGAAAGGAGGCAGTCCTTGGGAAGGGAGGAGCAGATTGGGCAAGTGGTTAAACTATTATGGTCTCCCAAAGTTGCTTTGTTCAGGGGGAAAAATAAAAAGGAATATGAGGTAACGATAAAAGGCAGACTCAGGTAGTCTGTTTACACAAGCTGAGGACAAGTTTTGGTTGCTCTAGTATCTGAAAGTAACAATTCATTAATATATTCATTTAATCAACACTTTTGGAGTGCCAACTATGTGCCAGGCAGGATGAGAGAGGCACAGCCCCTAATCTCAAAGGAGTCACAGTTGAATGGGACAGACATGTATAGGGATGTAATTCCCCCTCAAAGAGCCCTAGAGGAACAGGTTGACTCAAACAAGAAGCAGGTTAAAGAGGTATGTTCATCCTCCTAAGGAGGCCCTGAGAACGGATCAGATGACCCTGGAAGAGGCTTGAGATGCTCCACAGTAGGTCATATGAGAAGCAGATGTGAAGCACAGCTGGGCACGTGCCAAGTAGAGAAGAAGAGAAAGGCAGGACCAACAGAGCGCATGGACACAGGCATGTGCAAAACAGCAGAGCATGAAAAAGCGTGGTCTATTTAAGAGATGGTGCATAAAAAATTCTGTGTAGCTGGAGACCACACATGCACAGTGAGGAGTTGCTGAAGATATGACCGTTTTTACTTGTGGTGAAATAGCGAAGAGCCTTCAAAGTTAATGTTAAGGGATTGGGATTTTGTCCTTTGGACAGTTGGGAGTTATGAAAAGGAGGTTTTCAAGAAGGGTTGAGACACAATCAGATTTATGTTCTTAGAGGAGAAATGGCCATTTAAAAGCCCTTGCCGACCTCTGATTCTGGATCAAGATGGAATAGACTCACTTCTCCCTATTCTTCTTGCTAAGTGCTAAAACCCTGGGCATTATATGTACAGCAACATAAGAAAATTCTGAAAAAGTGGAGAGAAGAAGGAAGATTAGCTAGGAAACTCGAGATCTGAGGAAAGACACAGTAGTGGTTTGTCTGGGTTGCTTTTTATTTCATTTATCCTGGGCTGGGCTCTGGAGAAGCCAGCACCCAGTCCAGAAACATCAACAGCACAGACAAAAAAGGAAAGGAAAAAACTCCAAGAAAAGCTAGCCAGCTAAGTAAAGGATCAAGAAAGGGGCAGCCCCTCCACCCAAACACTACAGAGAGCACAGCAGCCCGCCCCACTTCTATCAGCAGAGGCAAAGTGGAGGCCTCAACTTCCGTTTGCACCTGGCTGGAATGAGGCGTCCTCCCAGCCCCGCCATCAGGGCATCAGGGCGGTGTCAGGGAACTCCGAGTTCTGGGAAGCCAGGACTTTCGCCACCTTCCAGTGGTGATGAGCACGCCCCCACCCCACCCCCATGGTGTCAGCAGAGATCATATGGGGAGCAGTAAGGAGGGCCCCTCCCCCTCTCATGCAGGGTGGTGTCAGTGGAGGCACAGTAGGGACCCCGATCTCCCACTCTCCAAGCTGTAGCGAGATGCCCTTCTCTACCACCCCACGGGTATCAACTGAGACCAAGTAGGAAACCTGAATTTCTACCACCCACCTGGAAGAGAGGATTAAAAACATGATCCAACATGCTGTCACTTTCTTAAAAAACTAAACATATATTCACCATACAGCCCACTAGTTGCCTTCTATAAAGGAAAATTTCTGTCCATACAAACTTGTATACAAATGTCTGTAGTGGCCTCATCTATAATAGCAAAAACCTAGAAACAATGAAAATGTCCCTCAACAGGTGAATAGTTATGGTACACCCAATACTACTCAGCAAATAAAAGAATTATTACTACACACAATTTGGATGGATCTCAACGGCATTGTGCTGAGTGAAAAAAAATCTGTCTCAAAAGGCCACGTACTGTATGATTCCATTTCCTTGAAATGACAAAATTATAGAGATGGCAAGGAGCTTAATGGTGGCCAGGGGTTAGGGATGTGGGGACAGGGAGGGGTGCGAGTGTCACTTTCGAGGAGTAACATGAGGGAGGTCTTTGCGGTGATGGAATAGTTTTGTATCTTAATCGTGGTGGTGTTTATATGAATCAACACGTGTGGAAATGGCACACATAGAACGAATGCCAACTGTCTGCTTTTGATATTGTGCTATAGCTATAGGAGAAACTGGGTAAAGTTTCCTCCCTGAATTATTTTTGCAACTTCCTGTATATATATCATGGTTTTTAAAAAAGTTTTGTAAAAAGTGGAAAAAAAAGGAGCTCTTTGTCAACTTTTTAGTTCTTCCTAGTAGTTCTCAGTTTGCTAATTCTAGAAACAGGGGCTGGTACAAATTTACCTTTTAATATAAATCTTTTCTTTTCAGAATATGCTGTGGAGTGGCAAGGTCAGCTGTCCATGCTAATTCAAGTTAACATCTAACTTGCCTTCAAGAGTACAGGTTTCAGCATTATTCCCTTGATTCCAAATTATTCCAACTCTGCTTTTATCTAACGCCTTCTTCTGTACCGCTTTATGGCTAGGAGATAATACTCCTCCCCATTCCAAAGACAAGAAAATTTAAGCTTATAGAAGAAAACAGGCATGTTCTGAATCACATAATGGTGGTGGTGGAAAGGTAAGATACCAGCTCTCCCCAGGGCCACTCCATAAGATCAGATTCCTTCTCAGCCCCTGGGGTGACTGTGGACATGCCTCCCTGCCTTTCACTGCTGCTCTCTTATATCTACAGTCGGGAGCACAGTGTTACTGCACCATTGTAAAGCAAGAGGAATGAAACAGGGAGAACAGGTTGGACAAAGGAAAACTGGAAAGTGGATTTAGAAATGAGAAGCATGTGACTTTAAAGAACTGTGATGCTTTTCACAGACAAGAATGGGAAGGTCTTTTATAGGGAGAAGTTTACTAGTCAGATTAAAGAAGTTCTAGATAAACAAACTAGTGCCGCACTATATAAACCGGAGATGTTCTCGCTACCCTTCGGTGTCCGTGGCAGCAAAGGCAGGCCCCAGATCTGGAAAAACTCTCTTATGTCTCCTTTGGCCCAACAATACCTTCACCCTATAATTTCTCCACAAAACTCTTTTGCACTGGTCTCAGATCCCTGGCTCTTAGTGTGCTGTTGGCATTCCTTGTAAAATATGTGAGGCAGGCTGCAAGATGCAGGAACTGAGCTGGAGACTGAAATTCCTGGGAGTGAGACCTAAACCTAGTCCTAACCCTATCTTAGATCCAAGTCTTCCCTTCTTCTGAATTCAAGATCATCTAAATGTTCACCGTATGCTTCTAGTAATTTCTATTGACTGAGCCCTATTTCTAAACCTTTCCCCCCCACCCCTACTCAGGAATTTGTACAGGTTCTTTCCAGTTTATAATGACAGAGGTTCAGCCAGAGAGAGGGGCATATGCCCAGGCATCTCTAGGGGAAAAAAAAGCAAAACAGAAAATTCATCCGTTTCTTTCAAACTCCTTGTGTGACTTTGTCAAGTCCCTCAAGTCTTATCAAGTCCTTGTCTATTTATTGCACGGTAGGAGGTTTAAGACATACACACACAAGCCTCAAAATTAACAAATACAATCAGGTTGAAAACAGATGAACTATGAATAAACGTTCGGTCTGATTAATTAACAAATAGTAAAAAAAATCAAATCTGAAATTCCTTATAAAAGCTTCCAGTAAAGCAAACTTAAGAAGACCTGGATCCTAAATTAACACTCTTGCTGCACCTATATGAATAGTTAGACCCAATCTAATGAGACCAGCCTTAGGTTGTCATCAAGAATAGCCTTTCTTGGAGACTATTTTGGATCAAAACAAAGGAAGCTGTAGAAAACATTTTATGCTTCGGTGGAAAATTACACATTGGCTAGAGGACTCCCCTCCAGGTTATCTGATTTTAGCCGATAGTTGATCTAATTTACAATTCTGCAAATTTTAAATAACTATAGAAGAAAATCAGTTTTGTCTCCATTTGAACTTTCACAACGTTCCTTTATTCATATAAATATGAGTATTTTTTTTCTTTTGCCTTTTCTTGGAACTAGTTATAACAGCTGCTTATTTTCCTTAGGGGTTTAAGTCTAACACATGCTCACTTTAATATCAACATGTTCATTTTAATATCTGTATGAAAGTCATGAGTTTACTTTTTTCTGAAAATTGTCTTTTAATGTATATAAACAATTATCATGTAAGGCAGAAAAACTATGTACTGCATACAAGTAGGATACTATGGCTGGGCAGGAGGAAGAATTGCTTCTGATTGAGAGAAATCAGATAGGTTTTCATAGAGCGGGTGGCAGTAATCCTTTGCCTTAAGGGTGAGTAAAATTTTAAGACTGAGAACTGGAAGGACAATTTCAGGCAAACAAAAGGCCTATTAATCCTAAGGGGCTCTCCTGACCCAAATGTTATTAGCCTGCACCCAGCACCCTACAGTCCCAAGAAGGGGCCAGACTCAGTCCTGTGAGATTCACACAGGAGCAATACCCAGTTTGGAACCAGTCCCAGGGAATCTCCCTGTATATCTGACCTGGCAAGGCTTACAGTCCCAACACTAGCTGATGAAGGACTCCTGGCAAGCACAGAAGCACGAGGTATGATGAAACTGGGATAACTGGCTCATCAATTCAAAGCAGGGTGTCTTGAAATGAGCATCACAGCCTATTTCCTCTATGTCAGATAGAACTATACCTCAGCCTAGACGAATTCCCTACCCTGTGCCACCTGGCAGGCCAGGTGTAGGGTTGTATGGATCTAATTGCATCTTACTCCTGGAGTCAAATTAAGTTTCATTAATAGCCATTCCAAACATTTCCATTTTGCCAGTGGTGAAGAGGAAGAGGTAGGTATGGAGTTCAGAAAATGTAATACAAAGAAAATACATATTTAGTAGAGCATTAACTAAGTCTCCAGCTATCACTGTTTATCTGTGCCTGATGACATTCCTTCATGAATGGATTTTCCAGCGTAAGCCACTGAATGTAAGTCTATACTTACTGTAGACTGACTTACTACAGACACTGCAGTATAAGCCACTTACACTATATTAGTCTCCTAGACTAATAACAAACACCTCCACAGTTTTCAGAAACCCATGCCTAGCTAAACTTCCGATTGTGTTGGCTCAAGCTCCAATCCCGTTCTACTTCAAACTTTCTTTCCTTTATCTTCCATTGTTAATTTCAGTCTCAGCCTGTTTCTTTTTTCTTTTTATTTTTTTGCGGTACGCGGGCCTCTCACTGTTGTGGCCCCTCCCGTTGCGGAGCACAGCCTCTGGACGCACAGGCTCAGCGACCGTGGCTCACGGGCCCAGCCGCTACGCGGCACATGGGATCTTCCCGGACCGGGGCACGAACCCGTGTGCCCTGCATCGGCAGGCGGACTCTCAACCACTGCGCCACCAGGGAAGCCCCCAGCCTGTTTCTTGCCTTATGTCTACGTGGTTCCCCCTCCCACTCCCAGCTCTGTTTCCGGGTTTTTGTTTTTTGTTGTTGTTGTTTGTTTTTGTCGTTTGCTTTTTACAGAGCAGGGGTCACAGGGAGAAAGGCCCTTATCTACTATCCCTGAGCCAAGTCACTTGTAAGGGAAGAACAAGGAGTTACCTTATGTGGAAAAAGGCTCTTGAGGCTGAACCCTAAAAGACCGAGCTGTATGACAGTCAGTCAGGTTTCATGCGTAGGATATAAAGTCCCAATAGTGACAGGAAAAGATGTGTTGCTCAGCTCTGTAGCAATTGCTTTGAACTCCTTAGAGAAAACACAGAGTCCCCCTGGGAAAACAGGGTAAGACATGTTCCTCCTGTAGCTGAACCTGTCAGGTGAGGGCACCTACAGTTTTAAGCCAGGAAGGACTTGAAGATAGGCATCATTTCACCCTCTGGATGAGCAATAAAGGAGGCGTGCTAATCTACAATTTAAACAACACACCCATCCATTTGGCAACTAGGCAAAGTCTCTTTCCTTGATTCTCCACCTTAAAAAAAAAAATCTGGCTTTAGTGGTAAGAAGGCTCAGAGTAGGATGGAACAATGAATAAAATCAAATACCCAAATGCAAATCAAATGTAAATGTCATCATGACCTAGGGACTTAGAAAACCTTTTCTCTTAGGCATTAATACGAAAGGTCAAATGAAATGTCTGAACTATCTCATCGAATTCTCACAACTCTATGAAGTAGGTACTGTTATTATTCCCATTTTGCAGTTGATGAAACTGAGTCACAAACTAACACAGCATTGTAAAGCAATTATACTCCAGTAAAGATGTTAAAAAAAAAAAGAAAGAAAAAGAAACTGAGACACAGAGAACTCAAGTCACTTGCTTAAGCTCACACAGCTGATATGTGGTACAATCAGAATTTAACCTGTGACTGTGACCTTAACCACTGCACAAACTATCCCACAGCAGTAGGGCCTTTGAAGACAGAGCAAGAAAGAGCTTTGACAGCAAAAAAACAATGTTTCAATCTCTAGAAGATTCTATTCAGAGGGAAGATAGAAATCTAAATGACTTTTCCCATCCCTAACTTAAACCACATAAATATTCACCCCAAGATTTCAAAGCTCCTTTTACTAAATTACCATTTTGGTTTTTTGTAATTTCTACCCTGTTTTCTATGGTCTTTCATCCCTGAACTTCTCAAATTTTATATGCCTGGGGATTCACCAGATAATAAAACCAGGAGGCTAGGTGCCCAGTCTTTCTTATAGAAAGACCACAGAATGCTGCAGCCTCTAGGTTCTAATCACCACCTGATAATGACTATCATGTCAGAAGCCTCACAGCTAAGGGATATTACTTTCCTACCTAAACCTCCTATTATTGGGAAAGGGGGAAGGGAAGGAGAAAGGAAGGGAAGGACATTTATAATGCTAACAAGTTTATTTCAGGCCCAAGGTGTTTTTTTTTTAAAGTAAATTGCTTTAAAAAAAAAATTCAAACACACAAAAGCAGAGTGAATAGCATAATGAAACCCCCATATACCTGTCACTTAGATTCACTATTATCAAACTTTCGCTACACTTACTTCATCTACCTCTCTTGTCTCATTTTGTTGAATTATTTTAAAGTAAATCTCAAACATAATTTTATTTCATCCCTGTGTACTTCAGTATCCATCTCTGTATAGATATTTTCTTATATAACTATAATGCCATTGTTATACCTAACACAATGAACAGCTCAGACTCTGTTCAAAATTGCTTCAAACACACAGTTTTCAGACTGTTTTTTTAATTTTTCATATCAGGATCCAAACAAGGTCCATACATTATGTTTGAGGTTTGTAATCTCTTTAAATCTGTCTAAATCTAGAGCCACCTCCCCATTTTAAAAATTCAAGCCATTAACTTGTTGAAGGAAGTTTTGTTTTCCTACAGAATGACCTATCCTCTGGATTTCTGCTTTCTCATGGTATGTTTCCCTTTCTCTCCCTATTTCCTATAAATGGAATCCTCATGGCTGTTCTATTTACGTATTGTTTTCATCTAAACTAGAAAACACAGAAAATGATTTGAGAGGCTATTTTCTCAATTCTCCCAAGGATGGTACATAGCTAGTGCCGTTCTAAGTGTGCAACCGAATTGAACTTGCCCGCCGTGCGGCAGCGCCAATTTACTAACACTGGGTTGTGATGAAGGAAATGACAGCGTTTTTTGTAGGGTGCAAAGCAAGGAGTATGGCGTGGCTCGTGCTCAAAAGACCTGAATTCCCTGATGGCTTTCAGGGAAGGGTTTTCAAGGCAACATCAGGGGTGGAGGTTGCAGGGTGCGTGCTGAGCTCATGGGCTTTCTTCTGATTGGTGTGTAAGGTAAAAGGGTGATGTTTCAGGAATCTTTATCATCAACCTTCTGGTTCCAACCAGCCTGGGGTCTACGTGCTCGTGTTCAGCATTTAGTCCCCATGGGTGGGAGGGCAGTCTTAGCTCCTGCAGAACAACTCAGAAACATGTGTCAGGTTGTAACGTGTATCCACGAGGAGGAACTCGGACTCTGTTTTGTTGCTGAACTATTGTTTCTTGACTGCTTTTCCTTTGTTCCTGCCTTCCCTCACTTCCCTAATTAGCAACTTCTTGAGTCTGCTCATTGGAACTCAGCGAAGCCTTAGGAGACTAAAGTCTTTTTCTGCAAACAAGAAATGGGGGACACAGAGGGACTTTTGTACCCGGCAGGACCCCACGGGGTGCTGCTCACTTTCAATCCCCTCTTTGCTTTGATACTCCTCAATTGTGAGGGGACCAGGGGTAGGACCAGAAAGGAAGTCAAGTTTTAGATAAAGAGGTTAATCACAAACTCGGCAGGGGAACTCGGTTTTAGGGGGACTTGGTTTCAAGTGAACCGGAGAGAAGTTAATTTATTATACACAGTGGATTCCGTATAATGATTTCCGTAGGTGTTTTGAGGCAGGGGGCGGAACCTAAGACAAGAATTGAGTAAAATGTTTACCAAGGGTGATCTCATCTTGGGGCCTGGAAGGGATGATGACTCGTGCAGTAAGTACAACACCAAACTGTCTTAATCAAAAGGAATTGATTTGACTTCTCTTTGGCACACCCCTCTAATAGTGGTCAGTAATACTGAGAGCAAGACCAGACATGGACCATTCATTTCTACCTTAAGAGACCTTTAAAAACCAAAGTCAGCACATTCAAAGTCTTTTGCTCAGTGGAAGGGGCCTAGCATGCCAGGAGAACATTTGCTTTTATCTCTCTCTATAATATATCCAATCTGCCGAGTCTTCTTTTCGGAGAAGCATGGAAAAATGCCCAAGATGGGATACAAAGCAAACTATGCTCACTACACTTAAAGTGAAACTAAAGGAATAGTTTGCTCCCCAAAGCAGAATCTAAGTAAGCAAACACAGAAAAGTAATACCTGCTACCTATCATACCTTAAATTGTTGGAAGATGTGAAAGCAGCAGTTTCTAGCCTCTGCACCCAGTGGGTAGTCAATAAAGTTATTGACAATCTCATTCCTGCCCATCATAAAAGGGCTAAAAAATAAGGGTAAGTAATATTGGACAGTTACCAGTAACACACTGGAACAATGCCAGGGAGAAGCCACAGAGTTCATTAAAGCAATTAGAGCAAGCCGTTTTAGGTAGAACTGCCTAGGAAAATACATCACGTGCTGGCTTTGTGATTGTTACTGCACAAAAACTAGTACATGAATATGCTCTGCCACTACCGTAATCCGGGAATTGCCTCTATCACGTGTATATTCCGTCTTTCGGCATGAATTCTGTAAGTTGATAAAGTTGCCTCTGGGGAATAGAACAGCTGAGCTCTTCTGGGTTCGTGGCCCTCTTGCTGGACACACGCCCATACTTTCCTATATCCTCCGGCCCTGCTCTCCTATTCCGTTGGGACCTACTGAACTCGCATCTACTCTGACAAGATCAGGGTTGGAATCAGAGTTGAAGAGGATGAACTTGTCTGACACTACCGCAACATCTACAAGTAAAATGTACCACGAGTCCACAACTCAGCATGAAGAGCGAATGAAATGGAAAACTGGTGAGGTCAAAGGTGTAAAACATAATTAATACATTCATAGAATGTTAGAGCCACAGGGGAGATTGAAGGTCCCTTAGTATAACTCTCTTACTTTACAGAAAGAGAAAACTGTAGCCCAGAGAAATTATTTGTCTCAAATCACAGTCACAGTTAAAGAATAAAAAACAAAGTAAAGTGATGTCTAAGGACCTTTAAAGATCGAAAACATCAGGTAAAACTACTAATCATGTAGAAGCATTTGGAATTTTAAAAATTCAAATCTGCATATCTATTTAACAAGTATTTTCTGAGAGCTTGTTACATGCCAGATAGAGCACTGAACAAAAACAGACAAAAATCCCTGTGCTCATGGAGTATACAATCTAGTGGGGAAAGAAAATAAACATTAAGTAAAATATATAGTATGCCATACAGCTGTAAGTATCATGAAGAAAAATAATGCAGGGGAAGGGGAGACAGAGCACCTAAGCATGGGGGTGGGTAGGAGGGTCATATTTTAAAACAGCGTGGTCAGGGAAGGTCCTCTTAATTCTGATACAGTTGAATGAAGGCTTGACGGAGGTAATAAAGTGAGCCAAACGTTATCTGAGGGACAAGTGTCTCCAGGCAGAGAGCTAATGAAAAAGAAGGGTCCCTGGAACATCCATCGAAATACAAGGTCAACGAGGTCCAGCAGAACAAGCAAGGAGGAAAGTAGTGGGAGATAAAGTCTCAGAAGTAACTGGGACCAGATTTTACAGGGCCTTGTATGACACTGTAAGGACTCCGGCTTTTTCTGAATGAAATGAATAGCCAAAGGAGACTTTGAGCAGAGGAGTGACATGATCTCACTTTTTTGAAAGGACTGCTGAGTGGTCCTAAGTGCTAAGAACTTAGGTGGTGCTAAGAACAGTCTATAGTGGGCAAATAGAGAAACAGAACCAACCAGGAGGCTACTGCAATAACTCAGGTGAAACATGATGATGACTTAGAACAGGGTCGTAGTAGGGCAGACATGGAAAAAATAGCTGTATTTTAAATATATCTTCAAGGTAGAGCCAACAACGATTGGATGTGGGCTGTATAAAAAAGACAAGAGTGAAGGCTGCCTCCATGCTTTTTTGGCCAGAACAACTAGAAGGATGGTGTTGTCATTTGCTGAGAATGGAGAAGACTGCAGGAAGAAACAGATGTTTTTATAGTTTGGGGTGTGTATATGTGTGTGTGAGAGAGAGAATGTGTGTGTGTGCAGAGGGTGGAAATCAGAAGGTTTGGTTTTAGATGTGTTAAATTTGGCTGCTGTATTGAGAAAGTACACAGGTGCAAGAAGAGATTACTTAGGAACTCTTAAAATAATCTATGAGAGAGATGATGGTGGTTTGGACCAGGCATCTCTCAGTAGAAGTAATGTGAACTGAAAATATATTTTGCAGGTAGAGTTGCCATGATTTGCTGATGAAGTGATGAAAGACAAAAGAGAGAGAAAGAGGAAAGTCAATGATTTCTTCAAGGTTCTTGGCCTCAGTAACTAGACAAATGGAATTACTATTAACGGATATGGGGGAGACTATAGGAAGAGCAAATTGAGGGAAACCAATGATGTGGAAATGTCAAGTAGGCAGTTAGGGTTAAAAGTTTGCATTTTCAGGGAGAGGTCTGCACCAGATACATAAATGTGGGAGTTATCAGTATATAGGTAATATTTCGAGCCACAAGACTAAAACAGATCACCAAAAGAGCAAGTGTAGATACAAAAGAAGTCCAGGGACTGAGCCCTGGGACACTCTCAAAAGCTTTGGGGTTGTGGGAGCCATGTGTAAGGTACCTCAAAAAAACAGAGTGATCAATTGTGTTTAATTCTGATGACAGGTCCAGATAAAGTCTGAGAATGACCATTGGATTTAGCAACGTGGATGTCACTGATGACTTTGAAAAGGGCACTTTCATTGGAGAGGTAAAGGCAAATAGTCTTACTAGAATGTATTCAAGAGTGAATGTGGTAAGAACAGGAGCAGGAAGTATAGACACGCAAGGAGTTTTATAAAGAGAAGCAGAGAAGGTTGGTGGCACATGAAGGAGAATGTGGGGTAAAGACAGGCAGCAGGTGGCTTTCTGTTTCCTTCTCTCTCTCTCCTTTCTTTTTTTCTTGGTTAGTTTTCAAGATGGGAGAAATCACAGCAAGTTTATATACTGATAGGAACACTCTAGTAGTCAAGGAAAAATTATGATGCAGAAGAGAAGGGAAAGAAATGCAGAGGCAATGTCCTTTAGTAGGTAGAAGGGAACTGGATCCAGCCAGTAGTCAGAGTAGGCCTAAGACAGGAGAGCAAACAGCTCATCCATATTAACAGGAATTAACACATAAAGGTAGGTAGGTAGATATGACAGTGGGAGCTCAGGGAAGTTCCCTTTGACTGCTTGTTTTTTCAGTGATACAGAAAGCATCGTCACCAACTGAGAGTAAGTGTGAGGGAAAACCTACAGGAACTTTGAAGAGAGTAAAAAAAAGAAGCAGTTATCTAGGAAAGTGTTCATTCTTAATCAATCGTTTTTCACTTGAAATGTCTGTCACCCACCTTATTTGAAATAGTGGGCCCAATTTTAATCCTGTCCCTCCCCGCCCCGCCCTGAAATCAAAATCTATCTCATTTAGGCTCAGTCTTATCTTCAGGCCTCTTCTTCCTTATTAGTCCCTGCTAATTTAGAAAACTTGTAGAATTTGTCCTCCCAACCATGACTTCAGAAACGTGTAAATTCAGGCAAAGTCTTAGAGTCCAGGCTCCTTTCCAAAGCACATTCATCCAATTCAAACAGGATTCGTTGCCCTATCATCACTAAGGGTCATGAGACTCAGGCTTCCTCCTTGGTAGCTGCTAGTTATCCCAGCATTCTCTAACCCCACAAAAATAAACCTTTAGATACTGTCTACACATAACCAAACTACAACACAAAAGCATACTCATTCTCAGGTGAGATTTATATTCATAGACTTAACCTAGAGGAAGAAGACTTGAAATTTCCCTGGTCCTGTGTAAGACCTAATCCCATCACCATTCTACCATTAACTTGATGTCAGACAAGTCGATTCACCTATATCAGATAACGAAACTAAAAAAGTAGAACAAAACAAGCAGAAAAAACAAACAAACAATCAAAACACATTAGACGAGACCAAAGAAACAAATAAAAACCAATACAACTTATCCTAGGAGTGAAAAACTTTAACATCTGAAAATCAATTAATATAATACATCTTATTAATAGAAAAAATGACAAAAATACATGATAATCTGAATAGATGCAAAAAAAGCATTTGACAAAACCCAACAACTTTTCATGATAAAAACACTCAACAAACTAGTAATAGAAAGGAACTTCCTTAAACTAATAAAGCCTATCCAAGAAAAATGCACAGCTAACATCCCACATAATAGTGAAAGACTAAATGCTTTCCCCCTAAGATTAGGAACAGGACACAGATGTCATCATTCCTATTCAACATTGTACTGGATGTTCTATCCAGGGCAATTAGGCAAGAAAAAGAAATCAAAGGCATCTAGATTGGAAAAGAAGTAAAACTGTCTCTATTTCCAAATGAGAAAATTTTATAGATGAAAAATCCTAAGGAACGCCCTAAAAAACTATTAGGCATAAAAAATTAATTCAGGAAGGTTACAAGATACAAGATTGATACACAAAAATCAACTGTATTTCTATACACTTGTGATGAACAATCTGAAAATAAAATTAAGGAGATAATCCATTTAAAATAGCATCAAAAAGAATAAAATACTTTGGAATAAATGTAACAAAAAAAGTACACATTTTATGCTCTGAAAATTACAAAACATTGTTGAAAGAAATTAAAGACTTAAATGAGTGGAAAGACATCCCATGTTCATGGATCAGATGGCAATAGCTCCCAAATTGACCTATAGATTCGACACAATCCTTATCAAAATCTCAGCTAGCTTTTTTGCAGGAAGGTGATCTTAAAATTTGTATAAAAAATGCAAGGGACTCAGTATAGCAAAACATCTTGAAAAAGAAGAACAAAGTTGGAGAACTCATGCCTCTCGAGTTCATAACTTACTACAAAGCCACAATAATCAAGACAGAATGTATTGGTTTAAGGATAAACATATAGATTAATGGAATAGAACTGAGAGTTCAGAAATAAACCCTAACATTAATGGTCCAACGATTTTTTTTTTTTTTTTTTTTTTTTTTGGCTGCATCGGGTCTTAGTTGCGGCACACAGGATCTTTGTTGCGGCATGTGGGATCTTTTGTTGCGGCGTGAGGGCTTCTCTCTAGTTGTGGTGTGTGGGCTCCAGAGCACGTGGGCTCTGTAGTTTGTGGCACGCAGGCTCTCTAGTTGAAGGGTGTGAGCTCAGTAGCTGTGGTTTGCAGACTTAGCTGCCCTGAGGCATGTGGGATCTTAGTTCCCCGACAAGGGATCAAACCTACGTCCCCTGCATTGGAAGCCGGATTCTTTACCACTGGACCACCAGGGAAGTCCCAATGGTCCATTGATTTTTAACAACAGTGTCACATCAATTCAGTGGAGCAAATAATAGTTTTTAGAACAAATGACGCTGGGACAACTAGATAACCTCATGCAAAAGAATGAGGTTAGACCCCTATCTAACACTATATACAAATATTAACTCAAAATAGATCATAGACCTTGGTGTAAGAGCTAAAACTATAAAACTCTTAGAACAACACACAGGAGTAAATCTTTATGACCTTGGATTAGGTAATGGCTAAAGCAACAAAAGAAAAAGTAGATGAATTGGACTTCCTCAAAATTAAAAACTTTTGTCCTGCAAAGTAAACCATCAAGAAAGTGAAAAGACAATCTCCAGAACAACAGGAAATATTTGCAAATCATAAGTCTAATAATGGACCTTATGGAGAATATATTAACAACTCTCATAACTCAATAAGCAAAAGATAAATAACACAATTACAAAATGGCAAAGGATCTTAAAAGACAGCTCTCCAAAAAGGATATACAAGGGGCTAATAAGCACATGAAAAGATGCTCAACATCATTAGCCATCAGGAAAATGCAAATCAAATCCACGAGATACCACTTCATACCCAGTAGGATGACCATAATTAAAGAGACAGATAAGGACAAGGGTTGGAGGATGTGAAGACATCTGAACCCTTATACACAGTTGGTGGGAATGTAAAATGGTGCAGCCACTCTGTAAAACAGTTTTCAGTTCCTCAAAATGTTCAACGTAGAGCTACCATATGACCCAGCAAATCCCCTCCTAGGTATATACCCAAGAGAAATGAAAACGTATGTCCACAGAAAAACTTGTAAACAAATGTTCATAGCAGCCTTATTCATAATAGCTAATTAGTAGAAACAGCCCAAATGTTCATCAATTGATAACTGGGTAAATAAAATGCAGTACATCCATAGAGGAGAATATTATTCAGCAATAAAAGCAATGAAGTACTGATACACACGACAACATGCACAAATCTGAAAAACATTACACTAAGTTAAAGACTCCAGTCACAAAAGACTATATATTATATGATTCCATTCATATGAAAAGTCCAAAATAGACAAATCTATAGAGATAGAAAGTGGGCTGGGGATTGCCAGGGGAGTGGGAAACAACTGCTAATGCGTATGGGATTTTTCTTTTCTATATTTAAAAAAAAGTTTAGGACTTCCCTGGTGGTGCAGTGGTTGAGAGTCCGCCTGCCGATGCAGGGCACATGGGTTCGTGCCCCGGTCCGGGAGGATCCCACATGCCGTGGAGCGGCTGGGCCCGTGAGCCATGGCTGCTGAGCCTGTGCGTCCGGAGCCTGTGCTCTGTAACGGGAGAGGCCACAGCAGTGAGAGGCCTGCGTACTGCAAAAAAAAAAAAAAAAGTTTAATTGTGGTAAAAAAATAAAACCACACATAATCTAAAATTTACCATTGTAACCATTTTTAAGTATACTGTTTAGTAGTGTTAAGTATACGCACATTGTTGTGAAACAGACCTCTAGAACTTTTTCATCTTGCAAAACTGAAACTCTACTCATTAATCAACTTCCCATTTCCCTCTCCTCCCAGACCCTGGTAACCATCACTCCACTTTGTCTCCATGAATTTGACTACTCTATGTTCCTCATATGAGTGGAATCACACAGTATTTGCCTTTTTGTTTCTGGCTTACTTCACTTACCATCATGCCTTAAGGCTAATCCATGCTATAGTACGTGACACGATTTCTTTCCTTTTTAGGGCTGAATAGTATTCCACTGTACGTATATACCACATTTTGTTTATTCATTCATCTGCTGTTGGAAACTCAGGTTGCTTCCACCTCTTGGCTATTGTGAATAATGCCATTATGAACATGGGTGTGCAGATATCTGTTGAAGGTCCTGCTTTCAATTATTTTGGTTTGCTGGATCACAGAGGCATCTCTTTAGAGTGACAAAAGTGTTCTAAAATTTGTTAGTGGTGACGGTTGTACAACCCTAGAATACACTAAAAATCACTGAATTGTACATTTCAAGTGGGTGAATCAAATGTTCTATGAATTATATCTCAATGAAGCTGTTAAAAAATACAACTCAGAAAGGCTAAATCAAGGATATAGTTACATAAGGATTTTGACTGAACTGAATAATTAATCTGGTTAAATAACCAGTCAATCTTGTCACATGGGTAATTCTGACTCTTATTTGCAATGACCTGGCTAGAGATTTAGGTGTTTTTTGAGACATAACCTAGTGCTTTTTTAACACTGACCATTAGAAGACATAGGAAAAAGAAAATGTCAGTACCTGTCTTTAATTCACAATATTAAACCTTTTCATATTTTTTGTCAAGAAACACTGTGAAGAAATAACAAATTCATACTAACTATAGCAATTTTTATTTCATCTGCTCTGTAGGTATGGCATTCACCAGATTTTTTTAAAGATAGGGAAATACGGTAGAACTTTATTCACTTTGACTTCAGATTCACTTTTTGAAATGTCACTCACAATTATTTCACATAAAAGATGCCCAAAAGACAGAGTTTATTTGCCTTTCTCTTTTTTGCAATAAAAATTATAAAATTAAGAAGTCCTATGTCCATTGTCACCAAATGGGGAAAGAGGGAATAAATTAAAAAACAGGAGAGAAAAATTTTTTGAGAAAAGAAAACATACATCAAATTCAGATTGTTCTCATCTCTAATTGTTATACACAACTAGAAAAGTTAACAGCAAAACAGATGGCCACTGAGGCTCAGAAACTCATTTCATCATCTTCTCTTTTGCTTCATCCAGACATTTTCAATTTTGTCAAGACTCAAAGTACAGATATAGAAAGACAATAAATGAGATAATCTCAAAGATTTCTAATAATCTCTTCTGATCAGAGCGGAGCAAAGTGAGAGAATCCTTACCAGTCTGACTGATCATTTTTAAAGCAACGTGGTCCATGTGGTTTACAGCAAAGAGACAAGTTCGGAAGCCAACTTTCAATCTTGGTGCCAATCACAGAGTGAAACAATGGTCATGATCTAATTATAGTGATAGCTGTTATTATGTGGGACAGTCTTTCTTTTCAGATTACACATCTTATAAACTTTAACAGCTTTTCGTAAATAATCTCTCAGGGTTGACTTTACGTGAAGGTTGAAATACTAACAGTTGATTTCAGATTCTTATTACAGATTTTTCAAAGTCCGTCTGTGTGCAGAAGCAAAATTATGAATGGCGACTCGAAGAGCTGAGTTCCCTTCAGGGATATCACAGGAATTGATGACTGAATGTAGTGCCCGGGTATATGCTGCAAATAAAGATTTGAACAGTGGTGAATGAAGTCAGATTCTAAACAATTCTCCCAACCTTTTTCTATTAGTACTGTTTCTCTGCCCAGTCTCATAGGAATTAACTTTAACCCATTCACTGAATAAATATTTATTGAGTACTTACCACATGCCAAGTACTCTGTGATTACAGAAAAGATAAGGGAGAGGATGGACACAAAAATTAAATTGCAGTGTAATATTTCCAGACCAGAGGCATATACAAAATGTCATCACAGAATGAAGTTTGGAATGAAAGAAAAACTAGCAGAAGATGGAAAAGATTTCCAGAAGTGGTAACATTTAAGATGGTCTTGAAAGATTAATAAAAATAAAGGAAAGAAGGCATTCTAGGCAAAGAAATGAGTGTGTGGGGTGCGAAGGTATAAAAAAATGTGGCATGTCCTGGCAGTAGCAAGTTCGATAAGGCTGGAGTGTTGCCTGGAGCCAGAGAGAAAATATGCCAAATATGACATGTATTTTGTACTGTAATGGTAAGTCCTACAGGTTTGATGATAGGGGAATGGCATGATCAGATTTGTGTTTTTAAAATATAACTCACAGGACTGATAAGGAACTCTTATCACAGGGCAACAGGAATACAAATACTTGCAGTACTTCCAGTGTGTGTATGAAGCCTATATAATCTCTACAGTATATAAATCAATATATTTAAGAATGGACAGGAAACAGAAATACTAGTCACAGCAGGAATGACTCATCTTCTCTAGCTGGGATCCCTGATAAAGGTAGAGTTTATATTGGTCCTCATTTCCCTCAGTGATCCCTAGCAGAACTGAAAGTCCAATGTGGATATCTACACATTATAATAATATATATATATGTGAAGATAAATAATAAGTCTATGTTAGATAAGGCCTAACTTAGATGGCCGTAAGAGGCAAGCTCTAATATTCTTCATTTACAGGAGGACCTGAATCCCTAGTCTCACTACTGTGGAGTGAGCTAGAAATATTTCCCCAGCATAAATGGAGACAAGAAGATAACAGATCTCAAAGAGAAATATAACTCACTATAATTATTTTTATTGCCTCAGAGTTGTTTTGCAAAGGGGGTAGAATAGTCTCTGATATATAGTAAGCCCTTAGTCAATAAATGCTAAATTACTACAATCACTACTTTTACTGTTGCTGTTTTCTTAACTGCCACCAGGCCCCAACCATTCCTTTAAGAGACTTACCTTTGTGGTTTTTATAGAAAATACAATTGTTGGCACAGGTATCAGGATGAGCATCCCAGAAATCAGGACCACAGCAGCATAGTGGAGGTAAAGTAATATTATACAGCTGCATTTTCTCCTGGATCTGGGCTCTTAAAGCTTCTACGTATCTATAAAAATACAGTATGACCAGGCAAAGTGAACCACTAGGAAGAGAATGAGTATGAGTCCTTATTTTACTACCAGCTTTAACTGTTAAACTATTTCATATCTCTGTGCCTCAACTCTTCCTCTTGGTCCTGGGAAGCAGCACTAGGAAAGACGTAGTGCGATTCCAGAGAGGTATTAGGCAATCAAGAAATGTGATGAAGTTCTGTACTCCCCAAAGTATGAGAAGACACAGTCAACTCTTTTGTAAGGAAAATGAGAACACTGACTTCCTAACAAGTTTCCTCTAGAACCAAAATTTCACACAGAACTTTTCAAAGTACCTTTGGTGTTCCTTTTCTTTCTGTTGTTTTTCTCTGGCTCCTTCCTCAAGTTGTAGCTGGGCTAGTATCTCACTCATCTTCTCCCCTGAATATGGCTCTTCATGAAAGTTCATTCTTAATATCCTCTGCTCTTCAGCATAACGTTGCTGCTCTTTCTTTTTCTTAATTCTGAGGATAAAATCATAACGTGGTTAGGAATTTCATAAAATCATTATTTAGAATTAGCTTCTAGATCCAAATAACTCAAGAAATTCCCAGAAACAGGGGAGTCAGGAAAGCAGTTTAACACCCCTCGAAAAGCCTCAAAAACTCCTGCTGGTTGATTTGAGTTTATCCCGTAGTTCATGTATACACATAGCCTCCTGGATGGAAATGACCAATGGTTACTACTAAAAGAGTTTTCCTTTAAGAATTCTAATACAAGAACTTTCTCAGGTTAAAACTACAAGTAGACAGGACTTCTGCTTTTGGCTAAAATAGAGTAATAGGGACTGGGCTTGCCCTCCCACCTTAAACAACCAAATAGATAAATAAACAAATCAACCCAGAAATCAACCAGACCAAATACAAAACAACAATGGTTTTTAAGACACTAGATATTAGACAACAAAAGACAGTGATCCTTGACAGATGGAAAACAAATGAAGTGAGCCCTACAGGTGCCCAAGCTTACTGCCTTGAAAGTTTCGAGGCAGCAGCACAGGGCGTTGAGGTGGAGCCTGGTAGACTCCCTGAGTCCAGGGACACAAAAGCAACTAGAGTTCCTAAGACAGAAAACCAGGGAGAGAGAGCTGCTCAGAGAGAGAACAGAGACCTGCAGAGGGTCTCCTTCTAATACACAGCAGAGCACTGTGCATGTATGCGAGGAAATGATTTGGGGCCAGGGACAGGACCATCTGAAAGAATAACAGGGAACAGTGTCCTGTGCTCACACAGAGCACAGAATAGAGAGCCTGTTCCCACCAGTCAAGACTTGAAAAACTCATAATGCACAGGACATTGGGTAAAGTTCTCAGAAAGATTTTACCTCAGTAGTGGGAAATAATGATTAGTCCTAGACTGAGCACTGCTCCAGACACACCCAACATTGTAAAAGCAAAGCCCCAAAGTAACTTAACTGCATCCCAAAACAAAGCTCAGGAAAATTTATGAGAATACAAAGATATCCAGTAACCAACAAGGTAAATTCACAATGTTGGACATCTAATCAAAGATAAGATGCAGGGCTTCCCTGGTGGCGCAATGGTTGAGAGTCTGCCTGCCGATGCAGGGGACACGGGTTCGTGCCCCGGTCCAGGAAGATCCCACATGCCGCGGAGTGGCTGGGCCCGTGAGCCATGGCCACTGAGCCTGCGCGTCCGGAGCCTGTGCTCCGCAACGGGAGAGGCCACAACATTGAGAGGCCCACGTACCGCAAAAAAAAAAAAAGATAAGATTCAAAGAGGCAGGAAAATACAACTCATAATGAAGAGAATAATCAATGAATCAAAATCAACCTAGAATGGACAGTTATTAGAATTAGCACAGAAGGCCATTAAAACAGATAGTACAACTAGATCCTATATGTTCAAAAAGTTTAGACGTAAAAAAGCCTGAAATCAACTTCTTGAGATGAAAACTACAATTTCTGAGATGAAAAATACATTGGAGAATAAGCTTATATATTAAAGAAATGGAATTAATAATAGGTAACCTTCCCAAACAGAAAGCACTAGGCCCAGATGGGTTCACCAAACAATTAAGGAAGAAATTATACCAAATCTCTTCAATCTCTTTCAGTGGGCAGAAACAGAAAGAATATTTCTTAACTCATTCTATGAGGTCAGCATTACTCTAATGCCAAAACCTGACAAAGATATTACAAGAAAACTACAACAAATATCTCTCATGAACAAGAGGCAGAATTCCTCAAAAATATTAGTAAGTCAAATCCAATGATGTACATATATTACATTCCACAGCCAAGTGGAATTTATGCCAAGAAAGCAAGCCTGGTTCAACATGAAAAAAATCAATTAATGTAATAGATCACGTCAATAAGCTAAATAAGAAAAATCACAAGATCCTATAAATAGATACAGAAAAAGCATTTGACAAAATCCAATACCATATAATCCAGCAATCATACTCCTTGGCATTTACTCAAAGGAGTTGAAAACTTAACACCCACACAAAACCTGCACATGGTTATTTATTTATTTATTTGTTTATGGCTGTGTTAGGTCTTTTTTTTTTTTTTTTTTTGTGGTACGCAGGCCTCTCACTGTTGTGACCTCTCCCATTGCGGAGAGTCCGCCTGCCAATGCAGGTGACACGGGTTCGTGTCCCGATTCGGGAAGATCCCACATGCCGCGGAGCGGCTAGGTCCGTGAGCCATGGCCGCTGAGCCTGCGCGTCTGGAGCCTGTGCTCCACAACAGGAGAGGCCACAACAGTGAGAGGCCCGCATACCACAAAAAAAAAAAAAAGTAAGATGTATGACAATAGCATAAAGGTTGGGATGAGAGAAATGGAAGAATATTACTTTAAGATTCTTATATTAAGATTTTTATACTATATGTGAAGTAGTATAATATCATTTGAAGGTAGACTGTGAAAAGTTAGAGATGTATGATATAAATCCTAGAACAACCAATAAAATAACAAAAATGTCATAGCTAACATGCCATCAAAGGAGATGTAATAGATATAAAAATATAAAAGTAATTCAAAAGAAGGCATAAAAAGAGAAAAAGAGGACAAAGAACAGATGGGGCAAACAGCAAGATAATATACTTATATCAAACCCTACCAAAAATCACATTAAAAGTAAATGATCTAAACACCCCAATTAAAAGGAAGAGATTGTCAGATTTGACAAAAAGTCACAACCCAACTACATGCTGCTGACAAGAAACACACTTTAAATACAAAGAAACAAATAGATTAAAAATACAATAAATACAAAAGATATGCTAGCACTAGTTAAAAGAAGGTTGGAGTAGGTATATTAGTATCAGACAATGTAGATTTCAGAGCAAACAAAATATCAAAGATAAAGATCACTTCATAATTATGGAGTCAATTAATTGAGAAGACATAACAATCCCAAACAGTTATGTATCTAATAAAAGAACTTCAAAATACATGAAACAAAGACTGATGGAACTTCAAGGAGATACAATAAATCCATAGTTACAGGCAGAGATTTTTAATACCCTCTCTCAATTATTGATAGAATAACTAGGCATAAAAATGGGAAAGATATGGACTTGATCAACATCATCAACCAACTTGACCTAATGGACATTTATAGAACACTCCACAACATTTATAGAATAGCAGAATACACATTTATAGAACAAGAGAATACCCATTCTTCTATTATAAGCTTATTGAACTTAGAACATTTACAAAGATAAATCATATTCTGGGCCATAAAACAAGTGTCAGTAAATTCAAAAGATTTCAAGACATACATAGTACAATAGAATTAAATTAGAAATCAATAACAGAAAGATCCTTGAAAGATCTCCAAATACTTGGAAATTAAATAACACACTGCTAAATAACCTATGACCAAAGAAGAAAAAAGGGGAAATTAGAAGGTATTTTGAACCAAATGAAAATGAATGTATTGAATGTGGCTAAAGAGTATTTAGTATGATATTTATAGCACTAAATGCCTATACGAGAAAAGAAGGAAGGTATCAAGTAAATGTCCTAATCTTCTACCTTAAGAAACTTAAAAGAGGAGGAAATTAAACCTAAAGTAAGCAGAAGAAAAGAAATATTAAAGATTGAAGCAGAAATCAATGGATTAGAAAACTGAATAAAAAAATTAATGAAACCAAACACTAGGACTTTGAGAAGATCAATAAAACTGATAATCTTGAGCTTATCTAATCATGAAAAAAAAGAGAGAGAGAGAAGATACAATTTTTAAGAGAAAAAATAAGAGAAATGAAACTACTACAGATTCTACAGATATTAAAAGGATAATAGGAGAATACTAAGAATAATTTTATGCCAATAAATTAGACAACCTAGATGAAATGACAAATTTGTTGAAACACACAAACTACTAAAGCCTCATCAAGAAAAAAATAAATAACCTGAATAGCCCTATTTCTATCATCAATGTTGAAAAATTGTTGTTAAGAACATTTCCACAGTGAAAAGTCCAGAAACAGGGAGAGTCACTGGCAAATTCTACCAAACAGTTAGGGAAGAAATAATGCCAATTCTACATAAACTTTTCCTCCCAAATACTTCCCAGCTCATTCTATGAGGCTAGCATTTCTCTGAAAACAAAACCTGTCAAAGATATTACAAGAAAAGTAAAAGCCAATATCTCCTAGAACATATATGTAAATTCTAAACAAAATTTTTAGCAAATCTTACCAAACAATACATTATAATTTTATTTATTTATTTATTTTTGGCTGCATTGGGTCTTTGTTGCTGCGCACGGGCTTTCTCTAGTCGCCACAAGCAGAGGCTACTCTTCGTTGCGGTGCTCGGGCTTCTCATTGTGGTGGCTTCTCTTGTTGCAGAGCACGGGATCTAGGAGCACAGGCTCTAGGCGGGCTTCAGTAGTTGTGGTGCGTGGGCTCAGTATTTGTGGTTCGCGGGTTCTAGAGCACAGGCTCAGTAGTTGTGCGCACGGGCTTAGTTGTTCTGTGGCATGTGGGATCTTCCCAGACCAGGGATGGAACCCATGTCCCCTGCCTTGGCAGGCGGATTCTTAATGACTGCACCATGAGGGAAGTCCCTCAAACAATACATTAAAAGGATAATACATTATTACCAAGTGGGGTGTAACCCCAGGAATGCAGGACTGATTTAACATTCGAAAATCAAACAATGTTATTCACCATATTAGCAAACTAGAAAAGAAAACCTATGATCATCTCGCTAGAGAGGAAAAAAAAATTGACAAAATCCAACGTCCATTCCAGATAAAGATTCTCAACCAACTAGGAAGAGAAGGGAACCTAAGAAAAAACTATAGCTAACATCATACTTGATGGTGAAAGACTAAATGCTTTCTCTCTAAAATCAGGATTGTCCACTCTCATCACTTCTATTCAACATTCTGGAGGTTCTAGCCAGTGAAATCAGGCAAGACAGAAATAAAAGACATCCAGATTTAAAGGAAGAAGCAAAACCGTTTTTGTTTAAAGATGACATGATTACCATGTAAAAACATCCAATGAATTAATAAGTGAGTACAAAGATCCATATCCAAAAATCAACTGTATATTTCCATATACTAACAATGACAACAACAAAATCAGCAATTGACAATTTTTTAAAATACCATTTACAGGGCTTCCCTGGTGGCGCAGTGGTTGAGGGTCCGCCTGCCGATGCAGGGGACGCGGGTTCGTGCCCCGGTCCGGGAAGATCCCACATGCCGCGGAGCGGCTGGGCCCGTGAGCCATGGCTGCTGAGCCTGTGCGTCCGGAGCCTGTGCTCCGCAACGGGAGAGGCTGCAACAGTGAGACACGCGCGTACCACAAAAATTAAAAATAAATAAATAAATAAAATACCGTTTACAATAGCTTCAAAAATATGAAATACTTCAGGATAGACCTGACAAAAAATGTGAAAGACCTATACACTGAAAACTATAACTGAGAAAAATTAAAGGAGAGCTAAATAAATGTTCCTGGGTTGGAAGACTCAATATCATTAACATGTCAATTCTCCCCAAATTATCTATAGATTCAACACAATCCCACTCAAAATCCAGGAAGGTTCTTTGGTAGAAATTGACACACATTTAAAAATTCATATGGAAATGCAAATGGCCTAAAATAGCCATGGTGACTCTGGGGAAAAATAAACTGGAGGGCTAACACTACCTGATTTCAAGCATTATTATAAAACTATACCAATCAGAACAGCATGGTATTAGCATAAAGATAGACAAATAGATCAGTAAAACAGAAGAGAAAGTCCAGAAATAAACCCACACATATAAGGACAGCTCATTTTTTTTAACATCTTTACTGAGATATTATTTGCATACCATAAAGTTCACATGACCATAATGTAATTTGAGAACATTTTCATCATCCCCAAAAGAAACCTTGTACTCATTAACAGTCACCTTCCACCCACTCCCACCTAGCCCTAGGCAAATACTAATTTTTCTGTTTCTATAGATTTGCCTGTTCTTGACATTTCATATAAATGGGATAATACAATATGCAGCCCTTCGTGACTGGCTTCTTTCACTTGGCATAAGTCCATGTTGTAGCATGTACTGGAACTTCATTCCTTTTGGTTGCTGATATTCTACTGTGTAAATATTATCTATATCTATATATTTTATTTATCTATTCATCAGTTTATGGACACTTGGGATGCTTCCACTTCCTGGCTATTTTGAATAATGCTGCTGTGAACATTTGTGTAAGTTTGTGTGTGGACGTACATTTTTAGTTCTCTTGGGTATACACCCAAGAATGGAATTTCTGAGTCATATGGTAACTCTATGTTTAACCTTTTGAGAAATTGCTAAACTGTTTTCCAAAGTGATTGTACCATTTTACATTCCCCACCAACAGTGTATGGGACTTCTAATTTTTAGACATCCTCATCAGCACTTGTTATAATTTGTCTTTTTTATTAGAGCAATTCTTATGTGTGTGAAGTGGTATCTCATTTTGGTTTTGATTTGCACTTCCCAATAACTAATGATGTTGCATATCTTTTCAAGTGCTTATTAGCCATTTATATTTTTTCCTAGGAGAAATGTCTAGTTAAATCTTTTGTCTACCTTTTAATTGGGTTATCTTTTTATTATTGAGTTGTAAGAGTTCTTTTATATATTCTGACTACAAGTCTCTCATCAGATATATAATTTGCAAATAATTTCTCCCATTCTGTAGTTGTTTTTTCACTTTCTTGATGGTTTTCAATTTTGATGAAGTCCAACATCAATCTTCTCTTTTACTGTTTGCTGGACAACTGACTTTTAACAAATGCACAAAAGCAATGCAGTGGAGAAAGAATAACTTTTCAGCAAATGGATATCCACATACAAAAAATAAACTTCAAACTATATGTGAAAATTAACTCAAACTGGATTGCAGACCTAAAGGTAAAACCTACAATGATAATCTGTCTAGAAGAAAACAAAAAAGAAAATTTTTGTGACCTTGGGTTAGGCAATGATATCTTAAATATGATGCCAAAAGTACAACATATTTAGTCATTCAAGGAATGTAAACTAAAACCACAATGAGATGCCACTACATACCTATTCAAATGGCTAAAATGAAAAAGACTGACCATACCAAGTGTTGGTGATGATGTAAGGGAACTTGAACTGTTACAAGTTATATTACTCTTCCTGGTAGTAATATAAAGTGGTACAACTACTTTGGAAAGCCTTTTGACAGTTTCTTTAAAAAATGAAATATATACCTACCATGATGATCCAGTCCACTCTCAGGTATTCACCCAAGAGAAAAGGTAACATTTTCCAAAGACTTGCACACGAATGTTCACTGCAGCTTTATTTGTAATAGCCAAAAACTGGAAACAACTCAAATGTCCATCAAACTATGAATGGATAAACAAATTGTGGTATATCCATACAATGGAATACTATCCAGTAACAAAAAGGAATAAACTCTTGGTATCATAACAACAAGGACAAAATAATTACTCTGAATAAAAGGAGCTGGGCCCAAGAGTACATGTTGTATAACTCCAGAAGATGCCAACTAATCTATAGTGACACAAAGCAAACCAGTGGTTGCCTGGGGAAAAAGAGACAGGGAGGGCAGGAAAGAGGTGCTACCTAGGGCATGAGGAAACTTTTGAGGATGATAATATATGTTCACTGTCTTGACTATGATGGTCGTTGTGTGTGTGTGTGAGAGAGAAAACATCAAAGTTTACACGTTTATATGTGTAGTTTATTGAATACCAATTATGTTTATTTAAAAAAAACACCTACTTGCAGAGAGGCAATGAGTTGCTCAGTGAGAAAATTGTCAGAAAACCTAATTTAAGAGCTTTTGTTAAGAAATATAATTAATTCAAGACTAGAACTAATAAATATATTCTGATAATGTCAGTTGCTAAAAATTACTTTGAAACAAATGAGCTATTGTTTTCTGAACAGTAGTGTGAGGTAAATTCATACTCACACCTCTTCAATAAAGCATGAACTGCTGAAAATTCTGGGCTTCTCTCCATTTGTAGCAGGCTATTTGCTCCAGGGGAATTATGGGCTTCCTTTTACTTAGATTAACACAGGTATATACTAAAACCCAGGAAGCTGTCCTATAAAGGCTGAAAGAACAGGCACTGGAAAAGCACAATAAACTTGTATGTGCAACTAAGTCCATCCAGATTATGACAGCTAATCTCTGGCCACCTCTAGCAGAGTGACAAGGCCACTTTGAACAAGGATTTTCTTATAACTGTTCTGCTGTTCTTTCTTGAGTTACAACTGTAGGTCTAAGGTGAGTATTCCTCAAAGAGTATAGAACATAAATATAGCTTTTATGGTATGATTCAAACTCAAATGCGATATAAAGTTGTAATAGGGTAGAGGTAAGAAATCTCACTATTGCCACTTGGGCAGAGAGATAATGTTTTTGTAACTAGCAAGGATCAAGATTTAGAGGCATATAAGGTTGTGGACTAGGAATGTGAGAAAGGTAATGTGGAGAAGAGCTACAAGACACATACCTCTTCACAATTGACTTTTTTTTTTTTTTTTTTTGGCTGTGCCGCAAAGTATGAGAGATCTTAGTTCCCCCAACAGGGATCGAACCCGTGCCCCCTGCAGTGGAAGCATGGAGTCCTAACCACTGGACCACCAGGGAATTCCCCAAAATTAGCTTTAAAATACACGTCGCTGTGCTCTCTTAAAATATAATGCATGAAATAAGAGAATAAGAGGAAGAGATTAAAAGAGTACAAAAGTTTAAAGATAAGCCTAAGATCATAGGTGCCCTTGGCTAAAGATCTTCTTATATAAAGATCTTATTCCAAAGAGAGCCAGTAAAAAAAGTAAATGTTTTTAGGGCATTCATATTTGATTAGTTCAATAACTCCTTAGCTTGTGAAAAAGGCGAATGTGAAAAGATTTTTCTGTAGATAAGAAATTAAAGTGAGGTTTTCAATAGTGAAACAAATGGAGCCAAGTGAATGACAACAGAACAGCTTAGTTACTGGTATAATTCTCTATACCATTTGTTCTCCATACCAGTAAACTGAGAGCTGAGGAAACACACCAGCATTGTTTCTCAAATGTTGGTAACAGGACAATTACTAGAAATGATGGAATCAGCCCTTTCCCCCTTCTCCCCCATAGCTACTCCTCTCCTCACAGTCAAACATCTTAAGAGTTGTCTAGCTTTCTCTCTCTATTTCCTGATCTCCTCTCCCACTCCATTATGGCTTATTAAGACCCATCAATCACTCCACCAAAACAAGTCTCTCTAAGGACAGTGGTGGCCTACAGGTTAATCCATCTAGCATTTACATTCTCAACAGGGGCAACATTGTACCCAAGGCAGCAAAAATTGATTCAAGGGAGCAAAATATCTTAGATATTAAAATAGTTTGGGGCTCTCCAAAAAGTCATAGTACATAAGCAGAAACACACTACATCTAGGCATTCTCCATATCTTACACTATGCCTTCTTCCCAGGTGACTTTACGCATACCATATGCTTCAGTTACCACCCACTACCACCTGTAACTCATTAAGCTACAGTTCCAGCATAGACCATTCCTCTGAGATTCAAACCTACTTAACTACCTGCCAGTTTGACATTCCACTTGAGTGTCTCAAAGGTATTTATCTGGGAAAAGAATCTGTAGCTTTGGTCAGATTCTCAGGTTAAGAACTACTGCCATACAGTAGTTTCAGAAAGGATCATAAAAATAAAAAATGGCAAAAACCAACTAAAAAAGTTGATATAAACAATTATTCTTCTTGGATGTCTTTAAAGCTTCTTGCATAAATATATCTTTTAGCTGACACACAATAGAAACTAGACTAGGTTGGAAATCAACATGTCAACATATCGGTTTTTCCCAGGGCACTGACGTGAATACAATTATACTGGTTCTCTGGTTATGCTAAAAGGTATTCTAAAACCAGTGTCAGACTTTCAGTAAAAGAGAGTAAGAATACAAAACACTGCAAATTGATTTGTAAACTTGCTACACTGGGTGTTTGCAGAACTAAGCAACAAGTAGATGTCAATATTTACATTTTGAAGAGAATCCTGAAAAGAAAGTGATTATCACAGGCAAACTGCATTAAAAATATATTCTTTTTTTTTTTTTTTCTGTACGCGGGCCTCTCACTGCCGCGGCCTCTCCCATCGTGGAGCACAGGCTCCGGACGCGCAGGCCCAGCGGCCACAGCTCACGGGCCCAGCCGCTCCGTGGCACGCGGGATCCTCCAGGACCGGGGCACAAACCCACGCCCCCTACCTCGGCAGGCGGACTCTCAACCACTGCGCCACCAGGGAAGCCCTAAAAATATATTCTTATAATTACAACAACAACTCAAAAACTCTTGTTAGCTATGTTCCGTATAAAGCCACACCACTAATCCTTTACAAAGTTAAAACAAGATAGAGACCTAGAACTAAAATCGAGGGCTATCTTTTTGGCTCTATGGATTCATACTTCTTGAGCAATCACAGAAATCTGCCAACACTAACACTATCAAATAAAAGGAATTCTGCATACAAGAACAAGAAATAGATTTATTTCAGGAGTTAAAAGAGGTGCTCTGTTAGGTGGTGGTGATGGGATGAATTGAGAGATTGGGATTGACATATATACACTAATAAGTATAAAATAGATAACTAATAAGAACCTACTGTATAAAAAAATACAATAAAATAATATTCAAAAAAAAGAGGTGCTCTGTTAGAAAAATAACTTCTCAAGGAGATGAAAGAAATCTTCCTCTTTGGTACAACATGATTAAGGTCTAATCTAGCACAGTCTAAATCTTTGCCTGCTGATCATGTTTTTCTGTTCAACTTTTTTTCTCTGTCTCTCTGTTTCTTGATTCTGATAGTATTCTTCCTTAGTGATTTCTGAAATCATTACTAAAAATAATATTTCCTACTGGACACTCTACTTGGATCTCCTTTAAGAACTTCAAATCCAATATGCCCCAAACTAAACTTATCCTCTCCACCTCCACCTCCTTCCTGGAAAATGTTTCATAGTATCCCATTTACCTGGTGGCCTAAGCCATAAACCTGGGATTTACCCTTGAATTCTCCTCCGACAATATTTTATTAATTCTATCTCTTTTGCTCTTAAAACTGCCTCCTCCTCGCTGCCTTCCTGGCCTTGGCTTATAACTTACTGAAGTTACAGCCTTCAAAGTGCTTAGGTGGGGCTTCCCTGGTGGCGCAGTGGTTGAGAGTCCGCCTGCTGATGCAGGGGACACGGGTTCGTGCCCCGGTCCAAGAAGATCCCACATGCCACGGAGTGGCTGGGCCTGTGAGCCATGGCCGCTGAGCCTGCGCGTCCGGAGCCTGTGCTCTGCAGCAGGAGAGGCCACAACAGTGAGAGGCCCACGTACAGCAAAAAAAAAAAGTGCTTAGGTGATGGAGTCAAATAAATCTGGGATTGAATCCCAGTTCTGCCATTGCTAAGTGTGATCTTAATCTTAGGCAAATTACTTAACCTCTCTGGGGCTCATTTTCTCATCTGTAAAATAAAAAGAATAATAAAATTTACCTCATACAGTTATTGAAGTAGGCAAATGAGCTAATGCCTCTAAAACACCCAACAGTATGTCTGGCATATTGTAAACACTCAATGAATGGTGGCCACCACTACCCTGCAGGACTGTATATCAATTAAATGATACAATAATCTATGTAAAGCATTTAATATGCAGTAAGGGCTTAATATTTAATAACCTTTAAAAAATTAATTTCACTTCTCATCTTCTCTATAAGTATATTACTTCAATAATACCCTAACGTCTAGTCTTAGCCATTTTATCTATTCCTCACAATGCCTCTAAACGGCTCCTGTTTTCAGGATAAAATCCAAATTCCTTCTCATGACGTACAAAGTTCTTTATGATCTTTCCTCATTTTGAAGGTTTACTTCTTGCCATTCCTTTAGCTCCAATCACATCCAACTCAGAAGTGTCCTATTCCTTCAGGAGTTACTGCTTTTACAATGCTATTCTTTTTGCCTAGAATCCCCATCTACTCTTTTCCCCAGTCCAATTCCAATTTTGTCTCATACTACTTCTTCTAACCCTTCACAACTCAGCCCAGGAAGCCTTCCCTGTCCTGGAGAAAATGGACCGGGCACCAGCGGCAGCAGCCTTGGTGCATGCCCTGGCCCTGGGCAATTTATATCCCAGCCAGGCTTCCTGCCGGACTGACGTCTCTCTTTTTTGTGTGATTGAACAGCTCTGCCCCACGGGGGGCCTTTTTCACACTTGATTTCGAAACACAGTCTCCGTGCTCTCAGACATTCTTGAAATTTTTTCCTTCTAATGACATAAGAAGAAAGACTTTATTTTACCGATATTTTACTTGATTTTTTACATTTATGTTGATGAAAGAAAGTCTGTAACATTGCTTTCTTGTAATACCCATGACAGGTTGGTATTAAGGTTATACTGTCTTCTATAATTATCTGGGAAGTATTCCCTGTTTTCCATTCTCTGGAATATTTTATATAAAACTTGGTATTATTTTTTCCCTTAAATATTTGGCAACTAACATTTATTGAGCATATACTACATGCCAGATTCTATACTAAGCTCATTTACTATGTTACCTCATTTAATCCTCACAGCAACTTTCTAAGGTATATATCATTATTATCCCTGTTTTACAGAGAAGAAACTGGGGCTTATAGAAGGTAACTTGCCCAAAGTCACAGAGCTGGTAGGCAGCAGAACTAGGACTTCAACACATGTATCCCCATGTTCTTAATCACTTGCTATACTGTCTTGTAATACTTAATATATGGTATTATGATTACCTATTCATTTATCTGTCTCCCCATTAGTCAGTGAAATCTATCTAGTAAGATCCTTGAAGGATGGGATCATGTCTTCCATTTTTTGCAACTCTGAAATCTAGCATCATGTCTACCAATTAATAGATGCTCAATAAGCAGCTGCTAAGTGAACGAATGAAAACATATCATTTGATTCTTGTAACAACTGGGTGAGGTAAAGTGGTTATTAACAATCCCGATTCAGAAAGCAGGTATATGTTTACTTTAGAATGTTGCTAAAATGGCTTTTGTCTTTAAGTTAAAACATATAACCCCCATGCAAAGAAGGCATACATGATTTAGTTTCTTCAACAAGGAAAAAGCAAAAAATAAATTTTAATTACTTGCAAACTGTCAATGACAACAGATTTAATGTTCTGATACCATCTGTAAGACAGAGACCTTCATATTTTTTCTGGGGTCAAGGGCATAAATACAACAAGAAAAAGATTATCTGGTGAGAAAATGGCAATAAAACAAAAGCCTTAAGTAGAAAAGCTTTCACAGAAGGTCAGCAGTGTAGCTAAAGAAGAATTCCCCACCAACTATGCCATGTGGTAGGGATGTCATAAGACGATTTAAGGTAGACATAAAATACCCACAGCAGGGATGTCTTGGCTTCAGTTAAATGAACTGAAATTTCCATTCTGTCTTTTGCCTGATGAGTCTGTAAAAACACTTATATATGGGCACAACAGAAAACAGATTTTTTTTGATGTAGATCAGATCATAATTATGGCAAAATAACTAGGTTATAGTAAGACAAATCTGGCCTAGATATAGGAACAAACGTCTGAGAGCCAATGTCCTTATGTTCTGAAATTGTTATTTGGGAGATTATATCAATATAACTACAATCCTAAAGGATATTAAGAATAGAAAAGATCTTTGAAATATTTAAATAGAATTCTGCCTAAAGGATACCCTAGACAACCTCATGAGGATTCTTCCAAGCCTCTCTCTTCTAACCCCAATCCAAAATACACACACACACACACACACTTTTTTACTGCAGCAGTTTTTGTCAAGTTGCTTTTAGGACAAGAGTATTATAACATATCTCAAAGGGGAAAAAAATGTGAGAATAAAAACATACCAAAGGAACTATTAAACACCTCACAGGAAAACTATTCTCACCAGTGGACTGCCACATAAAAATTTCAGAAGTCTTTGTACTCTCTATAGCAAAATAAACAAGATATTCAGCAAGGGGTCCCTTACAATATAGATATTGCTTAGGCTCCCAAAATCAAATATGCTAATGATAAAAAATTGAAAATCAGAAAGAATAGAAAAAAATGATTTACTTCCACCAGTGAAAGATAATTCTTTTTTTTTTTATTTATGTATTTATTTATCTTTGGGTGCGTTGGGTCTTCATTGCTGCATGCAGGCTTCTCTCTAGTTGTGGCAAGCGGGGGCTACTCTTTGTTCTGGTGCACGGGCTTCTCATTGCAGTGGCTTCTCTTGTTGCGGAGCTCAGGCTCTAGGCGCATGGGCTTCAGTAGTCGTGGGGTGGGACACGGGCTCAGTAGTTGTGGCTTGCGGGCTCTAGAGCACAGGCTTAGTAGTTGTGGTGCACGGGCTTAGTTGCTCCGTGGCATGTGGGATCTTCCTGAACCAGGGTTTGGACCCATGTCCCCTGTATTGGCAGGTGGATTCTCAACCACTGTGCCACCAGGGAAGCCCTGGAGTGCAAATTTTAAGATCATATTTTTTCAATTTAAGACTTTCTATTTTATTCTATTTTAAAGATTTCAGTTCTCTGGTGAAATTCTCCATATTTTCATCTATTCTTTCCATCTTTTCCTCTATTTACTTAAAGATATTAATCAAGTGTTTTAAAGTCCTTGTATGATAACACCAGTATCTGTGGCATCTGTAAGCCTGCTTCTGTTAGCTTTTGGTTATCTGGTCTTATCTCTTGACATGCCTAGAAAATTTTGACTGAATAATATTGTTTTAAAATTTTTTACAGGCTCCAAATTATGTTATCTATGACCAGAAAGTTTACCCTTTTCTCTGCTAGGCAGAGAGTGCAGCATTCATCACTTTTATCCAATCAAAACACTTGAGCAGAAGCAAGAACTACAATCCTGCAGCCTGTGGAACAAAAACCACATTCACAGAAAGACAAAATGAAAAGGCAGAGGGCTATGTAATAGATGAAGGAAGAAGATAAAACCCCAGAAAAACAATTAAATGAAGTGGAGATAGGCAACCTTCCAGAAAAAGAACTCAGAATAATGATAGTGAAGATGATCCAAGACCTCGGAAAAAGAATGGAGGCAAACAAAGATCGAGAAGATGCAAGAAATGTTTAACAAAGACCTAGAAAAATTAAAGAACAAATACCTAGAAGAATTAAAGTGCCCACAGAACATTCTCCAGGATAGACCACATCTTGGGTCACGAATCAAGCCTCAGTAAATTTAAGAAAATTGAAATTATATCAAGCATCTTTTCTGAACCATGAAGCTATGAGATTAGAAATCAATTACAGGGAAAAAAAACTTAAAAAACACAAACACATGGAGAATAAACAACACATTACTAAATAACCAAGAGATCACTGAAGAAATCAAAGAGGAAATCAAAAAAAACCTAGAGACAAATGACAGTGAAAACATGAAGATCCAAAACCTATGGGATGCAGCAAAAGCAGGTCTAAGAGGGAAGTTTATAGCAATTCAAGCCTACCTCAAGAAACAAGAAAAGTCTCAAATAAACAATCTAACCTTACACCTAAAGGAACTAGAGAAAGAAGAACAAACAAAACCCAAAGTTAGTAGAAGGAAAGAACATCAAGATCAGAGCAGAAATAAATGAAATAGAAACAAAGAAAACAATAGCAAAGATCAATAAAACTAAAAGCTGGTTCTTTGAGAAGATAAACAAAATTGATAAACCTTTAGCCAGACTCCTCAAGAAAAACAGGGAAAGGAATCAAATCAATAAAATTAGACATGAAAAAGGAGAAGTTACAATGGACACTGCAGAAATACAGAGCATCATAAGAGACTACTACAAGCAACTCTATGTCAATAAAATGGACAACCTGGAAGAAATGGACAAATTCTTAGAAAGGTATAAATTTCCAAGACTGAACCAGGAAGAAATAGAAAATATGAACAGACCAATCACAAGTAATGAAATGGAAACTGTGAATAAAAATGTTCCAACAAACAGAAGTCCAGGACCAGATGGCTTCACAGGTGAATTCTATCAAACATTTAGAGAAGAGCTAACACCCACCCTTCTCAAACTCTTCCAAAATATTGCAGAGGAAGGAACACTCCCAAACTCATTCTACAAGGCCACCATCACCCTGATACCAAAACCAGACAAAGATACTACTAAAAAAAAAAATTACAGACCAATATCACTGATGAATATAGATGCAAAAGTCCTCAACAAAATACTAGCAAACAGAATCCAACAACACATTCAAAGGATCACACACCATGATCAAGTGGGATTTATCCCAGGGATGCAAGGATTCTTCAATATATGCAAATCAATCAATGTGATACACCATATTAACAAATTGAATAATAAAAACCATATGATCATCTCAATAGATGCAGAAAAAGCTCTTGACAAAATTCAACACCCATTTATGATAAAAACCCTCCAGAAAGTGGGCATAGAGGGAACCTACCTCAACATAATAAAGGCCATATACGACAAACCCACAGCAAATATCATTCTCAATGGTGAAAAACTGAAAGCATTTTCTCTAAGATCAGGAACAAGACAAGTATGACCACTCTCGCCACTCTTATTCAACATAGTTTTAGAAGTACTAACCACTGCAATCAGACAAGAAAAAGAAATAAAAGGAATACAAATTGGAAAAGAAGAAGTAAAACTGCCATTGTTTGCAGATGACATGACAATATACATAATCCTAAAAATGCCACCAGAAAACTACCAGGGCTAATCAATGAATTTGGTAAGGTTGCATGATACAAAATTAATGCACAGAAATCTCATGCATTCCTATACACTAACAATGAAAGATCAGAAAGAGAAATTAAGGAAACAATCCCATTCACCATTGCAAAAAAAGAATAAAATACCTTGGAATAAACCTACCTAAGGAGGTAAAAGACCTGTACTCAGAAAACTATAAGACACTGACGAAAGAAATCAAAGATGACACAGATGGAGAGATATACCATGTTCTTGGATCGGAAGAATCAACATTGTGAAAATGACCATAGTACCCAAAGCAATCTACAGATTCTATGCAAGCCCTATCAAATTACCAATGGCAGTTTTTACAGAACTAGAACAAAAAAATCTTAAAATTTGTATGGAGACACAAAAGATGCCAAATAGCCAAAGCAATCTTGAGGGGAAAAAATGGAGCTGGAGGAATCAGACTCCCTGACTTCAGACTATATTACAAAGCTACAGTAATCAAGACAATATGGTACTGGCACAAAAACAGAAATATAGATCAATGGAACAGGATAGACTGCCCAGAGGTAAACCCACGCACCTATGATCAACTAATCTATGACAAAGGAGGCAAGGATATACAATGGAGAAAAGACAGTCTCTTCAATAAGTGGTGCTGGGAAAACTGGACAGCTACATGTAAAAGAATGAAATTAGAACACTCCCTAACACCATACACAAAAATAAACTCAAAATGGATTAAAGACCTAAATGTAACACTGGACACTATAAAACTCTTAGAGGAAAACACAGGAAGATCACTCTCTGACATAAATCACAGCAAGATCTTTTTTAACCCACCTCCTAGAGTAATGGAAATAAAAACAAAAATAAGCAAATGGGACCTAATGAAACTTCAAAGCCTTTGCACAGCAAAGGAAACCATAAACAAGACAAAAAGACAACCCTCAGAATGGGAGAAAATATTTACAACTGAATCAACAGACAAAGGATTAATCTCCAAACTATATAAACAGCTCATGCAGCTCAATATTAAAAAAACCAACAACGCAATCCAAAAATGGGCAGAAGACCTAAATAGACATTTCTCCAAAGAAGACATACAGATGGCCAACAGGCACAAGAAAAGCTGCTCAACATCACTAATTATCAGAGAAATGCAAATCAAAACTACAGTGAGGTATCACCTCACACCAGTCAGAATGGGCATCATCAGAAAATCTACAAACGACAAATGCTGGAGAGGGTGTGGAGGAAAGGGAACCCTCTAGCACTGTTGGTGGGAATGTAAATTGATACAGCCACTATGGAGAACAGTATGGAGGTTCCTTAAATAACTAAAAATAGAATTACAATATGACCGAGGAATCCCACTACTGGGCTTATACCCAGAGAAAACCATAATTCAAAGAGACACATGCACCCCAGTGTTCACTGCAGTGCTATTTACAATAGCCAGGTCATGGAAGCAACCTAAATGCCCATCGACAGATGAATGGATAAAGAAGATGTGGTACATATATACAATGGAATATTACTCAGCCATAAAAAGGAGCAAAATTGGGTTATTTGTAGAGATGTGAATGGACCTAGAGACTGTCATACAGAGTGAAGTAAGTCAGAAAGAGAAAAACAATTATTGTATATTAACGCATATATGTGGAATCTAGAAAAATGGTACAGATGAACCGGTTTGCAAAGCAGAAACATAGACACAGACATAGAGAACAAACGTATGGAACCGGGGGGGACAGTGAGGAGTGGGGGGATGAACTGGGAGATTGGGATTGACATGTATACACTGATATGTATAAAATAGATAACTAATAATAACCTGCTGTATAAAAAATAATTTAAATTAAATTTAAAAATTCCAAAAAATTTTCAAAAAAAAAGAAGTTCATCCACATGAAGAAGTTCATCCACATGAAGAACTGTGCTCAAGGTTACATAGCCAATAGGTAGAAAATTCAAACCTAAGACTATTTGATTCTTAATTTGTGCTATGAACCACTATCCTGCCACATATGCAAATTGCATATCCTCAGCATTCAGTACAGTGCCTGCCACGTGGTAGGCTTTAACATTCAACAAACATTTGTTTTATTGTTGAAACAATAAAACAAGATAATATATGAACAAGATAATATATGAAAGCCCTTATAAATTATAAAACTCTGCATAAATACTATTATTTCCTTCCACCCTGACTCAGTTTTTGTTGATTTTTCTACCTCACCATCCTTATCCACTTCCCCTGTAAACACACATTTATCCATCTAGGTCCAAGTGAAATGTAATAATTTCTTTAACACTCCATATGAAATCAGTAATCCCTCTTCTGTGCTCTCAGGGACTCTGTACTTACTTCTATTATAATAATTATATAACCCATTTGCATACAATTCTTTCCCCATCCACCCTAGATTATGAATTCTTCAAGAAAAGAAACCACATTTTATTTATCTTTGTATTGCTTGTGCCTAGGACAGTGTCAGGATATGAAAGATGCCAAATTCATATCTGCTGAATAAATGCAGAATCACTCTCAGACCCAGATAAGACGGTAGGTCCTTGCCTTGGAACTCATATTTTTTTCCCAGCTTTACTGAGATATAATTGACAAAAAATACTGTGTAACTTTAAGGTATACAATGTATACCAATACTTTTAGATAGCTAGATAGACAGACAGAAAGACAGATGAGAACATACAAGATCTAGTCTCTTAGCAAATGTCAAGTATATAATACAGTATTGCTAACTATAGTTACCATGCTCTACATTATTAGATCCCGGAACTTATTAATCTTATAACTAAAAGTTTGTACCTTTTGACCAACATCTCATTTCCCCCACCCACCAAGTCCTGGCAACCACCAATCTATTCTCTGTTTCTGTAAGTTCAACTTTTTAAGATTTAACATGTCAGGTCATAAAGTAGTTGTCTTTCTTTATCTGACTTATTTCACTTAGTATAATGCCCTCAAGTTTCATTCATGCTGTCACAAATGGCAGGATTTCCTTCTTTTTCGTGGCCGAATAATATTCTGTTATATTTGCACCACATTATTTTTATCCATTCACTTGTTAATGGACACTTAGGCAGCTTCCATGTCTTGGCTATTGTGAATAATACTGCAATGAACATAGGAGTGCACATATTTCTTTGAAATAGTGATTGAATTTCCTTCGGATATATATCCAAAAGTAGAATTGCTGGATTATATGGTAGCTCTACTTTTAATTTTTTGAGGAACCTCTATACTGTTTTCCATAATGTCTATACCAATTTATATTCCTACCAAGAATGCACAAGTGTTCCCTTTTCTCCACATCCTTGCCAGCCCTTCTGTCTTGTCTTTCTGATAACAGCCATTCAAATAGGTGTGGTATCTCATTATGGCTTTGATTTGCATTTCCATGATGATTAGTAATGTTGAGCAATTTTTCACGTACCTGTTGGCCATTTTTATGTTTTCTTGAAAAAAATGTCTGTTCAGGTCCTTTGCACATTTTTAAATTTTTTTTTCTATTGGGTTGAGTGAGTTCATTATATATTTTGGATATGAACACTTATCGGTTACACAGTTTGCAAATATTTTCTCTCATTTCATACAATTCCCTTTCACTTTGTTGTGCAGAAGCTTTTTAGTCTGATGTAGTCTCACTAGATTTTTTTTGCTTTTGTTGCTTGTGCTTATGGTATCATATTCAAAAAATTATTATTAAGACTAATGTCAAGGAGGTTACCTCTGTGCTTTCTTCTAGGAGTTTTACAGTTTCAGGTATTAAGTTCAAGTTTTTAATCCATTTTGAGTTGATTTTTGATAGTGTAAGATAGGGTCCAATTTAATTCTTTTGCATGCTGCTGTCCAGTTTTCCCAACACCATTTATTGACAAGACTATCCTTTCTCCATTGCATATTCTTGGCTCTCTCATCACAAATTAATTGATTTATTTCTGAACTCTTTATTCTGTCCCATCATATATGTATCTGTTTTTATGTCAATACCACACTATTTTGATTACTATAGCTTTTTAATATAGTCTAAAATCAGGACGTGTGATGTCTCCAGCTTTGTGCTCCTTTCTCAACATTGCTTTGGCTATTCAGGGTCTTTTGTGGTTCTATATGGATTTTAGGGTTGTTTGTCTATTTCTGCCATTGGAATTTTGATAGGGACTGCATCTGTGGACTGCTTTGGGTAGTATGGATATTTTTAACAATACTAACTCTTCCAACCCATGGGCATGAAATATCTTTCCATTTAATTGTGTCTTCTTCAATTTCTTTCAACAATGTCTTATAGTTTTCAGTGTAAAGATCTTTCACCTCCTTGGTTAAATTTACTCATGAGTATTTTATTCTTTTTGATGTTATGGTAAATAGGATTGTTTTCTCAATTTCTGTTTTCAATAGTTCATTGTTAATATATGGAAATACAACTGATTTTTGTAAATTGATTTTGTATCCTGCAACTTTACTGAATTCATTTAGTTCTAACAGATTTTTGGTGGAGTCTAAGGGTTTTCTGTATATAATATCATGTCATCTGTAAATAGTCACACTTTTAATTCTTCCTTTCCAATTTAATGTTTTTATTTATTTTTCTTGACTAACTGCTCAGGCTAGGACTTCCTGTACTATGTTGAATAAAAGTGGCAAGAATAGGCGTTTTTGTCTTGTTCCTGATCCTAAAAGGAAAAGCTTTCAGCTTTTCACCATGGAGTATGATGTTAGCTATGGACTTGTCATATATGGTCTTTATTATGTCAAGGTATGTTCCCTCTATATCCACTTTGTTGAGAGTTTTTATCATGAATGGATGTTGAATTTTGTCAAGTGCTTTTTCTGCGTCTACTGAGACAATCACATGATTTTTATCTTTCATTATGTTAATATGGTGTATCACACTGATTGATTTGTGGATTTGAACCATCCTTGCATCCCTAGAATAAATTCCACTTGATCCTGGTGTGTGGTCCTTTTAATGTATTGTTGGATTCAATTTGCTAATACTTTGTTGAAACTTTCTGTAGCTACATTCATCAAGGATAGTAGCCTGTAATTTTCTTTTCTTGTAGTGTCCTTGTCTGGTTTTTTTTTTTTTTTTTTTTTTTTTTTTTGCGGTATGCGGGCCCCTCACTGCCGCAGCCTCTCCCGCCGCGGAGCACAGGCTCCGGACGCGCAGGCGCAGCGGCCACGGCCCACGAGCCCAGCCGCTCCGCGGCACGTGGGATCCTCCCGGACCGGGGCACGAACCCGCGTCCCCTGCATCGGCAGGCGGACTCCCAACCACTGCGTCACCAGGGAAGCCCCTCTTGTCTGGTTTTGATATCAGGATAATGCTGGCCTCATAATAAGTTTGGAAGTGTTCCCTCCTCTTCTATTTTTTGGAAGTTTGAGAATGATCAGTGTTAATTCCTCTTTAAACGTTTGGTAGAATTCCCAGTGAAGCTGTCTGCTCCTCAACTGTTGTTGGGAGGTTTTTGATTACTAATTCAATCTCCCTACTTGCAATTGGTCTGTTCAGATTTTCTATTTCTCCATAATCCAGTCTTGATAGGTTGTATGTTTCTAGAAATTTATCCATTTTTCTTAGGTTGTCCAATTTGTTGGCATATAATTGTAAATGGTAGTCTCTTATAAACCTTTGTGTTTCTGTGGTGTCAGTTGTAATGAGTCCTCTTTCACTTATAATTTTATTTATTTGAGTTTTTTTCTTGGTTAATCTAGCGAAGGATTTTCAATTTTGTTTTATCTTTTCAAAAACCAATTCTTAGTTTTGCTGATCATTTCTATTTTTTCCCTATTCTTTATTTCTGCTCTAATCGTTATTTCCTTCCTTCTATTAATTTTGAGCTTAGTTTGCTCTTCTTTTTCCAGTTCTTTCAGGTGGAAGGTCCGGTTGTTTATTTGAGATCTTTTCTCTTTATAAACTTTCCTCTTAGAAATGCTTTTGCCATATCCCATAATATCACAAGATTTTAAAAAATTTCCCTTTTGATTTCTTCTTTGGACCACTGGTTGTTCAGGAGTGTGTTGTTTAAATTCCATGTATTTGTGAATTTTCCAATTTTCTTCCTGTTATTGATTTCTAGTTTCACACTATTGTGTTTGGAAAAGATGCTTGATATAATTTCAATCTTCTTGATTTGTTAAGATTTGTTTTGTGGCCTAACATATGATCTATCCTGGAGAATGTTCTGTTTGTTCTTGAAGAGAATGTTGTTTTCTGCTGCTGTTGGATAAAATGTTCTGTATATGTGTGTATAGATCCATTTGGTCTATAGTATTACTCAAAAGTGCTGTTTCCTTATTGATTTTCTTTCTGTACGATCTATCCATTGTTGAGAGGGGGGTATTAAAGTCTCCTACTTTTACTGTATTGTTTATTTCTCCCTTCAGTTCTATTAATATCTGCTTTATATTTAGATGCTCCGATGTTGGATATTTACAATCATTATGTCATCTTCATGAATTGATCCTTTTATCATATATAGTGACTTCTTTGTCTATTGTGACCCTTCTTTTTTAACTTAGTTTATTTTTTCTGATACAAGGATAGGTATCCCTGCTCTCTTTTTGTGAGCATTTGCATGGAATATCTTTTTCCATCCCTCCACTTCCAGCCTATGTGTGTCCTTAAAGTGAGTCTCTTACAGGCATCATTCCCCTTTTAAGACAGTGTGGTATTGGCAAAAGAATAGACAAATAGGTCAATGGCACAGAACAGAGAACCCAGAAATAAACCCTCACAAATACACTTAACTGATCTTTGACAAAGGAGCAAAGGCAATATAATGAGGCAAAGATAGTCTTTTCAACAAATGGTATAGGAACAACTGAATATCTGTGTGAAAAAAAAAAGGAATACGGACACAGACCTTATACCCCTTACAAAAGTTAACTCAAAATGTATCAGAAAGCTAAATGTAAAACACAAAAGTACAAAATTCCTAGAAGATAACACAAAAGAAAATATAGGTGACTTTAGGTACAGCAATGACTTTTTAGATATAATATCAAAGGCATGATCTATGAAAAAAATAATTATAAGCTGAATTTCATTAAAATTAAAAACATCTCCTCTCCAAAAGACAATGTCATGAGAATGAGAATTCAAGCCACAGACTAGGAGGAATTATTTGCAAAAGACACATCTGATAAAGTACTATTATCCAAAATATACAAAGAACCCGTAAAACTCAAGAATAAGAAAACAAATAGCCCAATTAAAAAATGGGCCCAAGACCTGAACAGACACTTCACCAAAGATGATATACAGATGGCTAGTGAGCATATGAAAAGATGCTCCTCATCATGTCATCAGGGAAATGCAATTTAAAATAACGAGATAACACACACTCCTATTACAATGGCCAAAATTCAAAATGCCGACAGCATCAAATGCTGACAAGGATGTGGAGCAACAGGAACTCTCATTCATTGCTGATGGATTGCAAAGTGGTACATTTTGGAAGAAGGTTTGATAGTTTCTTAGAAAAGTGAACATCCTCTTACCATACAATCCAGCAAATGTACTCCTCAATATTTACCCAAAGGAGTTGAAAATTTATGCCCACACAAAACCTGCACATGGATACTTATAGTAGCTTTATTTGTATCTGCCAAATCTTGGAAGAAACCAAGATATCCTTCAGTAGGTGCATGGATAAATAAACTGTAGTACATCCAGATTTTAGAATATTATTCAGCACTAAAAAGAAATGAATTATCAAGCCATGAAAAGGAATTTGAGCAATCTTAAATGCATAATACTAAGGGGAAAAAGTCAGTCTGAACAGGCTACATACCGTATGATTCCAGCTATATGATATTCTGAAAATATTGGGTTGGCCAAAAGGTGCCTTTGGTTTTTAAGTAAAAATAAAAGATACATTTTTTCATTTTCACCAAGAAGTTTATTGAACAGTGTATTCACCCTTTTGTTCCACTACCTTCTGCCATTTTTCAGGCAACTTCATAATTCCATCTTCCCAAAACTTTTTACCTTTTTGAGCAAAGAACTCTTCCAGGTGCCTTTTACAGCTTCCAGGGAATTGAAATTTTTTCCATTAAGAGAATTTTATAAAGACCAAAATAAATGGAAATCCGAAGGTGCAGTGTCTGGTGAATGTGGCGGGTGAATCAGAAGTTCCCAGTCAAGCTGTAATAGTTTTTGCCTGGTCATCAAAGAAACCTGAGGTCTTGTGTTATCCTGATGGAAGATTATGCGTTTTCTGCTGACTAATTCTGGATGCTTTTCATCGACTGCTGCTTTCAGTTGGTCTAACTGGGAGCAGTACTTGTTGGAATTAATCGTTTGGTTTTCCAGAAGGAGCTCATAATAGAGGACTCCTTTCCAATCCCACCACATATACAACATCACCTTCTTTGGATGAAGACTGGCCTTTGGTGTGGTTGGTGGTGGTTCATTTCGCTTGCCCCACAATCTCTTCCATTCCACATTAGTGTACAGTATCCACTTTTCATCACCCCTCACAATTTGTTTTCAAAATGGAACGTTTTCATTACGTTTAAGTAGAGAATCGCATGCGGAAATACGGTCAAGAAGATTTTCTTCGCTTAACTTATGTGGAACCCAAACGTCAAAGCGATTCACATAACCAAGCTGGTGCAAATGATTTTCAGCGCTTGATTTGGATATTTTGATTATGTCGGCTAGCTCCCGTGTGGTATAATGTTGATTGTTCTCAATTAATGTTTCGATTTGATTGCTATCAACTTCAACTGGTCTACCTGACCGTGGAGCATCATCCAGCAAGAAATCTCCAGCACAAAACTTTGCAGACCACTTTTGACATGTTCGATCAGTCACAGCACCTTCTCTGTATACTGCACAAATATTTTTTTGCATTTCGGTTGTGTATTTAACCTTTCTTGAAATAATAAAGCATAATATGCCAAAAATGTTGGTTTTTTTCTTCCATCTTCAATACTAAAATGGCTACACAAAAATTCACCAATTTTGATAAGTCTTTTCTTAAATGCACGCTGATATGACAGCTGTCACATACAATCTAACAAACTTATTTTGAATGAAGTTAAAGACAACTAATTGCTACTAGAGTCATCTTACACAAAAACCAAACGAACCTTTTGGCCAACCCAATAGCAAAACAATGGAGCCAGTAACAAGATCAGTGGTTGCCACAGGCTGGGGGAAGGGAGAGATGAATACACAGAGCACAGAACATTTTTAGGGCAACAAAACTATTCTGTATGATACTACGTTTGTAGATACATGTCATTATACATTTGTCAAAACCTATAATAATGTACAACACTGAGACTGAAGCCTAATGTAAAATATAGATTATGATATGTCAATGTAGGTTTATGAGTTGTAACAAATGTATCACTGTGGTACAGGATATTGACAGTGGAGGAAGCAGTCCATGTGTAGGGGCAGGGAGTAAATGGGAACTTTCTGTACTTTCTGCTTAATTTTGCTGTGAACCTAAAACTACTCCCAAAAAAAGTCTATTAAAAAAACCATAGCTCTTAACCATCTTTTAATACAACGACCCAGATCAAAAACAGTTGTTTCGGGCTTCCCTGGTGGCGCAGTGGTTGAGAGTCCGCCTGCCGATGCAGGGGACACGGGTTCGTGCCCCGGTCCGGGAGGATCCCACGTGCCGCGGAGCGGCTGGGCCCGTGAGCCATGGCCGCTGAGCCTGTGCGTCTGGAGCCTGTGCTCCGCAACGGGAGAGGCCACAACAGTGAGAGGCCCGCGTACCGCAAAAAAAAAAAAAAAAAAAAAAAAAGTTGTTTCCACTTTGGATAAGAAGGTAAAACCACTGCTTGATTATTTCTAAAACCTAGCTTCCAAAATCATCCTAACTGGTAATTTAAGGCTCACAATGAGGATCAAAGAACTTACTTTTCAATTTTCTTCCTTTGTTCTTTTTGCCTCTGTTGTTCTTTCACTTGTTCTCTTTCAATATCCATGAAAAGTCGTCTATATCTCAGGTACTGCTTTTGACGCTAAAGAAAAGAAGTTAAAATTGTTAGGATTCCGCTCTCAGAGGACTTTCCAAAAAAGGAAAATCCTTGTGCCATAGACAAGAAAACTATATGACACAAAAGTCACAGGGAATTAAGTCCTTAATTTCCTTCTATTTATGGTGACTCAGGATAATATCACATATAGCAAGAGATTTATATTTTCAAGCACATAGCTATTAGATGTAACAGACAAATCAGAGAAAGAAGTACTAATTTAGTTTGCACTTAGCATGGTCAGTTGTCAATAGCCCTTGAGGAAATGATTATATTTAATATGATAAGATACATACTATATTTACTCTGTGTTCCCAAGTAGTAAGTACCACAGAAGCAGAACCAAAGAAAGAATGTAAGAGGTATTTTATAACAGAACGTCACTTTAACTTTCCAAAATTAAAACCACACTACAAAAGCACACTCTAAGCCTAGCCTAATATGGTGGGGAGGAGGGAGGGAAGACTGAGGAATATCAGAGCATCATACTTTTAAAGGGAACAAGTATAATAAAAGCAAATGCTGGGGCTTCCCTGGTGGCACAGTGGTTAAGAATCTGCCTGCCAATGCAGGGTACATGGGTTCGAGCCTTGGTCCGGGAAGATCCCACATGCCGCGGAGCAATGAAGCCTGTGCGCCACAACTACTGAGCCTGCGCTCTAGAGTCCGTGAGCCACAACTACTGAGCCCACGTGCCACAATTACTGAAGCCCACGTGCCTAGAGCCCATGCTCCGCAACAAGAGAAGTCACCACAATGAGAAACCCGCGCACCACAAGGAAGAGTAGCCCCTGCTGGCTACAGCTAGAGGAAGCCCGCGTGCAGCAACAAAAACCCAACGAAGCCAAAAATAAATAAATAAATAATTTAAAAAAAAAAAAAAAGCAAATGCTACTACCCTGTGCGTGATCTGTTCATACTTCCAAATTTATATATTCTCTTTTTAAGGGCACAAGCTACTCAAAGAGCACTAGTATACACACAGACATATTTTTGTCCTTAGAGTAGCTTGTGTCTTTTTGGTAAAAATTATTAAAACTATAATAACAGTTCTCAATATTGAAGATACATCACAATCATCTGTGGTGTTTTTTTAAAACACAGATGCCCCAAACCTACCTAAGATACTGATTCAGTATATCTGCTTTGGGTCCAGGCATTTGTATTTGGAAAAAAGCTCCATGTCTGATTCTGGTGCATGGCCAGTGTTAAAAACTGTTCATTTAAACTAACTTTAGATTGAAAAGGAAAAAAAGGAAGTCACAAATTAAAACTCTTCCTTAAATTAGCTACTATGGCAAATATACACTAACTGAAGAAACTCACTAGGATCACCTCTCTGATTTCACATCAAGGTACCCTAAATCCTAGAAGCTTAGAAGAGAAGTTCAACATATTAAAATGAGTCAAGCAACTTTTGTGCCTTTATCTATGGAATTTGTAGTACTAGCTCTTAATGTGTTAGGACACTACAAATTGTTTCCAATCTCACATATACTATTATAGTAGAAACACTGATGTCCAAAAGCCATTATCACTACATACCTCTTTCTTGTCTTCCTCTTGACTTACTCGTGACTGAAGTGCCAGTGGAGTTTGGAATTCAGTGTTCAATCCTGATTGATATTCACCACCAACCTGTTAGAAAGTCCAGTCACACAAAGAGACAAAATTGCCAAAAGTTAGCCCTACGTATGTTTTTGATAATTTCATCTATTGATTCCTTTCTCCTGCAATCTTGAGCTCAACTGGATAAAAACAATTTTTTAAACAAATATAAAAGAATAAAGCTTTAAGAAAGAATAAAAGAAAGAAATTAATCAAACAAAAACAATAAAGAAAAGAAAATATCCAGGTCAAAAACATGGATGGGGACCTCCCTGGTGGTGCAGTGGTTAAGAATCCGCCTGCCAATGCAGGGGACATACATGGGTTCGAGACCTGGTCCGGGAAGATCTCACATGCCATGGAGCAACTAAGCCCATGTGCCACAACTACTGAGCCTGTGCTCTAGAGCCCGCAAGCCACAACTACTGAGCCCACACACCACAACTACTGAAGGCTGCGCCTACAGCCCATGCTCCTCAACAAGAGAAGCTTCCTCAATGAGAAGCCTGCACACTGCAATGAAGAGTAGCTCCCGCTCGCCGCAACTAGTGAAAGCCAACACACAGCAACAGAGACCCAACACAGCCAAAAAAAAAAGAGAATGAACTAATGACAGATCAAAATGTTCAGAATGAAAGCCCTTCTAAATTGATCACTTGAAATCACTCTATCATGAGTGTGTGCTTGGGACTGAATCCAGGATATAAAACTAGATCTCTTAACATCTCAAATCTGTAATCATTTTCAATTTATACATATTCTTGAAAGGTGTGAGTTTAGAGAATAAAAGCTTGAAAATACTATAGCCATCAACTGACATGGCAGGGAAGAAACTGGGGCTTATTTCCCCCCTAATTATTAGAAAAACCTGTTGACATAACTTAGTACACTTACTTGGACATTATATGGCTCAAATTATGATCTCTAATTTTTAGAAATAAAAGTTTAAAATTACTTTTATCTTTTTAGCTTAAAAGTTATTTATCTTTCAGCAAAGTTGCAAGATATAAGATCAGCATGCAAAACTGTATTGTATTTTTAGGTACTTGCAATGAACAATCTGAAAATGAAATTAAGGGGAAAATCCATATAAAATATCATCAAAAAATTCTTAGGAATAAATTTAATAAAGGAAGTGTAAATTGTATACACTGAAATCTACGAAACATTGTTGAAAGAAATAGAAGATCTAAATGAATCAGAAGACTTAATATTGTTAAGATGGCAAATTGATCAACAGATTTAATGCACTCTACATCAAAATTTCAGCTGACTTCTTTGTAGAAGTTGACAAGGTTATCCTTAAATTCATATGAAAATGCAAGGGACCTGGAATAGCTGAGATGACCTTGAAACAGAAGAACCAAGTTGGAGAACTCACTCTCCCCAATTTCAAAACTTACTGCGAAGCTACACTGATCAACACAGTGTGGTACTAACATAAGGATAGACTTATAGATCAATGGAATAGAACTGATAGTTCAGAAATAAACTCTTAAATTTACAATCAACTTTTTTTTTTTTTTTTTTTTTTTGCGGTACGCGGGCCACTGTTGTGGCCTCTCCCATTGCGGAGCACAGGCTCCGGACGCGCAGGCTCAGCGGCCATGGCTCATGGGCCCAGCCGCACCGCGGCATGTGGGATCTTCCCGGACCAGGGCACGAACCCGTGTCCCCTGCATCGGCAGGCGGACTCTCAACCACTGTGCCACCAGGGAAGCCCGTAATCAACTAATTTTTGACAAGAGTGACGAGCGAATTCAACGGGTAAAAAGAGTCTTTTCAACAAATGATGTTGGGTCAACTGGATATCCAAGTGCAAAAAAGAATGAAGTTGGACCTCTACTGAACACCATATAAGAAAATTAATGCAAAGTGGATTGAAGACCTTGCAGAATGCAAGAGATATAAAATGCTTAGAGGAACACACAGCAGTAAATCTTCATGACCTTGGATCAGGCAACGGTTTCTTAGATATGACACCAAAAGCACAAGCCACGAAAAGATAAGTAACCTGGACTTCAAAATTAAAAATTTCTGTGCTGCAGAGGAAAGGAAACCACCAAGAAAGTGAAAAGACAACCCACAGGATAGGAGAAAACATCTGCAAATCACAAAACAAATAAGGGTTCTGTATGTAGAATATATTAAGAACTTACATAACTCAATAATTAGAAGATAAATAATCCAATTACAAGTTGCACAGAGGATTTAATAATTTTCCAAAGAAGATATACATATGGCCAATAAGCATGTGAAGAGATGCTCATCATTAATCATCAAGTAAATGTAAACCAAAACCACAGTGAGATACGACTTCATACCCATTAAGAGAACTATAATTAAAAAGGCAGACAATGACAAGTGTTGGTGAGGATGAGGAGAAATTGGAACCCTCATAATACTGCCAATGAGAATGAAAAATAGCGCACCCACTTTGGAAACCAGTTTGGCAGTTCCTCAAAGGTTAAGCATATGATTACCATAAGTCTCAGCAATTCCCCTCCTAGGTATATACCCAAGGGAAATGGAAACACATATCACAGAAAAACTTATAAACAAATGTTCATAGCAGCATTATTCATGACAGTCAAGAAGTGGAAACAATCCAAATGTCCATCAGCTGATGAATGGATAAATAAAACATGCTATATGAATATAATGGAATATTATCCAATGAATAGGAATGAAGTACTACTACATGCTACAAGGTCAATGAACTTTGAAAACATTACGCTAAGTGAAAGAAGTCAGTGACAAAAGGCCATTCCATGATCCCATTTATATAAAATGTCCAGAACAGGCAAATCTATAGAGACAGAAAGTAGATTAGTGGTTGCCTAGGGCTGGGGATGGGGGTGAGGGGAAAAAGGGAGCGAGTGGCTGCTAATGGACGTATGTATGACTTTTGGGGAGTGAAGAAAATATTCTAAAACCGATTGTGGCAAAGTCTGCACAACCCTTTGAATATAGTAAAAACACTGAATTGTACACTTTAAATGGGTTACTTGTATGGTATATAAAGTAGTCAATCCTCATTATTTGAATACTCCTATATTATTTGTGAATTTGCCTATTCGTTAAAATGTATTTGTTATCACAAAATGAATACTCGCAGTGCTTTTGTGGTCACTTGCAGACATGCACAGAGCTGTGAAAAATCTGAATCGTCAGTTTTACACATTGCAAGCTGAGGTCGAACACGGTGATGCTCTGCCTTTGGGCCTTCATACTGTAAACAAGTATCCTTTTCAAGATACATTTGGTGCAAAGGTTTTTGCATTTTTGTGCTTTTTTTGTTGATTTTGCTGTTTAAAACATCCCTCAAGCACAGTGCTGAAGCACTACCTAGTGTTCTTAAGCATAAGAAGGCTGTGATGTGCCTTACGGAGAAAATATTTACATATATTAGACAAGCTTCGTTCAGGTACAAGCTATAGTAACACTGGCCCTGACTACAATGTTAATGAATCAACAACACAAATTAAACAAGGTGTCTTTAAACAGAAATTCACACAAAACAGTTGAGCAATGAATGGTCCAGTATTCACTAAAATTCAGTGTTTATGGCAACTTTATAGGACATAACTACTATGAATAAAGAGAATTGATTGTATATTTCAATAAGGCTGTTATTTTTAAAGTTATTTGTTACAGAGAAAATCTGAAAACAATACATAGCAATAGGCTAATGGTGGCTATCTCTGGAATTTGGGGTTTTTTTTCTTTTTGTTTATTTGTATTTACTTTTGCTATAATAAAAATGAAATTTTCTGTTTTCAAAAAAGTAAGAAAAACTGGACTTCCAGCACTGGCCAAGGAGTAAGCCCACTCTGAGCCTCTCTCTCTCACTGACTGTAACTAAAAATTCCAGGAAATGTGGCCCCTGGTATCTGGAGAGTATATGGAGCGGGTATCCTCAAGAGGAGTGAGTTCAGAACTCTACTCAATACTCTGTAATGACCTGTATGGGAATAGAATCTAAAAAAAGAGTAGATATGTGTATACGTATAACTGATTCACTTTGCTGTACAGCAGAAACTAATACATTATAAAATACATTATAAATCAACTATACTCCAATAAAAATTAATTTTAAAAAAATGCATGAGGGCTTCCCTGGTGGCGCAGTGGTTGGGAGTCCGCCTGCCGATGCGGGAGACAAGGGTTCGTGCCCCGGTCCAGGAAGATCCCACATGCCGCGGAGCGGCTGGGCCCGTGAGCCATGGCCGATGAGCCTGCGTGTCCAGAGCCTGTGCTCCACAACGGGAGAGGCCACAACAGTGAGAAGCCCACATACCGCAAAAAAAAAAGATGCATGAGTTAGAAAAGTGGATTCCTTAATTCTGTGTATGAACTGGCACACATCCCAGAATTACCCCTGAGCTGTGCATGCATGGGATGGACTTAAAGAAGTATAATGAAGGCTTTGAGACCTGAACTAACATTGGAGCCACTGTTCACAGAAGATGAGAAAGAACGTATAATCTGAATTTAACCAGGTTGACTGCTTGCCAAAACAAACAAAAATATGCAACATTATTCAGAGGATTTTAATAGAAACCTGTCTCACAATATAATATTCAAAATTGGACCCAGAAGAAAAGATGGCAAGAGAATCCAGAATATGGATCCAAAGAAAGACATCTCTTCCTCTGAGATTAGTAGGAACAGGTAAGAATGGCAAAAAAGTAAATGGTCAAGGGAGTTATTGCATGATGGCTTCTATTTTTTCTTTTATCGAAAGTCTGAGAGTATGGGGGTGCAGCAGGAACTTTAAGGAGTATTTAAGGGTTAGAATGATCAGTGTGGGCCATAGGTGAGGGAGCGGACAAGTGGCAAGTAAGGAAAAAGCTAGGCAGCACTGGGGACCCAGCTGTGACTATAAACCGTAAGGATGAATGTGTATAAACCTACACCATTAAAGAGCTTTTTTCCAATAAGGCTGGATTATTTGGGAGCCTAAAAGGTGAAAGGACTGATCCAGAGCTGAGGATTTTCAGGGCTGGTATGGCAGAAGGACAAGAAGAAGAGGTTCTGACTACCAAAGCTGCACCCTCAATTAAACAGTCAGGATTAGGTACCCCTCTTCTGTGCTCAGCTAATGCCCTATGCATCCTCCACCACTAATTATGTTGCTTCAGAATTATCGCTTATTTGTCAGTCTCTCTTCTTTAGACTGTCTGAAATTTGAGTGCTCTGTCTTGTTCATAGTTATATCTTTGATATTTAGAACCTAAACAATGGCTAACATCAAACAGGTGCTCAATAAGTGTTTGATTGACTAATTCTTTCTAAACAAATTTAGCAAGAAACCAGCAGGTACCAGACACCATGTTAAATGCTGTCCACACTCCGGTAAACAAAACAAGTGTGGTGCCTCTCCTCATAAAGCTTATAGACTAGTGGAAGTCATGTAAATAAGTAAATAATTACAAACTGTCTTGTTTATGGAGAAGGAAACAAACAGAATGCAGGGACAGAGGAAAAACAGAAGAGGGTTGCCGTATGGAGCATAAGCTCTAAAAGATACAAATGCATTCACCAAATGGCGTGAGCAGTGACATAATGGTAGTAAAAATATTTTAGGCTGCAGCGATACCCCTGATGTAATCTAAATAGGTCAGAATAGTCTAATATATTACGGCATAAAAGTAGACATTACACTTCTTGCCACTACTATGGATCTTAACTGTATCTGCGAAGCAATCCTAAGTTTCTCTATCCATAAAACAAGGATAATAATAGTATCCATCTCCCAGGGTAATTGTGAGAGTTAAATGAGAGAATGGATACAAAGTTTTAGAACCATTTTGGCTATGGTAAATGCTTAATGAATTTAAGCTGTTAGTCTTAATAATATTAATAACGTTAATCTTGATAAGGTGGTCAGAGCAGTCTTTTCTAAAAAGGTGACATTTAAGTTGAAACGTAAAGGATGAGAAGGGACCAGCTTTGTGAAGAAAAAGGAGAAGACTATCCAAGCAGAGGGGTGAAAAAAGCAGAAGAGCTGAAGTAGAAAAGGGGCTGGCATAGTTCAGGATATGTAAACGGCGATGCAGAAGAAAACATGACAGCCTTCCCTTAGCAATCTTAAGAGACCCAAACCAAAAATAACAAAGGACCTGCAGTTCAGTCCTAAAAACCTCAGCCCAAATCCATAATTCTGCCTTTATGCCTCCTTTCCTTTCTGCTCTCTTAAAAGAGCCAAGAGGAAATTTCTCTTTCATATATTCTAACAACACTGGTTGCCTGAAGGCTCTGTCTTTAAAATAACATGAAACCACAAGTCAGAAATTATCCAGACAATGGTAAAATTCTAGTGGGAATAAACTAGACTTCAGTTAAGTCATAGAAAAATCTTAGTAGGCCAGCGTACTGTGACATTTTCTTGAAAAACTATAGATCTTAAATCAATACACCAAAACTTAGGCAATATAACCCTAACAAGCTCCAGCCCAAATTCTGAATAGTTTCTTTCTTGGTGATCCTACCTTATGCTCTACCAGGTTACTGATGGAGATCTAGTCCTGGCTGTTGGTGAAAGATCCTCCCTCCCCCTCCCCCCAGAAACCACTTATTTCTTTCCCTCTCACACCATAGAAGACTAGGGCCACCAGAAATACACCTTTAATAAAAGAACATACATGTAAAAAATACAATTTTTCCAATAGGCAACAAGCGCTCCTGACAATACCCTAGGCTTCGGTGAGTAATCTTAGGTTTTACACACTATGAAATAAACCCAGAATCGGCGTTTTGCTCAGCCTTACTGCTCCTAGCTCAGTAGGACCCACAACCCTATCTAAACTCCAGGACTCATACTCTACAGTTTGCTTTACCTGTCTGCTGCTGGGAGCCTCTCTCTGGTGCTTGGGTGGAAGATGCTGACGGCCAGCCGGAAGCAAACCTGCTTGCCATCTTTCAGCTGTTCCATCAGATGGTTGCCGTATGGAGCGTAAGCTCTAAAAGATACAAATGCATTCACCAAATGGCGTGAGCAGTGACGTAATGGCAGTAAAAATACTTTAGGCTGCAGCGATACCCCTGATGTCATCTAAATAGATCAGAATAGTCTAATATATTACGGAATAAAAGTAGACATTACACTTCTTGCCACTACTATGGATCTTAACTGTATCTGCGAAGCAATCCTAAGTTTCTCCATCCATAAAACAAGGATAATAATAGTATCCATCTCCCAGGGTAATTGTGAGAGTTAAATGAGACAATGGATACAAAGTTTTAGAACCATTCTGGCTATGGTAAATGCTTAATGAATTTAAGCTGTTAGTCTTAATAATATTAATAACATTATTGATAATATTAATAAGAGATAACACTATCAGCATCATCGTTGTTGTTGGTAGCATAGCTCTGGCAAGTCTATATCAAACTCTAACTAACTGACTTTCTGCTGCTTACATTTTACTATACTCTGCTCTACCTGCTCTCTGGTGGTGCCTGGATCCTGGATTTCGTGTAAAACATATTCATGGTGCTCCAGAAATAACTCCTTTCTCCATCTCTCATCTGTCATATTATGTGAGGCCTGCCCACAATTCCTGAGCTAAAAGAAAACAAACACTGAACATCAATTGTCCAAGCGGTAGCATCATGCCAGGGCAATAGTAAAAGCTTCAGTGAAGAGGCCAGAAGTAGTTTTAACAGGGCAGAATGGTCACAGAACAGGAGGACATTATATCTTTGCCCATTGTTATTGACCTTAACACTAAACCCCTGAAACAGTGACTACTTTGCCCTGTCAATCTTGAACCAAAACCTAAGGAATTTACTCTCTGTTACTTACTTCTCCCTATATTCTGCTTTACTTATTCTCTGGGAGAGGCTAGGTCTTGAATACCAGGTGAAACATACCGATGGCACTTCAGAAGCAACTCGTCTCTCAATCTCCCATTTCTCAAAAGATGAGGGCTGCTTGATACACTTGTTCTAAAGGAATAACAAAACACAAAAGTAATTGTCTAAGACTAATTGTTTAAGCAAAAATTATAGGTTACAGTGACAACTCTGAAATAATGATACTAGGGGAGGGTAATATAACAATTAGAGGTGTGCATGTGTGTGTTTAATATAAAATTTCCAAACATACATAGAAGTGGGGAAAAAATTAGTATAATAAGTCCCAAGATACCTATCACCCAGCACCGACAATTAGCAACATCATGTTTTTTGTTTTTGTTTTTTCTTTTAATTTTTATTGGAGTATGGTTGATTTTACAAGGTTGTATTAGTTTCAGGTGTACAGCAAAGTGAGTCAGTTGTACATACATCCACTCTTGTTTAGATTCTTTTCCATATAGGCCATTACAGAATATTGAGTAGAGTTCCCTGTGCTCTACAGTAGGTCCTTGTTAGTTAGCTATTTTATATAGAGTAGTGTGATATGTCAATCCCAATCTCCCAATTTGTCCCTCCCAGCAACATCATGTTTTTTCATCCATCTCTTCTCCCACTTTCTTTCCTGGAGTATTTTGAAGCAAATCCTAGATTATTCTGGCACTTTTTTTCTTTTTCATTTTTTACATGGGGCAACTCTTTATTCAACAACACATTTGGAAGAAGATAAGGCGACAAGGCAATATTTTTATAATGTTGCTAGCATTTTCTCAGGTAAAGCCAGGAAAAAAGCTGTGTCATCTCCCAAAGTACTCCTACTCGATGTCCCCAATAACTCCATGCAGAAACACTAGAAGTGGTGAAGTCTAGGAAGTTTTGAGTGGCAAACAGCTTGTTTTTTCCTTCATCATAACTGGTTTGCAAATTTGATGTCTGGCTTTCGTGTACTGCTTCAGATGGCCAAGAGTAGAATTCCTTCAGTATGTATAAGACTAAATGTCAAAAGGCAAATTTGCTGAAGGACTTGAGTTTAAGAAGAACAATTTACGGATAACCAATCAACTTTATATAAAACCTGTCTCTTATTTAACCCAAATGACAGAGGTATGCTTTCTCACCTGGACTCTTTAGATCTGGCACATTCTGAAATAAATGAAGACATCATACTCTTAGCCTAACTCTAGAAGCTTTAATTCTATGTAGTCTACATACTAGCTAGCTTGGCAAGCTCCAGCCCAAATCTTAAGAAATTTCATCTGTTACTCTTTTAGAAAGTAGACAGCGCTCTCACTGCATTCTGCTCTACCTGTTCTCTAGGGGAGGCTTGATCTTGCATTTTAGGTTTAACATTCTGATGACACCCCAGAGTCAATTCATCTCTCTCTCTCTCTTCTCTCATAAAAGATGACGGTTGCTTCAGAAACATGTTCAAAAGAAACAACAAAAACAGAAAACAAGTCGTCTAACCAGGGCAACATGCTAACCTTAATACTCTAGGCTTCAGTGAGAACTCCAGGGAAATGGCACCAGATGAGGCTATTCTGATACATTTTGGTTTGAACTTGGATGTTATACTTTTACCCCAACTCTATAAATCTTAATTTTTAATCCCCAAACATGTACAGAATAGTCTGACAACCCCCCCCCCAAATTTTAAGTAATTTAGGATCTGCTAATTCTTCCTATAATATTCACGTAAGGGCAGTATGTTTGTGGTAATAATGTGGGCTTCAGCAAAAGTTATAGCATAATCTTAGTAAATTAAAATAATCTGATTCCACAATAAGAATATGAATGTGATTTATCATCCTTCTGAATGACAGAACTGATTTGACTGACACAGTTCACCGAACAAGGATCTGATTCTATATTTCACATTACCAGTGGTTGAAAATGTATGAAATCCAGTTACTTTATTTCCTCTCTATCTCTTTCTGATTGTGCTCTACCTGATCTCTGATGAAGGCCTGGTCCTGACGTTTAGGAGGCAGATACTGATAACCTGCCAGAGAAAAGTCTTCTTTCCCTTTCTCATTTGTCATATCACAATATGACTCCTTGAAGCGTACCTTCTAAGAGAGAAAAAAACATAAAGTGTAAGTTGTTCAGTGGCAGTAACATGATAGCAATAATATTCTAGGCTCTATTGGGAGCCTTACAGTAATTTTTTCAACTCCAGATAAGGTGAAACATTATGGAATAAAACAGAAAACCATACTTTTTGAAATCTAGCTAAGAACAATCTTGGAAAGTTCCAAACTAAACCCAAACAATGCAGTTCCTGATGGTCCCTCTCCTTTTTCTGCTCTACCTTGCCATTGATGAAGGCCTGATCTTGATGCCTGTGTAGAAGATCTTGATGGACATCCAGAGGAAACACCTCTCCCCGACTCCTACCTATCAAAACTGATGCTGGCGGCTTCAAATTTGCTTTCTAAAAAAGAACAAATATAAAATAGCAATTGTTCAGTTAAGAAAGACAGGTAAATCAATAATACTTTAGGTTGCACTGAGAATTCAGGAGTTAACTGAGGTCAGAGTTTAATTGAACATCTTATAGAATAAATTAACACACTATACTCTATTTCCCATAAACCCAGCCACAACCCTAAGTAATTTACTTTCTGTTGATCCCTTTCTTCTTCCTCTTGGTCTACCTGATCTCTGGTGGAGGGCTGACCTTGGAAGCTGGGTAAAAAATACTGTTGGACACTTGTGGGTCACTCTTTTTTCCCATGTTTCAACTCTCAAAACAGATGACAGCTGCAAGAAATACTTTCCCTAATGAAGAAAATTTTTTAAAAAGCAAATTGTCCAGACAGGGGTAATATGCTGCTGACAATATTTTAACACATAATAAGAACCCTGGACATTTATTTGATAAATCAATCAGTGAACTATTTTGTTCCAACTATGGCTCTCCAAATCAGCTGCAGTATAGTCCTTGCATATCCCACTACAAGCCTTAAAGAGCTTGTTTCTTTTTGTTATATCTCCTTTCCACTCTATTTTACCTGATCTCTGGGTAGAAAATCCTGGTCCTGGCATTTGGATTGAACATTCTGGTCTTTGAGAAGAACATGCTGGTCTGTGGGTAGAAAATCCTGGTCCTGGCATTTGGGTAGAACATCCTGGTCTTTGGGAAGAATATGCTGGTCTGTGGGTAGAAAAGCCTGGTTTTGGAGTAGACAACCTTGGACTTCCAAACCAATATTCCCATCTTCTAGTTCAACACTCTGATCTTTGAGCATAACACTCTGAGTTTTGGTCTTAACAGCCTGGGCTTCGGGCTCAGCAGCTTGGCCTTCCAGCTTGATATCCTGGGTACCGAGCCTCAGCTCAGCACTCTGGGCTTCCAGCTCAACACTGCAGACGCCTGTCAAATCACCCTGGGTTTGCAGCAGGTCACCTGGGGCTTCTGGAAGATAATCCTGGGCTTCTGGCAGAACATCCTGATGTAACTGCTTTACCTCTTCCTCTTCCATCACAGCAGATAATGGATTTTTGAATTGTACTTTCTAAAAGTGAACGTAAACATCAAATATAGAATGCCAAGCAGCAGCAACACTGGGTTTTCTGCGAGATTCCTAAAATAATCTTAAAAGGATACAGTAGTCAAACAAATTACTAAAATAAAATGCAAAATTACAGTCTTTGCTCAACTCAATAGAACCTAAATCTACAGTCTCAAACCAGTATGAGAATACTGGCATCTCTAGTCCAAATCGTAATTACTTTAATTTCTATTATACTATCTCCTTTCACTCTGCTTTACCTGAACTGTGCTGAAAGGTATATCCTTGTCTTCAAAAAGGAGATCCTGCTGGTCCCCCCAAGACAAATTCTTTTTCCCTTTCTTATCTATCATAATAGATGAAGATTCCTCAGTGTCAGGTTCCTAAAGAACACACAAACAAAAATGGAAAAGAAAAGAAAAAAAAACAACCAAATGTATCTATTACAGGTAGAAACAAGAAAGCATGCAAAAGCATTAAGTTAGAACTCTTCCTCACACCATATATAAAAATTAACTCAAAATGGATTAAAGACCTAAATATGAGAGATAAAATTATAAAATTCTTAGAAGACATAGGATTAAGCAATGGCTTAATAGATACTGCACCAAAAGCACAGCAGCAAAAGAAAAACAGATAAAATAGACTATACCAAAACTAAAAATTTTGTGCTGCAAATGATAGCATTAAGAAAGTTAAATGACAACCCAGAGAATGGGAGAAAATACTAGCAATCAAGTATCTGATAAGAGACTTGTATTCATATAAAGAATTCTTATAACTTGATAATAAAAAGACAACTCAATTTAAAAACGGCACTACATTTGAATACAGATTTTCTCCACGAGAGATATATAAATGGGCAATAAGCACATGAAAAGATATTCAAGATGATCAGTCACTGGGAAAATACAAATCAAAAGTATGGAGAGATCCCACTTCACACCCACTAAGGTGGCTATAAAAAAGATGGGCAATAACAAGTTTTGAAGACGATGCGGAGAAAATGGAACCCTCATACATTGTTGATGGAAAACACCTTGGCAGGGGCTTCCCTGGTGGCACAGTGGATAAGAATCTGCCTGCCAATGCAGGGGACAGAGGTTCGATCCCTGATCTGGGAAGATCCCACACGCCGTGGAGCAACTAAGCCCGTGCACCACAACTATTGAGCCTGTGCTCTAGAGCCCACGAGCCACAACTACTGAAGCCCGCGTGCCTAGAGCCTGTGCTCTGCAACAAGAGAAGCCACTGCAATGAGAAGCCTGCACACCGCAACAAAGAGTAGCCCCCGCTCACCGCAACTAGAGAAAAGCCCACGCACGGTGATGAAGATCCAACACAGCCAAAATTAATTTTAAAATTAATTAATTTTTAAAAAATTAAAAAAAAAAAACACCTTGGCAGTTCCTCAAAATATTAAACATAGAGTTAACATGACCCAGAAATTCCACAACCAGAGAAATGAATGTCCATACAAAAACATGTAAAAACTGCTTACAGCACAATTATTCATAAAAGGTAAGAAATGGAAACAACACAAATGTCTATCAACTGATGAACAGATATACTAAGTGTGACATACTGATGTACTGATACATGCTACAATGTGGACGAACTTTGAATACATTATGCAAAGTGAAAGAAGCCAGTCACAAAAGACGCCATATTATATTATTCCATTTATATGAAATGCCCAGAATAAGCAAATCTACAGAGACAGAAAGTAGTTTAGTGGTTGCTTAGTACTGGGGGTAGGGACAGGGAGGGACTGGGGAGTGACAGTTAACAGGTACGGGGTTTCTTTCAGGGGTGAAGAAAATCTTCTAAATTAGATTGTGGTGACAGTCGCACAACCCTGTGAATATACCAAAAACCTCTGAACTGTACACTTTAAGTGGGTGAATTGTGTGGTATGTGAATTATAGCTTAATAGAACTGTTAGAAAAAAACAACTATTGGGCATTATAATCTTAATACTTAAACCCATCCTTAATTAGCTGTGGATAGTTCTAACAAGGCATCTTTTTTCCTCTACTCTTTACATTTCCCTACCTGATCTTCCATAAATTTCTGGTAATCTACAAGAGTTAAAAGACCTTGATGCACCTCAAAGGGCATTTCTCCTCTTATCCCTATATTTATCCTGGTGAATGATGGTTTCCTACAAAGTGCTTTCTGAAAAAAAAGAAAAATTAATACAAATATAAATGGTCTAGAGAAAGCAATATGCTCATGACACTAAGCTGAGTTTTTGTGAAAGATCTGGAGCAATCCTAGCAGGTTATGGTAGTCTAATACAGAATACTGAGTTCTATTTCAAGTATACAAACAAGTCACTTACATATCAAACACATGGAAGTGAAATTCCTGGTAGGAGAATTTTTTTTTAACATCTTTATTGGAGTATAATTGCTTTACATTGTTGTGTTAGTTTCTGCTGTATAACAAAGTGAATCAGCTATACATATACATATATCCCCATATCCACTCCCTTTTGCGTCTCCCTCCCGCCCTCCCTATCCCACCCCTCTAGGTGGCCACAAAGCACGGAGCTGATCCTGGGAGGAGAATATTTTAACTTTATAAATGATAATTTGCCCCTATCCTAGCCAGTAACAATTTCAGAAGGCTTACAATTTTGTCTTGGTGATCTAACAGTGGGCAAGGCAAATATATCTCTTCTACGTTTATCTCTAAATCTGGAACAACCAGATGTCAGTCAAAATAAGTCTAACAAGAATACGAAACCAGAGTTCAACTGGGTTATAGATTGTTCTCCTTTCTGACTGGCAGCTTCCTCCTTCACACAACTGAATGGATAGAAAACTGTTCAGATTTGAGGGAAAGACTACATACTTGATAAGAAAAATTTCACTAATTTCTTAGATCATTCTCAATTATATGGAGTAGATTTGTTTGTGATGTTTTACCTGAAAAACACACATGCATTCTTTGGAAGCAAGCAGCTAGCCTGAATTCACCATCAACATCATAATGAATTACACTTAAATGGCACCTTTGACGTATCAAACTGGTTTACACAAGGATGTCATCTCAGACTTAATCCTCCTCCCTTCTACTGGAGAATTATTTCAGTCAGGCCTAGGAACAGTACTCTTTCTGGGAAAAACATCAGTTGAAAGATTTGAACATGCTCCACACAATGTGAAGTATCAGTCTCTAGGCTCTGATAACCCTTTTTTTTTTTCTGGTTTAAATAAAATGTGTCCAATCATCTCCTTTGAGCAGTACCGGGAAGTCAGTCTTATGGACCAAACTATAGTACTGCCAAATCCGTGGTAGAGGTATGAAAATTGTCAAGAAACTAAGTCAAGAATTTAGTTTCAAAAGACTCTTAAGTCACAACAAGGCAATCCTAGAAAAAGGTAACCATACTTAATGCATCTAAGATGGAATGCCATATGTAGGCACACCCATGCCCACTTGCTTTTTATATTTAACTATAAATTTCTTAATTATCGCTGAAGAGGAAGGTATTATAGGTTAGTATTCTACCAACTGCAAACATATAAGAGACAAATGTCTTTGATGGTTGCACAGAGATACTTAAGGAAAAAATACAAAAATAAAATATAAACATATATGTAATCTAGGAAAATGTAAAAAAATACCAATTAGGAAGCAAAACTGAGAAAGAACTAAGCAAGAGACAGAGTTCTTAATGGTACCAAAAAAAAAAGAGTAAAAAAAGAGTAATTAATGAGCCATTTTACTGATGCTGCCCATCAAAACTTGAAATTAATGCTAAAATTAAGTAAACACAGGAAAATACATGGGTGTAACATCCAAATTTGTGAACATGGAAATAAGGAGGTACCAAAACAATGTAATTTTACAAGCATAGCTTTAAATATTCTTTTAAGTCTAACTCCATATTTAGGTTCCAATTATTCACCCTAAACTTATTCTTTATTTTGAATCAAAAGAATTTCTTTCTTTTTGAAAAATAATGGTATTGACTTCTTCCTGATTAAAAAATAAAATATATACATTATGGAAAATTTCTACAGTAAAGAAAACCAAGAGAAAAAAATAAAAATCACCCGTAATAACACTATCCAGAAATAATCAGTATTAACCTCTTGGGCCATTTCTTTCCAGGCCTTTCTCTGTGCTCATAGCATTCTCTCCCCATCTCGATATTTTGCTTTATTTTTTTCATAGCATTTATCATTTGAAATTATATTTTGTATTTATTTGCTTATTTATTATATGCTTCCCTACTAACACAGGAGCTCCTTGTCTACCTTTTCACCACTGTTAAGTCCTGCTTCTAGAACAATGCCTGACAATCGTAGACATCCCATAAATATTTATGGAATGAATTTTTTAATTGAGCTTACATTGTATCTAATTTTATATCCTACTTTTTCCACTTAACTTTATATCCCAGACACTTTCCCTAGTCTTCAGATACCCTTTGAAAGCATGATATTTTTGATAATAGCTATAAACGAATATATCATAACTTTTAAACCGCTCCCTACTTTTGGATAATTAAGGTTATTTCCAATTATTTTTCAGGTCTAAATAATGTAGAGATGTAAATTAATCTTTATCCTATTTTTTATCTGTATCTTTAGAAACAGCTCATTAGAATTTAATTTACCTCTTGGGTGGGAAAGTTTTTCTTTTGATCATCTGGAAATACCGATGCATTTTTTTTATTCACAGTTTTAAATGATGCCAGCCGGTGACGTGCTTCTTTCATGGTTTGACTAAGCTGCCAAAGAAAGGGGGAAAAAAGAAAAGAAAAACAGGCTAAAGTCTTAATACCAAATTCACTAAGTGTTCCAACAGGAAAACAGGCCCCTATTATTAAAAATTGCCAGACCTAAGACCAGAGGATTACTTGGAAATGAGATTTTCTGATCTGCTGATAAGTGTATTTACAACATTATTTTCATTATCTTAAGAGACCGTATTTCATAACTTGATTTAAGTGCTGTTACTCAAATTGTTTTTTAATAATGTAGGCTTTATATTAAGTACGTACACAAAAATATTAGAACCTATAAGTCTGAATTTGGAAATTATTGAGCAGACACATTCCTTACCTTCTATCCATCTTCTTAATAAAGAGTTATTTCTTCAACTGGTCCTTGCATGCCTGATCACTTTTATCACTCCTCGTAAGAAGACTCTCTATTCCTAGTCCCCCTAAAATCCTTTTTTCCTATTTACATGAGTCTCTTCTTCACCCATAACATTTGAAAACTATAGTTATTTAGTCTTTTCTCAAATGTCTCTTCTTCCAGGAAGCCTTCCTAATTTAGAGTACAAATTCAAGTCTATCAACAGACCAATTTGTTTCAGGTACTCTAGGTAACAATTGATAATAAATATTAATATTAAATATGCTAATTTTGTGTTCATTCCTTATCTCTACCTAGCAATTTCAGTCAGTATCTATTTTGACTTCTTTTTCAGAGAAGCACACAGCCTATTTTACATTTCACATATCTGCATAGGATGTTCCTTTAAGGAAAATACAGAAAAGCACATCCCTATACTACTCAGTGAAATTATGGCAAAGCCAGGACCAGTTCTAACCCATCCAATGAAAGTTTAATGACATCATTTCTCCCTTAAAGGGAAATAATGACTGTGATTTACAGATATAAATTACAAATACTTTATGATATTTACTAATAGTGATCTAGAGATAAAAACACTCTCTTGCTAACAGCCCGGTTTCCTTACAGCATTATCACCTCTGTTTTGTCCTTGTTTCTAGAAGGTCTATACCTCTAGCCAGAGAAATCAGCTTGAAACATTACTCTTTATTCTACTAAGAGGAGGACTTCTAAATTTGGTTACTGCAGAGTGGCTAAAGGGGTCAAGATAGAGTTAATCACAATGCAAAAACAGATAGTATATCTGCAGTTGAAGTTATGAAAAAATACAAAGCCATGAACATGCTTACTTTTACTCCTTGCCAAGTGTGGTAGACATTATTGCCCTGCATAAAGTGACCAAGGATGCAAAATACTTGCTGTAACAGATTTAAAATAAGAGTACATAATCTTCATTTTCCATCAAGTCCAAACCTCTATTAGTCGCAGATTGATTTTAGTCCCTTAAGCAGGATATTTCAACTGCTCCAGCAGTTGGACTAAACATTACGTTCAGTTTTTCTGTCTTTACCAAAACCCTTCATCAAATCAACCCAAAGATCCTTTCAATGACCTGCTATGAGGACTGTAGTAGGCTGAATGATGGCCACCCAAAGATATCAGGTCTTAATCCCTGAAATGTTACTTTATAAGGAGAAAGGGCCTTTGCACGTGTGATTAAGTTAAGGATCTTGAGATGAGGAGATAATCCTGGATTATCCAGGCACTAAATGCCATCACAAGTGTTTTTATAAGAGAGGTAGAGGAAGATCAGACATATGGAAGAAGTGATGTGAAGATGGAGGCAGAGATGGGTCTGATGTGGTCACAAGCAAAGGAATGCCAGCAGACACCAAAAGCTTCAAGAGTCAAGGAACAAATTCTCCCTAGAATCTGCGGACACCTGGATTTTGACTCAGTGAAACTGATTTTGGACTTCTGGCCTCCACAACTGTAAGAGAATAAGTTTCTGTCATTTTAAGCCACTAAATTTGGGGTAATTCGTTACAGCAGCCACAGGAAACTAATACAAAGACCAAAGTTAATGTTAATAAGCACTAAACAAAACACAGAAGACAGGAGGATGGTAAAAATCAAATTATGTAAAATGAACAGGCAGAGAAGTACGTTCCTCTTATTGTAAGATAATGGTGATCACTACATATATTGGTGAGTATGTGTGTGTATATATATGCATTTGTATGTGTATATATACACATATACATTTACATATGTAAGTTTAAACACATATACATATTGTGTTTGTAACTACTCAAAACATAAAATTTGACCAAAAGTCTTGTCTTTTCTTTTTCTTTTTGGGGGGCCGTGCCATGCGGCTTGCGTGATAGTCCCCCAACCAGGGATTGAACCCAGGGCCACGGTACCGAGTCCTAACCACTGGACTGCCAGGGAACTCCCTCAAAAGTCTTTTCTGTACTAGAAGCTTAGACACAATTTTCATTCCTTTGTAGCTGTTGTTATCAACAAAGACTGGCACTGAATCGCTAACCAAGACTTAAAACTTCCCTGATGGAAATAAATTATTATATAATTACATAGAAAACCCAGCTATCAATAAGCAAAGGTAGTTCTGACCAATAAAATTAAAATGTACTATATAAACAAATTTTGAGATTTAAATAAACAAATTTTGAGACTTAAATCTTAAAATCGAATGCAAACACTGATCATACATTAAAATGTAAAACTTCAAACAAATATGTAGGATGAAATTTGACAAATATAGATATCTACTGTGATACTGTTCCCCACTCATTGTTCATATTTTCTTCAGTTCTTTTTAATTTATTCAGACAATTAGGAATTTATATGGAACTATATAAATGAAACAATGTGGTAATAACATGTAGGTCATGGGAAAAGACTATAGATGAGATCTAACATTTATAGAATTTCACCTCTTGTACTGCCATGGAGGCCTAATACCTATGTATTTAAATGTATGTTAATGCCATAAAAATCTACCCAAAGTTGACTTCTATCCAAGTACAATATAGTTTATTTGCAAAAGACAACATATTGATTTTTCAGTGTGTTAGACTTTTCTACAGCCCCCAAAATACCATACACATAAAAACTCACATAAGGCCCTTAGCATAGCCTATGAACCCCAATGTAGTGCATCAATATACCTTTAAGTAGGTGTACCAAGCTAGAGGCTGGTCAGTAACCTAGACCTAATGCAAAAAGGCAGGATGGGCCAATAAAGATTCCTTACCTTACATAATGAACAAGGAAGTGTTCAGAGAAAAAGTCAGAGACAGGAGCTGGACCTAAAAGATCCTAAGCTGGAGAGAAGAGGCTAAAGGAGCCTCAGGTATGCCAAAGTTTTGGAGCTGTGATGATGAAAATACCAGTTAACAGTAGAAAAATAAGTAAAGAAGAGAGAACACATGTAGAGACGGGATGACCAACTCTCAGTTTGCCTGAAACTGTCCCAAAGGAGCTAGTGCTTGAACTCTGCCTCATTATCTAGTTCTTGGCGACATCTAGTGGATAGAAACTGCAACAAAAACAGTAAGATTAAAAAATTTGAGCATTTATTGTCATGGTGTTGAATGGGCAAAAGTTTACAGGCTTAAAGTAGTTTAAGTCACTGAACATTCCTCAGTAGTGCATCTTCTTTTAAGAAAAAAACAGGGTTGGGAATTCCCTGGCTGTCCAGTGGTTAGGACTCCGCGCTTGTACGGCTGGGGGCACGGGTTCGATCCCTGGTTGGGGAACTAAGATCCCACATGCCACAAGGCACAGCCAAAAAAAAAAAAAGAAAAGAAAAAAACGGTATAAAAACTTTTTAGATTTGGGGAACATTTAAGGCTTTTCATAACATGATTTTTTCCTACCCATCTAACCTCATTTTCTGTTGCTTTACCCTGTACACTATCAATTAGAAAGGTTCCATCACTTATTAGCAAATATAGTGGGTTGGCCAGAAAGTTTGTTCGGGTTTTTGGAAGCTGTCACAGAAAAACCTGAACGAACTTTCTGGCCAACCCAATACTAAGCTCATTACATATTCTAGACTTTTTACTATTCCTCCTATCTCAAATTTCTTTTGAATTTACCAATTAAATTCAGTTTACCGGGGCTTCCCTGGTGGCGCAGTGGTTGAGAGTCTGCCTGCCAATGCAGGGGACACGGGTTCGTGCCCCAGTCTGGGAAGATCCCACATGCCACGGAGCGGCTGGGTCCGTGAGCCATGGCCGCTGAGCCTGCGCGTCCGGAGCCTGTGCTCCGCAACAGGAGAGGCCACAACAGTGAGAGCCCTGCCTACCGCAAAAAAAAAAAAAAAAAAAATTCAGTTTACCAATTCAAAATACATAGCTCAATTCCACCTCTTCCAGGAATTCTTCCCAAATATTTCCTTGGAATTAAAAAAATTTTGAATTTCCACTGCACAAATTTATCAACAATGCAGCAAATATCTCCATATTATTATCTAATAGATTGGGGGTCTACCAACTTTGTTTCTCTACCTGGAAATATAAACCCATGAAAGGTCCTATTTCACACATTAGTATCCCTACAATGGTTAACAAACACAGTATATTCAAATATCTGTGGACTGATGTGTCCTATTCATGTATCATACAAATGAAGTAAAGTCCTCACTACAATGGAATTTATAGCTACCAGTAGCATGAAAGCAAGGACTGTTATTCTGTCTCAGTCAATGTTCTATCCTTTGCAGTTTCTGCGGTGCCTGGCTCAATAAATATTTGTTCAGTAAACTGTTCATAATCTTAAAAACAAAAACGATTATAAAAATGATCACTACAAACCAAATAATGACAAGAAAAGTCATAGTTTGGGCAGAGAGAAAAATCTTTTTAATAAGTATTTCAACATAACATGTGATTATAAAGCTTTCCCTATTTATACTAACAGCATAATCAGATTTGCTTCATACTTATGACAAAGTAAGTCAGCAATCGCACAACTTTTATTTTCACATAATCATAATTTTCCACATTTTTGTTCTCCTCTCACTAACCCTAGGATTACATTTTAAAATGATAAGATGAAGGATTATTCCCACAGAAGAGTTGAAGAATATGATCAACTGGACAAAAGCCTGAGTACATTATGCAGGGTGGAGGGGGTTACTGATTAGATGGCATCAAGTGATTTGAGTGGATAAATCTACTCATGGTGGTTAATTTTTAAATATTCATTATATAAAGTGAGTCACTAAATAGTGACATTAAAAAATTCTGAATATGTTAATTTAGAGTTTACTATATTATTACTTGACTTATAGATCAATTTATGGTGATAATCAGATTGAGGGACAGAAAAAAGAAACAAAAATAATCTTTTGTCCATATGCCACAAACTGAGAGTAACTTCCCCATAACACAATTTCAGTATAATTGAAAAATCTACATTCTTTGACCTAAAGCTCTTTCTAATAAGTTTTGAACTCTAACATTTTGGCACCTTTCTTTAGATGATTCTTAAGCGTCTGACCAATAAATATAAATTTAAAATATATATAAAAATAAACATCATCCCACTATTCCCCACTTTACAAAGGTAAAAAAAAGAGAAGGTGATAAAAAGCAAAGTTGAATGTGACACCTCCTAATCTCTACATCATAGCCTAAAAAAAACCAGAGACATAAAATAAAATGAATATGTACTTACAGCCTGGGCTTGTTGTTGGAATAGTTCATTCTGATTCTCTCTATCTTCTATTCTATCCTCGAGCTTCCTGGAAGGAGGTAACCTAGCACTTCCAATAGCAGCATTCAAATGGTTTGGGAAAACACTCGTTCTTTTAAGAGTTAAGTTTGCTGGATCTGAAGAGTGCATGGCTATAGAGCCTTCTTTTTCTGCCTACACAAAGGAAGAAAGAGTGAGCTTCCCCCAGTCAAGTGCATTCCAATAATGTCTACCAGCAGCCCAAAAGCTTTAAAACCGGGGTTGGGGGGAAGGAGGGGAAAACTTTAGCTGGCAAAGAAACTAACATTTACCAGGCGCCTACTACATGCTAATATTTTACATTATCTAATTCTCAAAACAACACTGGGAAACAAGTATCATATCCCCATTTCACACATAAAGAAACTATAGTGGAGAGAATTTAAGTAATTAGCCCAAGGTCACAAAGTTAGTAGGCAGCAAAGCCAGAATTCAAACCCCAACCCCAAACTCTGACATTGTTTATAACTATTTGGTGAAAGCAAAAGAGGGAATCAGAACAACACAGGAAACAGAAACAACAGTTTCTCTATATACAATCTACTGCCCTCACTAGTAAATCAGATTATGCGAAGCCTGGAATCAAAAGAAAGTGATTCTGCCATTGCCTAATAGCATTTCTCATTACAAACACACTTCCCATTCAATCTTTACTCAGGCTCACTTTTGAACTTACGTCTTCATAAGACCTCTGAAGTTGTTGCTTTTTTCTCAGCCTAATTTGCTGATTTACTCGGCGTTTGACTTGTCTCTGAAAACGCTTCAGAGCTTCTTGTTTCTTTCTTAGCTGTTCCCTTAGCTCTTCTTCAATCATATATGCTGAAGTCTTTAAAGATGAAAGATAGAAAATAAACTTACATGTCCCATTCGTTTTGCCCATTAGGACTCTGTTGTAAACACAAAGCAGTCAGAATACAGCCCTGAAAAAATAATTCAGTTCTACAACCCAAAATTCCCCGTACAGTAAAGAAATCACAGGAGTTCAGAGCTGATAATCTAGACATAGCTAGTGAGTACCAAGAACTTAAACCAAATCACAAACTAAAAATTGGAATCTGTGAGCACTCAAATCAAATCTTAATTTTTCATTGTACTGAGAACTAAAAGTATCTTCATTAATTCTTAATGAACCAATTCAAACCTACATTATGTTACATTTTCTAAAATGAGTAAAATAGTCCAGATACACCAGATTGCTCGCCACTCACCCACTATGTCTTATTATAAAATGAGAATTAGGCTTCATTTTTAACCTAGCATGCCCTTCTTGCCACCTCCGTCTAGAAAAGGCCTACTCAGTCAAGACCATCCAATACCCATCTAGTACCTCTCACTCTTATTAACGTTGAGTACAATACTTAACTCCTCCGTTAGATTACGAATTCTTTGAGGGCAGGAAATGTATTTAATTCTCCTTTGTTTCCCCTATGGTATACAACACAGAGCCTTGAAAACAAAGGTACTCAATATTTATATAATTGATTAATTCCAAAACTTTCTAAACAATCTGGAACATTTTATCACATTTGAGTCCTTGATCACTGTTTGCCTCCTCTAAGTGCTTTGAATAACAAACTGATTATAATAACAGCAGTTACCATTATTAAAGATCTATTATGAGATAAACACTTTAACTACCTTGTATCAATGAATCCTCAAAACTACCTCCAATACTAGGTATTCTTACCTCTTATGTTAAAAATGAGGAAATGGGGCTCAGAAGGATTACTCTGTAGTAGTAGCCCAAGATCCTATAGCTGACAAGTAGCAGAGCTAGAAGTTTCTCTGACTCCAACACTTATGCCCTGTACTGTACTGCTTTTCTCTTGACTATGTCTCTCTTCCATAAGGAATCTTCATATTAAATAAAATCATCATACCTCCTATCTATCCCTTCTCCTAATGCAGTGATTCCAAATTCTAATTCTGAGGGGTGCCCCAAATTATTTCACGGACAGTCATTAAATTCTCAAAATCAAATGAATTGAAGTTCCAATTAAATTAAAATTAAATTTAAAATTTAACTACTAAATTAAAATTTAACTACTAAATTAAATTAAAATTAAAGTTCCCAAGAAATCTATCCCATAAACTATTCTACAAGAGTATGTACCATAGGAGTAGAATGTACAAGACAGATATCAATGAATAATTAAGTAAAATAATTCCAAAGTAGATATATATGTAGTAAAGCCTGAACAAGTGACTCAAGTTAAGTCAAGACCCAGACAAATTTAAGCCATTCTGCCTTTCTTTTACTCCCATTGTCTCTGTCTGCCCTCTTTTACTTGCACCTTGAGATTATCAAACGTCTTATTGAAGTGCATGACTGGTTCCAAATTGTGGATCTCAAGAGTAAACCAAAGATAAGATTGTACCATAGAAACATATTTTTCTTAGCAACATTATTGTGTAAGACAACCAGAACCTGAAAACACTTGTTCCATGGGACGTTAAGAGGTTCCCAGAATCATATAAACTTGAGAAATACTGGGTTAAACAAAAATAAATAGTCGGTCCTCTGTATCCACAGGTTCCTCATCCTCAGATTCAACCAACCATGGATGAAAAGAAAATTTTCCAGAAAGTTCCAAAAAAGCAAAACTTAAATATGCCAAGCACAGGCAACTATTTACATAGCATCTACATTGTATTAGGTATTGTAAGTAATCTAGAGGTGATTTAAAATATACAGGAGGATGTACACAGGTTATATGCAAATACTATGCTATTTTATACAACTGCTTGAGCATCTGTGAATTTTGGTGTCTGCAGGTGGGGGAGGTGGGGGAAGAGGGGGCTCCTGGAAGCAATCCCCTCCAGATACTGAGGGACAACTGTACTGTTTCAATTGTACAACCAATTCTTCATAGCCTTTTTGCACCCTATAGACTATCCAAGGGGCAATATAGAATGAAGTGTTTCTCAGGACAGTCAAAGAATACATTCGGAGAATTTATATATGGTGGAACTAATAGTTAGATTACATAGTCCTAGGTCTCCAAAGATGATCTCCCCTTCTGCCCCCAATGAATCAAGCCTCCCAGTATATATGCTCTTGTGTAGTCATCTCCCAGACTGAATGTAGTCTGACTGTATACTCAATAGACTGAGGCACAAGTGTTGGCTCCATGACTTCCCAGGCAAGGTCATAAAGCAACCTCCACCTAGGGAAGCCCATACTAGCCAAGCAGAGAGACCATGTGGAAAGAGGAAGATGTCCAGCCAGCCCTCAGCCATTCTACTCAGCCTAGCCCAAGTGCCAGATATATGAGTAAGAAAGCCATGTGGGATATTACAGCCCAGCAGATGCCAGATAAAGAAGAACCAAGAAATCCAGCCACCAGCCAGAATCCAGTCAAGGTGTCCCAGAAATCATCAGCTACTGGGGTCACCCCAACTGAGGGCTCAGACACTGTGGAGCAGACAAGCCATCCCCACTGTGTCCTGCGCAAATTTCTGACACACAATATTGTTTGCTTTATGCCATTAAGTTTTAGAGTGGTTTCTTACGCAACAGTAGATAATCAGATAAATTATAAAACAATGCGATAGCTATATATGCTGATAGGAAAGCAGTACCCTTGGATGATAATTTAATTAAGGGGCAGTCTCAAGCTATGGCATTTATAGTTATTTGATGGCTCCTTGAAACTTAAGGACAAAAATAATTAGGCATTTCCCTTTAGCATAGACATGATCTTAGGGTAACCAAGCTTTAGAAGTTCTGAGCTGACAAGACCTTCGTCTGTTAATAAGAGTGAATTCCCCAGGCTGCATATGCTAAAGTGATAAAGAGTTCTATTAGATGCTTGATCAAATTGCCTTTGACTGGTAATGATCAGAATTTTTTAAATGAAGGAAAGGAGACATGTTTACACATGCTCCAAGACTTTAATATTTTGAGTTGATATATGGGAACATATGATGATTCTTTTTAACACAGAAAATCTTGGTCGTTTTTAGATATTTTTATGCTATTGATATTATAAAGATATCATAATATGGACAATTAAAAACAGGTATCAATAATTTAAATACCAAAATACCTTTGTACCAAATCTTACTGATTCTTCTGGGATGTTTCTTACATTTACCCCTTTTCATTTCCATTTCAATCCCCTTTTCAAGGCTTTCCCTCTACATTACTTACCACTAAAATCTTGGTGCTATACTTCATGCCTAAATTGTTACCATTACAACCCAATTTGTCCCTCAGGAGCCAGTCGCTCCTTCACCTTTAAAAATGTTAAAGCAGGACTTCCCTGGTTGCTCAGTGCTTAAGAACCCGCCTGCAAATGCAGGGGACACGGGTTCGAGCCCTGGTCGGGGAAGATCCCACATGCCACAGGGCAATTAAGCCCGTGCGCTACAACTACTGAGCCTGCACTCTAGAGCCCACAAGCTACAACTACTGAGCCCGTGTGCCACAACTACTGAAGCCCGTGTGCCTAGAGCCTGTGCTCCACAACAAGAAAAGCCACTGCAATGAGAAGCCTGCTCGCCACAACTAGAGAAAGCCACACGCGGCAACGAAGACCCAACGCAGCCAAAAATAATAAGTTAAATAAATAAATAAATAGTTTTTTAAAATAGAACTTAAAAAAATGTTAAAGCAATTAATCTAATCAAAACACTATTTGATCATGAAATTAATCTGTAAATATTAAACAATGAATGAAGTCAATCCCGTCTCCAAAATTTCCTGTGGTTCCCTACCACTCCTATTTTCCACAATCCTATCAACCACCATGCCCCTACTAGGCCTTCCACTGCAATCAATCTAACCTACCCTTAAATCCTAAATATATCTTGCTTACTTCCTACTCTCTCCATTCTCCTTGATTGGAGAATCATCCTCTTTCTTTCTGATTATCCAAATTCTTCATTAAACTTTCCTGGGTCACATCAATTCAAAACCATATCTTTCTTTGTTAAGTGCTATAATAGTCTTAGCACTTAATCATATACTACTCAGACTCAAAATCCTTTCTGGAAATAGCATAGTAATAAATGAATGCTTATGTATATACATCCTTACAGACATAAATAAAATGAATGAATACATGCCATGGCACTGCTATTTAACATTTACTTGAAACATGTCTCATTTCTTCTCTGAGATGAAGGACCACTAAGAGAACCCACCTCATACTTTTCAACTCATGTTCAGCACCTTGTCTATACATTCTGAAGATCTTCAAACATTTTGTGCATTCCATAAATGTCTACATGCTCCATCAGGAAAAGTAGATATGTAAACAACTTACTATAAATATAATGTGGTATTTATAATAATAAATGAACCACAATAATATATGAACAAATAGCTAAGGAGCACAGTTTGGTGAAAGACAATCAAAAATCTTCTTACCAAAAAGGAAAAAAAAAATCTTACAAAATTGTCCTCCTGTGTTAATAGAGTTGTTAAGAGAGTTGTCTGACAGGCACGTATGTCAATTTGCAAAAGTTTCCCTCCATCTGAAATGCTCTTCCCTTTCATCTGTACTTACAGCACTTCCATTCTTTAAGGATTAACACAAACTATATTACCTCATTTACTCATTCAACAATTATATCCTGAAGACTTGCCATATGCCAGTACAGGAATGAACAAAACATCAAGATCCCTGTCCTCATGGAATTTACAGTTAAACTTTCTCAGACTCCCAATCAGAATTAATCTCTTTCTCCTTTATTCTCCCACTGCATCTGAACCTTACTGAATCTCCATTACAAAATTTACCATAAACTTTAAGCAATCAATGTTACATTAACTGTGGTCGTCATCCCTACTACATTGTAGAGTGTTTGGAAGACAGTGCCTATGTCTTGTGCATAGAAAGCAATCAAGGGTCTGCAAAGCAAACTGAAATATATATAGGTAATAAATATTTGATTATGCCGACTAAAGCTGCAGCAAGTTTCGGCAGATACATATTTGTTCTATAATCCTAATGCAAGAACATATCTATTTATGACAGAATAAAAACGGCATCCCCAGACTGTTCATCTTATCTGAGCACCAGGGATTTGAGAAGGCTAATAAAAAGAAAGATGGAGGAAGAACCCCACCATACTTGCATCAAACTGACACTCACAGATGCCGGGACTGCTGAACTATCTGGCGGGGCAGGCTCCACCCATGCCCCAACGGGTACTATAGCCTGGTTCCTCTCAGCCAGCACTGCCAACACGTCCTTGCTCTTCTGGGGGTTTAAAGCCAGGGGCAACTTTGTGGTATTTCGAAGCTTCTTGATGGGGGCCATACCTCCTGGCATCTATGACTCCTGGTTAGGAGAGAGGAAAAGCTTAAAATCTTCAAACGACCGCCTTAAAAGCTCAACCCCCTAACACACGTATGCCACAGGCTTCTGAAAAGGAGAGAAGCCTTGGAGGAGGCAGTAGCCTGACAAGGATACTGGAGAAGGAAGGAAAAAGGAACAAAGGGAAAAGAAGGGGTAAGAAATAAAGGAAGCAAATGTTTAAAGATCGCTCTCGGAAAGGAACAGGGACAAGAAGGGGGAGAAACAAGAATCTGAATGAGAGAACGAAGATTGTGCCAGTGGCGGCAAAGCGATGCAGGAAAGGGAGGAAAGAGCGTAGCAGCCGGAGGGCAAGGGGGCTGGGAGGGTGCGGGGTGGGAACCTGGGTCTGAGGCAAAGAGTCCGAATAATCGGTGTCCGGTTATGGGGGGAAGCGCTGAACGCCGGGGAGTCCCGGACCAAAGAAAAGCCTGTTTCTCAAGCCTCAGGGTCCCACTCCTGCTGAGACTGCACCGGCCTAGTATCGATCGCGGTTCGCCACGGATTCAAGCTACCAGACACCAAAGGAACCGCCTTCGGTAAACCGCCGCTTTGGAGGGGGCTGCCCCGCCCCGCCCCGCCCCTCAGCGGCCTTGTATCTGCCTCTTCCGGGCTTGTGTCACCTCCCGGAGACGGGAAAGGCGTGAGGGGCGGGGTTTCGCGCTCCAGAGGTTCGTCACTTCCGCTCTGTCTCGCTGTGTGGGCGGGACCTATAAACGCGTGTGGAACTGGTGGGGCACGGTTGAGTCCGCGTGGGCGCTGGGTAACAGGCGGGCGGAAGTGTCGCACACTGGCCGTGCCTTGAGCGTCCCGGCGCTGGGACCATCCCACATCCTTCAGGAAAAGAAGTATGTTGGGCCGAAGAGCTGATTGGGCAGGGCAGGGGACCAATTGAGGGAAGCACGGGGAAAGGATGGGAGAAGGCAGGCCTGGCAGGGCTTTCTTGAGGAACGAACTAAGCCAACAGTAAATCATACTGATGTTTGTACACCTCGCCACGTTAACGGAGCTCTTTCATACCTGTTCTTATATATAAACATCGCAGCCTCGTGAGTGGTCTCCCTGTCTGCTTCCAAGCTTTGCTATAATTCTCGGACACTTCGCTATTATCCATGTGGAATACCCATTCGTTTGTGTAATATATAATTGAGAGATTTTTATGTACCACCACTGTTATAGGCACTGGAAATATATAGCAGTGAACAAAATAGACATATATCCCTTGTTCATGGAATTGACAATGGGAAGTAACCGAATAGACTAATGATGAAGTAAACAAATGTGTCTGATGCTGATGAGCATTGTAGAGTAAAAGCTGAGGAAGAGGATTAAAAGTGTGTTGGGGGCTTCCCTGGTGGCGCAGTGGTTGGGGGTCCGCCTGCCGATGCGGGGGACACGGGTTCGTCCCCTGGTCCGGGAGGATCCCACGTGCCTCGGAGCGGCCGGGCCCGTGGGCTGTGGCCGCTGAGCCTGCGTGTCGGGAGTCTGTGCGCCGCAACGGGAGGGGCCGCGGTGGTGAGAGGCCCGCGTACCAAAAAAAAAAAAAAAAAGTCTGTTGGAGGGTAGGGGAGATGCAATTTTAGATAGGATGACCAGAGAACACTTCACTGAGGTACTTTTGAGCAAAGACTCCAATGCAAAATTCCATGAAGTAATGGAACAAGCTACTTTAATTTTCACCGGAGAGTTTTCCAAAAGAGTGTTCCAGACAAAAGGAACAGCAAGTACAATCACTCCAGGGTGGGTGCCTGCCTGGCTGAGAAACTGACCCTGGGGTTTTCCAACATTAAAGAGGCTGGAAAGAAAAGGGAAATGCAAAGAGATTGGGAAGGATCAGCCAGTAAGCTAAGGAAGAAAACCAGGAGGGTGTGATACCTTGAAAGCCAAGTGAAGAATGTGTTTTGTTTAAGAGAACCAACCACCTATGTTAAACTCTGCTGTTAGGTCAAATAGGATGAGGACTGAGAATTTACCATTGGATCTAACAATATGGAGGTCATAGACGACTTTTATAAGAGCGGTATTTTTAGAGTAGTTTGAGAGCAAAAGCCTGATGGGGTAGACTTAAAAGAGAGGGTGAGGAAGAACTGGAGACAGTCATTTTAGACAATTCTTTCAATGAGTTTTATTGTAAAGGGACACAGAGAAATGCGTAGCTGAAAGGAGAGATAGGATCATAGGAGGATTCTTTAATATTGCCGCACATGTTTTGTTGATGGGAATTGTCCAGTAAACAAAAGAAAACTGACGACGCAGGAGAGAGAGAGGAGAATTTTTGTATCTGTGTCCTTAAGTGGGCAAGAGGGAACAGGATCTAGTGAACAATTGGAAGGATTGGCCTTGGATAGCAGGAGAGAGAGAGTTCATTATAACACTAGCAGTGAAAATAGAATATATACTGGTAATTGGGTAATATGGCAGTGGGAAGTTCTTTTCTGATTCCTCTGTTTTCTCTGTAAAACAGAATTGTCGCCGGCCTACAAGGTAGCCTCTGATGATCCCCACCTCCTGGTATTCACACCCTGTGTAGTCCCCTTTCATACTGTACCAGAGTTGGTCTGTGTGACAGATAGAAAATGGCAGAAGGGATGGTATGTCACTTCAGAGATGAGGTTATAGAAGACACTGTGTCCTCTCTCTCTTTCTCTGTCGTGTGCTCTCTCTCTCTCTCCCTCTCTCTCTCTCTCTCTCTCTCTCTCTCTCTCTCTCTCTCTCTCTCTCTCTCCCTCCCCAGCATGCACTCTCATTCTTTCCATCTCTTACTCTTGCTCTCACTCTCATTCTCAGTCAGATCACTTCCTGTGGGGGAAGCCATTTATGTCATGGGAAGTCACGTGAAAAGGCCCACATGGCAAAGAACTCAAGGCTCCTGCTAACAGCCAAGTGAATGATCTTGGAAGTGGATCCTTCAGCCCCAGTCAGGTCTTCAGAGACTATATAGTCTTGGCCAACAACTTGACTGCAATCTCATAAGAGACCCTGAGACAGACGACCCAGCCAGAAACTGTATGAGTTAATATTTGTTGTTTTCAGATGCTAGATTCTGAGGTAATTTGTAACACAGAGAGAGATAACTAATACAAATAGAAAGCAAGTTCATCAATTAATAAAATAGAGGAAGAGACATTGGAGGTTTGAAGAAGGTATAAAATAGTCGTCCAGGAGAGTAGAAGTATGAACTAGAAACATGTACAACTGCCAGACAGCCTTAAGGACCCATGTGAGGTTCATGATTATGAATTTAAAGTGAGACTAGTCAGCATGCTTGAGTGTTTTCCTTCAGTCTCATGGTTACAGGCATAGCCATAGGTAGAAATTTTACTTTTAACCAGGGTTGAGGTTTTACCAAACTGTTACTCTCAGACAAGAAAGGGGCAAGAGAGTTAAAGTTGAGTGCAAGGGAGTGATTAAATGACTGACCATGGAATTTAAGATAGGTAATATGGGAAAGGATAACAAGTAGGTAAGGGACCTTGTAAAGTTTGTAGGATCAAGAGATTGTAGGCTCCAGTGGGGATCTAAGGTTTGTTAGAGCAGGATACTAGAAGGAATGCACTGAAAAAATAAGAGGTGGTGATCCAAGAGTGGGATGCTTGAAACTGCAGATATTGGTACTGTCAAAGTTTATGGTATGACCAAGGGAGGGAGTAGGAGAACAAGATTACTGGAGAAGAGGTCATAGAAATGAGGGCAAGAGCACTGGATGGATTATTCCTGAGGTTGTTGAAATCACCAAGATACATGACCAGAAGAGTGTTGGCGAGAGCCAGGTGCAACAATCTTCAGGGAATTTCAGGAAAAGACCTGGAGGCTGGTAGATGAGTGTAGCCTGGAAAGTAGCGAGTGACATAGTCTCACATCAGATTCAAAGCAAGAGGTGAAGCTGAGAAAAAAAGGAGCTCCCTTTTTATAAATAATAAAATAAAAAATAAATGGTTTGTAAATAGCACTGAGTAATCAAGTAACAAGAAGGAAACACATCCCACATCCACACAGAAGGGTGAGGAGAAGAACATACCACTGGAGAGGGCCAGAGGGAGATTGATTTGTACACCTCCATACATACACACACACACACACACACACTCAGAAGTGTTATTAGGTAGCTCCTTGCTGTCTCTAACCTTCTACCTCAGGTCTGTGCCTCCCACTAGCTGCTGTGCCAGTGGCTTCATATGAATCTATACTCTCGTATGTCTAGGGCCCTGCGCCCACTTTCTGACGTTTTCTCAAGGCTTATCTTCTGTATGGCCAGAGTTTGTTTCTCAGCAAGGGAACTGTTTGCTTAGAACTGTCAGTCTTCTTCAGAAACTCGAACGGGTATTGCTGGCAGCAGTCTTGCGGCCCTACTCCAGAGCACTCTTCATCGGGCTAATAATCTCTGATGTGTGTGGCTGGGGGATCCCTGGCCATCTCTGCACAAAGCCCTGAGTCACTGGGTCTCTGGCAGTGGTCCACCCCACACAGAACTCAGAATGTGCTGCTTGGTTGTCACTGTCCTATCTGTGGCTGACTGACACCCCCCACGTGTAACAAATTAGAAAACTTGGTAACCTGTTCGTCCTAAGGGCCCATCCTAAGGAGAACCTCTCTGGAAGTGGGAAAGCTGCCTGTTCCCACTCTTATGGGATCTGGATATCGGGATCCTCAGGCAGCTGAGTCGTAGCCTCTTCCACTCTCTTTCCCAAATGTAAGCAGGATTCCCCAGGGCTAACAGCCAATGTTCTGGGATGTTTCCTGAAAGTTCTCTTTGTTCCTCCTCCTCCTTACCCACCTCACAGAATAACCCTTCTAACTGGAATCATTGATGAGGGTTCTTCTGCTTGCCTGTGCGCAGTAAGTTTCTGCAGCCGCATTTCATTGTATGTGGCACTAATAGCAGATCGTTCCGGTTGTCTCAGCAGCACCTGCTGTACTGATCTTTGCAAAACATTCTCTAATTTTTCGTGGATGCAGAAGTCTTTCCCCTTTCTGTTGGTGGGTGATAAAAAAAAAATTAACAAGAATTTCATTGTCCTCCTCATTACCAAATACTCATCTTGGATGGACACAGAGATGCGCTTCCCAGATCCCCCTTCAAGGAAGGACTTGTTGGCCCAGCTTCTGAGAATGTTGTAGTCCCGTGAGCTGTCGACTCCTTCAGGGACAGCCTCAGCTTCAGAGAGCAGCCTCACCCTCTGAGGAGCAGCCGCATCCTGAGACCGGTGGGTCTGGGGATGTAAAGGCCTGGCGGTTTCTGCCTGACTTGGAACAACGCCAGTGAGCCATCATTTCAGCTTCAGAGCTCCCCGTGGGCTTGGCTGAGGTGGTCCAACCTACATCACAGCTCAGCCTCTTCCTGTGCCTCTTCCTGCTTCCTCCTCCTCCCTTCCACAGGTGCCAGTCTCCAGCGCACTCCCTGATAAACATCCTGAACTTGAGTCTTAGAGTCTGCTTCCTGGAGAACCCACCTACAACCCCCTCTGACTGTTGTTAGGCCTCAGGGACCAAGGCACTAACAGCTCTGAGGCCACGTAATTCCCAGTGTAAAAACACATAGACAATCCTTATCATTTTTCTTTTTCCATCAAACCACAGTTTAAAGTCCTTGCTATTCCCTGTTGACAATTTTGAGCCTCTGGATTAAGCTAAGTCTCAAGGTTACCCCACCTCTAGACTTTCAAAATATGTGAGCCAAGAAAGTTGTTTATCGTGAATGCCAATTTGCATTAGGTTTTATATTGTTTGTAACATAGAGAGCTCTGAGATGAGCAAAGTAGAGGGAGGCAATTGGTAAATGTAGGAGGATGAAGCAGAAAAGCAGAAGATTCTGAGCTACCCACAAAAACTGGTTCCAGGAGCTGCTTCAGCGTTTGAGCTCTCCAATTTGAGATCCTTGTGATGTGCCTCTTCTCTGGTGGTACCTTCCCTGGGGTATCTGTTCTTTGAAGCCAAAGAAACTTCACGAAGATAAGAGACTTTGCCTTAACACAAGTTAGTTAGGACCAAAATGATTTTATCTATTAATAAATTGTTACCAATATTATTCACCATATTTTTACTCTTTTAGAAAATGTACTTCTAAAATATAAAAATTGCAATCACTAAAGATACTTTAAAAAATATGTTGTAGGATCTAAAAGCAATTTCAAAAGAGGAATTTCAAAAATGTTTTATAGAATAAGTAGCAGGCACTCAAGATAACTGTTTGGAGAAAACCAAGTCATTCATTTTGTGTGTTCTTCTATGATTGTTATAATTATCCACTATTAATAGTCTCATTTTCTATATCCCACATCTCTAGAGAAAGCATATTACAGTGCAGAGAACAGAGACTTTGGAAACAAACCTGGATTTATATTCTGACTGCAATTTACTGTTTATGGTCAAGTCACATAATCTGCATCTTTGTTTCTTCATCTACAATATGGGTGGAACAATTGACCTTTCAGGACTTCTTTGTGAGAATGAAGGTAATATATGTGAAATGTGTAATATATAACAGGTTTTCAATAAATGCTAATTTTTTTTTTTTTAAGAAGCAACACAGAAGTCATCTCTTCCGCCCCTAGCAGACTGATTTGTCTGCACGTGGTTGGGCACATGGCCCAGCCTGGGATAGTATTCTATCCTCCTGGCTATTGTGACTGATACAGAGCTGTGTCTGTGACCTATTCCACACCAGCCACAGTCCTCCACCAAGTTTTTTTTAACTAGCTTCGTCAAAATTCTCCTCCTCCCTGGATAACAAACCGCACAGTCCAATGTGTTAACCACTAGCTACATGAAGCTGTTTAATTTCAAATTAATTAAAATTAGATAAAATTTATAATTCAGTTCCTCAGTCCTACTAGCCACATTTGGAGTTCTCAATAGCCACGTGTGGCTAACAGCTACTGTGCTTACCAGCACAGATGCAGAAGTTATATTGGGCAGCACTGATACCTTAGAGTGACTGGCAACAACGGCCCCCCTCAAAAAGCATAAGAAGGTTTATGAGAATGAAGCTGACACCAAGACACAAGCAAGAGAGATGAGAGATAACTGCCATGGCTTTTAAGTATCTCATTCCCAATTATTCTGGTTCCCTCCGAAATTTTGTTACATGGTGCAAGAAATTCCTCCTTTTGGGCTTCAAACAGTTGAAGTTGAACTTCTGTCACTTACAACCAAATAATCTTGATGAATCACATTCTTTAGCTTGACGGGCAGCAAACCAGATGCAGAATCCTGGAGGGCCAACTCTGGTAAGGATCTGGAAACGAGACAGACCTGGACCCTAAAAGTACTATAACAAGGGGTAAACATTTTGGCCTGTCTTCAAGGCCACCTTCCTACTAACTTAGTTGGGGCCTTCTTTTAAGAAACCTTGTCTCAGGACTTCCCTGGTGGTGCAGTGGTTAAGAATCTGCCTGCCAGTGCAGGGGACACGGATTTGATCCCTGGTCCAGGAAGATCCCACATGCTGGAGCAGCTAAACCCGTGCGCCACAACTACTGAGCCCACGTGCCACAACTCCTGAAGCCTGCGCAACTAGAGCCCGTGCTCCGCAGCAAGAGAAGCCACTGCAATGAGAAGTCCCTGCACCAAAACGAAGAGTAGCCCCCGCTCACCACAACTAGAGAAAGCCCAAGTGCAACAACGAAGACCCAACGCAACCCAAAAATACATAAAATTTAAAAAAAAAAAAAAACCTTGTCTCTCCCTATGTTGAATCCCATGTATCATAAATTCATCTTCTTAGTGTCCCCAGACTCACCACTGGGGACCCAATCATGCTCTCGTTGACTGAGTTTTTAGTTTGTTTTTTTTTAAGTCCCTGTTGCTCGCCTTTATCCTTCCTCGTCTCATATCTTGTCTCAGAGCCTTGCTTTTTTCCACCCACTTTTTACTTCTGGGCCTGAGTGGAGGCAACCTCTTTCAGGAGTGTAGTATGTGAACACTAGTCCAAGAAGCACAAGCTGAATCTGCACTATGCTGACATATAAACTGTGTGACTTTGAGCAGGTTACTTAACCTCTCTGAGCTTCATGTCCCTCGGGAAAAAATTCTTACCACATAAAGTTGTTAGACGATTAAATAAGACCATATTCTAAAAGACAATTTGTTGATGGCAGGGAGCCCCGTGGAGAACCCCAAATGAAGGTTTTAAACGAGAAAGGAGAATTTATTAAAAGGATACAGGAATGTCTCCAGGATACAGCTGAGCCTGAGGAATGAACTAGAACTAGGGTAGGTGTTTCAAACATTTTACATATTTATTTATTTTTAGAAGGCCCTGCTAAGCCTATAGTTTGTTTTTTTTGTTTGTTTTTTATACAGCAGGTTCTTGTTACTTGTCTATTTTATGCATATTGGTGTGTATGTGTTGGTCCCAATCTCCCAATTCAACGCCCCTCCCCGCCACTTTCCCCCCTTGGCGTCCATGCGTTTGTTCTCTACATCTGTGTCTCTACTTCTGCCTTGCAAGCCTTGCATCTGTGTCTCTATTTCTGCCTTGCAAGCCTCTATTTCATCTGTGCCATTTTTCTAGATTCCACATATATGCGTTGACATACAATGTTTGTTTTTCTGACTTGCTTCACTCTGTGGCAGTCTCTGGGTCCATCCGGGTCTCTACAGGTGGCCCAATTTTGTTCCTTTTTGCGGCTGAGTGGTGTTCCATTGTATGTGTGTGCCACACCTTCTTTATCCGCTGTCTGTCTATGGGCATTTAGGTTGCTTAAGCATTTTACATGTTTAATCCTCACAGCAACTCATTCAATCCTCAAGTCAACCCTCTGAGGTAGGTAATACTATAATAATCATCCCCATTTTACAGATACGGAGACTGAGAGATTGAGTAGTTTAACTCAACACCTAGTAACGTGGTAGCCATATTTCAAATTCAGGGAGTTTGGCTTCAGAGTCTGTGTTAACCCCTACGTCATATTGTCTCAAATGGTGATAAGTACGATAAAAAGAGAAGCTGGGACTGGTAGATAACAAGACAGAAAGGACCTGGATCCTTGATAACATTGCTGAGCCACTTAATTTTACAAGTTACAGAGATGCCCTTATTTAGGACTCTGGTTATATAAGATAATAAATCCCTTTATTGGGGGACTTCCCTGGTGGTTCGGTTGTTAAAGACTCCGTGCTCCCAATGCAGGGCGCCTGGCTTCAACCCCTGGTCAGGGAACTAGATCCTGCGTGCCGCAACTGAAGATCCTGCACGCCACAACTAAGACCCGGCACAGCCAAATAAATAAAATATTAAAAATAAATAAATAAATAAAGACAGTTTATAAGGGGCAATGCAAATATATTATCAACAGTATTATAGATATAGATGCATCTCTCGCAACTAGAGTTAAGCACCTAGGCAAGGATTGTGTTTTCTGTTACTTTTGAATGTGACACCCTTCCCCACATCCCACTCCTCTTACTAAAGTCTGGAACACAGTGCTCTTCACACAGTAGGCAGTTATTAGATGCTGGCCAGCTGATTTCCATTTCTGTGCCTCCCTCTTTGGGAGGAGGGCAGGAGAGGGAGGATGGGACCAAACCCGTTCCTGACAAGGTTGGTGGGAGGACACCATCTGAGGATCTAGGAGAAAAGAAAAAATGAAGCCATTCATGAGTTGGAGGTAATCTGTGGCTTCCCCATGATTTTTCAACGTGTTTTTCTTTGATCACTGAAGCTTTACATGAACAGAAATCCAGAGATGTTTTCTAGAATGTCCTCGCCACATCTCAAATAGGTCAACGAAAGCTGGATCTCTCCACGCTTTAATACCAATTCATGTCTCCTCTTTGTTCCTCTGGAGAGTTGCTGAATAGGGCACGTTCATTGACCGTGGACACAAGCCTGAGTTCCTCTCAGTTTCTGAGGGGGTGGGAATTCTATCCAGAAATCAAATATTGACTCTCAGCATAAAACACTTTGATGTTTTCAAGTTTTCCACTTTGGAACTGGGAGCACCTCCTCCCTGGCTTATGGAAATCTGGACCCCATGCTGTTGCAGGATCACATTGTTTTTGCTAGTAAACCCCACGCCTTTTTGAGACACCCTATCTGTAGAACGCTTTTCTTCCAGGCGTCCCCTCACATTCACTGAACTCACAGGCAGCAAAACCAACGTTCAGGATGAAGGCCCCAGGGAGGGCACGGGGAGCCTTTTGACTCCCATCTCTGTTCATATTTGATGTTTCTCAGAAGCGAGCCAGAGGTGGGGAACTGTAAAAAGAAAAAGAAAAGAAGAAATGTCCTTGGGGAGGGCCATTCCTCACTCTCCAGGCCCACAGAAAGCTTGTTTTGTTCCAGAGAGAGCTGGCTAATCTGTCCCTGGTTCACTGGTTGCTGGAGCAGCAGGGCCCTGCCTTGTCTCAACTCAAAGCCTCACACAAATTCCTCGTTCCCAGGCAACGCACAGCAGCTCCACAAATCTTCATCCTCCCTCTCCCTCCTTTCTGGCAAATTGAACCGATGGTAGGGACAGCTCTGGCACCGTTCACATATAGGTTTATGGAACAAAGAATCGAAAATAACTTCAGCAACAAGAGAGGGCACCAGGAGTGGGCAGAGAGGTCCACCTTACATCCTGGGGCTTAGTCAGAGGGTGGGTGCTGGGGGTAAAGGGTTAGACCAGGATTTGGACTTCCGACTGATGACCCAGAGAGGTGGTCGGGAGCCTCAGCTTTGTTAGCAACTAACCTGGGTTTCTAATCCAGGTTCTGCCACTTAGTAACTATATGACCTCAGCAAATTGCTAATTTCTTGAAGTTTTAGTCTCTCTTGTTTGTAAAATGAGGTGATAATACCTACTGAAAAGGAGGTACTGGGAGAATTAAACGAACAAATAGATACAAAGTGCCTGACAGTAGGAGTAGCTTACACACACACACACACACACACACACACACACACACTTTGAGAGCAGTTAGAGAAGGGGAGAAGGTTTGGACAGGTTACCTTCCTGCAAGGTCACCCAGAAATCTGGGGAATTAACTTCTCCTTACCCCGGAGAAGCAGCCTTCAACCCATATCTGATGGCAGTTGGTGGATAAATATCCCAGCTCCCTTGCCCCTCGGGTGGGATAATTCTGAGGCTTATTCTTCATTGTTTCCCACAGTTAAGCTCTAGCTGTCCACACGGTAGTAAACTGCTTCATGTGCAACCTTCACTGGCTTCCTTCCCTTCCATCTCTCATTCCCCCAATATCCTACCTGTTTGCTGGGATCACCTTTCAAATAAACTATTTAGCTTCTTGCCTTGGAGTCTGCCTCTGGGGCAACCCGGACTAAGATACCAGTATTTCTCCAAATTTCTGAAGGCCTAAGTTCGCAGCACTATCTCTGACTCCAAACTCCTGCTTCACCTGAATTAGTCCCTTTAGAGATCATTTCACTGTTCTATATGTGCTGTACTCTTGCCTACCTTGTTGAGGCAGACCTGGAACTCCGTCCTTTGTCTTAGTGTGTAAACACACACACACACACACACCCGTATTAGTTTTCTATGCTGCATAACTAATTGCCACAAATTTAGCAGCTTAAAACAACATACATTTATTTTTCTTTACAGTTTCTGTGGGTTGGGTACAGCTTAGCTGGATTTTCTGCTCAAGGTGTCATCAGACTTCAGTTAAGGTGTCAGCTGGTTTGCATTCCTTTCTGAAGCTCATGGTCCTCTTCCAAGCTCATGTAGTCACTGGAAGAATTCAGTTCCTTGCGCCTGTAGTACTGAGGTTCCTATTTTCTTGCCAGCTATTAGCTGAGGGTAGCTCTCGGCTCCTAGAGCCACCAGCATTTCCTTGCCACGAGGCTGTTTCACAACAGGGCAGTTGACTTCTCCAGAGTCAGCGGGACCATCTCTCTCTCTCTCTCTCTCTCTCTGGTCTGCTAAGTCTTATATAACATAATCTAACCAAGGGAGTGGCTACCCTATCACCTTTGCCATATTCTATCAGCTAGAAGCACACACACACTGCAATTTGTGTGCAGTAAACTTTTCTTAGAGTTTTGAAGAAGACAGAGGAGAAGGGGCTCATCGCGTAACGATGCAAGTTGTTCTTCAGCTGTTTTCAGCCCCCTGCCCCTTGCTTCCTCGCCCCGACCCCTCACGTCTCTCCTCGCTGCTCTTTCTCCGTCCCCAGTTCCTGTTTATCTCTACTGCACAGGGGTTTATCTTTTTGTGTCTTGACGCCTTTTGCTAGACCTTACCTTCCACTCCATGTGGCGTATCTACATATTTTTCTTGCTAAAGACAATTTACTCTATAGGAGGAATTTGGGTGCCATTTGTTAGATTATTTTTCATTCTGCTACCAAAGATTAATTACAGTTTAGTGGAGGAGACAGATTTGACTCAATTGATAACAGGAAGTGAATGAAGGGAAGGAGGGGGAGGATGCTAAATATAAAAGTCCCCACTGATGTTACGGTATTAGCAAGGACCAAAGCTCTCCAGTAGTATCGGTGCCAGAGCATTCTTCATGCAGCCTGGAGACAAGAGAAGAGGCCACGTGGGCAGGGACATTCTTAAATCTAATGGTAGGGTTATTAAAACCTACTTATCTATACGTCGTTCGTGTGTGTGTGTGCGTGTGTGTGTGTGTGTGTTGGGGGAGGTTTCCATTCTGAGCTGCAGGGCCACTGCCTGGATGCTCAGCATAGCGTCCTGGGTACAGCAGGCCAGGGCTGCCATGCATGCGGGGGAGGGGAGGGTCGGAACCCCGGAGCCCCAGAGCGGGTGCCAAATGAGAGTGGCCTGAAGCACCTGTGTGCAGCCGGAGGGCCAAGAGGACTGGGCCGAGCTGCTCAGGAGAGGACGATGCCCGCGGAAATGCATCTGCTGAAGTGCTCAGAGGAGGTAAGGGCACAGGCCTTGGATGCCGACAGTCAAGCCGTGTGTCTACACATTGTTTAATAGCCGTGTTATGCGGAGCTCAGAGCTCCTCCCTGGGAGGAGGCACATAAGAATGAGGAATTACAGCCCCTGCCCTGGAGAGTCTCCCAGGCTAATGAGGAGATGGCCACAGTAACCATGTTTTCTGATCCCAAGGGGGACAACCCTCTTCAGAGCTAAAGAAAAGTAATATAATCAGGATATCCGTACCAAAAGAAAAGAACGAAAGACAATAAAACAAAAACCCCAGTCTGAATCATCAACAATTAGCTGAAACAGACACACCCACAGGGAAAAACCCAAGGAATGCATGGAAGGATAAAACAAGGTCAGCTCAGACAGGTGAGATCACCGGTACGTGCTGTGTGTGAGACTAAGTTGGCTGGACTGTTACCTTATGTTTCTGTCACCCATTGCCTGTTGGATCGGTGGCCCGCCTCAAGGTGAATCCCAGTTACTTCTGGGAATTCCAAGAGGGGTGCCGCATGTGTGCTCACGCATCGCTCTGTCATCTGCAGGTGCTGTTTGGTGCCCTCCCCGCTGTCATTCCTCTCGCCCAGTCCCCCTCACAGTCGCCCTCCACTCCACCAGCTGCTGGAGAGGTCCCCCGACCCACCACAAGTTTTCGCCCATTCAATAGTCAGCAACTATCTGCGGAGCACCTACTATGTGCCCCGCCCTGTGTTACACAGTAGGGCTACAGAGGCCAATAAGACACAGCACTTCAATCCAAGAACTCTCTGTTCTTGAGATGAGGAAAGCACAGAAGCAGATGATATACGCTTCCGTAGGGCTACTCATCTTAAAACACCTGAAGCAGGATTGCAGAATTGCTCCTCGTACACTCAGTTGTGCAAAGGCACAGTGGTGCCTTTGCGCCTTTGCAGCTGCCGGGGTCTCCCATGTGAGCCTCCCACCCACCCACCCCCCGCCCAGGGCAGCAGAGGAAAACCAAAAGTCAGTCCATCCTGGTAAACTCAGTCTAACCCAACCACCTGAACATTCTCTTGAGGTAGCTCAGTCTCTGATTGGATCAGTCTTTCCAGTTTCTTCCCCAAACCCAGCTCTTCTCTGAGAAGGGTTAGTGTGAGCATACGTGGTGTGGCTTAGGGGTCCTTGTGGCAAGGCGGGAGATGGTGTCCCAGGACCTGTGTGGCCTTCTCAGGACTCCCACTGGTCTCTGCACGAGTCTAGGTTGCTCTCTCGTCTGAGGGGCGGTTGGTGGCCCAGCTATCACCTGCACAGTGTGGCCCCTTTGCTCCCTGTCCTGCCCTCTGTTGGTGCTTTACCCTCCAGTACCTCTGGGTCCCCTCAAGGGAACATGTGGCCACTTTGGGGCACTTTCGTACTCTGCGTGGGTATAAGGAGCCTAAGGTCATCCCTGGAGGGGATGTGGAGAACTTCGATCCTGCCCAGGTCTCCCTCTATCGCAGCTCTCTTTCCACAGTCCTTCAGGATGAAAAAGGCAGAGTTCAGGCTTTCTATTTCCTGAACATCATATCCTTTTACCTCAGACAATAAGCCTCTGGACCTAACCATCACAGGCAAAAGAGGCCATTTGTCTACAACTATAGAAGAACGCTATGATCTGGTCCACAGCCTGCTCTGTGATACATCAAAGGAGCAGATAAAAGAAATTAAAATATCCTTCTGTACCTTACAAACACTGGCTTTCAAGCCTTTCGTCTTGCTACTGACTCTAAAATACGATTTTCGATGTCAGAAGCTGAATATTGCCTTTCTCTTTTTCATGCTGAAACACCATTAACTCTACCAGAGGCAGACAAGCGCCTTGAGCTGGGTAGGAAAAAGTCACAACCATAAAGATGCAAAAGGAAAAAAATCTGACTTGTGTATTTCAGAATATTTTTGGAGTTCCTCTGTGAAGTTCAAAAGCAGTGCTTCCCACCTCTCCTCCCCATCCTTTGGCTCAGATGGACCATGCACTCAATCTTCAGTTCTAGAAACCTGGCTTACACAAGCTGTCTCCAGTATGTAAAAAGAATACTTTGAGAGATAGCTACTGAATTTACAAACCTAAGGTCAGCGTTAGAGACAATCAAGAAGGGAAGTTGTAAACTTTGGTCTCACCAAGATATAAAGATCCCTAAAGTAATGGAAAAGAAGAAGAGGCAGTTTTTTCTTAAAGTTTAAAATATCACCTCTGGGGCTTCCCTGGTGGCGCAGTGGTTGAGAGTCCGCCTGCCGATGCAGGGGACACGGGTTCGTGCCCCGGTCCGGGAAGATCCCACATGCCGCGGAGCGGCTGGGCCCGTGAGCCATGGCCGCTGAGCCTGCGTGTCCGGAGCCTGTGCTCCACAACGGGAGAGGCCACAACAGTGAGAGGCCCGCATATCGCAAAAATATATATATAGAGTGAGAGGTAGACGAGCGAACTGGCCGGAGCACCATAAGACAGAAGGAGAGAGGAAAACCAGATTGGAAGGGACTCCATGATTCTTCTCCAAGGTATTTCTAAATGGGTTTAGGAGATTAGCATGCTTCATTTCCAGAATGTTTCTGCCGTGATTCAGGGGAAGATGGCGGAAGAGTAAGACGTGGAGATCGCCTTCCTCCTCACGGATACACCAGAAATACATATACACGTGGAACAACTCCTACCGAACACCTACTGAAGGCTGGCAGAAGACCTCAGAGCTCCCAAAAGGCAAGAAACTCCCCACGTACCTGGGTAGGGCAAAAGAAAAAAGAAAAAACAGAGACAAAAGAATAAGGACGGCACCTGCACCAGTGGGAGGGAGCTGTGAAGGAGGAAAAGTTTCCACACACTAGGAAGCCCCTCCGCGGGCGGAGACTGCGGGAGGCGGAGGGGGGAGCTTCGGGACCGCGGAGTGGAGCACAGCGACGGGTGCGGAGGGCAAAGCGGGGGGATTCCTGCACAGACGATCGGTGCCGACCGGCACTCACCAACCCGAGAGGCTTGTCTGCTTACCCGCCGGGGCGGGCGGGGCTGCGAGCTGAGGCTCGGGTTTCGGTTTTGGACGGAGCGCGGGGAGAGGACTGGGGTTGGCGGCTTGAGCATAGCCTGGAGGGGTTGGTGCGCCACGACTAGCCGGGAGGGAGTTCGGGGAAAAGCCTGCACCGGCCGAAGAGGCAAGAGACTTTTTCTTCCCTCTTTGTTTCCTGGCGCGCGAGGAGAGGGGTTTAAGAGCGCTGCTTAAAGGAACTCCAGAGAAGGGCGCGAGCCGCGGCTAAAAAGCGCAAACCCCAGAGACGGGCGCAAGCCTCGGCTGAGGGCGCGAGCCCCCGAGACGGGCGCGAGCCGCGGCGGGAAGCGCGAGCCCCCGAGACGGGCGCGAGCCGCGGCGGGAAGCGCGAGCCCCAGAGACGGGCGCGAGCCGCGGCTGAAACTGCGGAGCCCAGAGACGGGCGGGAGACGCTGGGGCTGCTGCTGCCGCCACCAGGGGGGCTGTGTGCGAGCACAGGTCACTCTCCGCGCCCCTCTTCCGCGGAGCCTGTGCAGGCCGCCACTGCCGGGTTCCCGGGATCTGGGGACAGCTTCCCGCACGGCGGGTCTCAGGCTGGTGCAGCGTCACGCCGGCCTCTGCCGCAGCGTCACGCCGCCTCTGCCGCCGCAGGCCCGCCCCGCACGCAGTGCCCCGCCTTCCCCCATCCCCCAACCCCCGGCCTGAGTGAGCCGGAGCTCCCGAATCAGCGGCTCCTTTAACCCCGTCCTGTCTGAGCAAAAAAAACAGACGCCCTCCAGCGATCAGCGCGCAGGGGCAGGGCCGGGTACAAAGCTGAGCTCCTGTGAGCTGTGAGAGCAGGGAGGAGAGGGGGAGGTCTCTCCCGGCAGCCGCGGAGGCGGCGGATTGAAGCTCCACAATCAACTTGATGTGCCCCGCATTGTGGAATACCTGAATAGACAGGGAGTGAGCCCAAATTGAAGAGGGGGAATTTAGGAGCGAGATCGGTGATTTTTTTCCCTTTTCCTCTTTTTGTGAATGTGGGCATGTATGCTTCTGTGTGAGATTTTGTCTGTATACTCTTGTTTCCACCATTTGTCCTAGGGCTCTATCCGTCCATGGGTTTTTTTTTTAAAAAAAAAAAAAAAATTTTTTTTTAATAATTAATTTTAATTGTAATAACTTTATTGAACTTTACCTTCGTTCTTTCTTTCTTTCTTTCCTTCCTTCCTTCCCTCCTTTAGACAACTAATCACCCCAAATTGAGGAGGTGGTCTCTGGGAGCAGGATTTATGATTTTTCCCCCTTTGCCTCTCTTTGTGAACGTGTAGGTGTATGCTTCTGTGTAAGATTTTCTCTGTATAGCTTTGCTCCCAATAGTTGTCCTAGGGCTCTATCCTTCCATGGTTTTTTAAAAAAAAAAAAAAAATTTTTTTTTCTTTCTTAATAATTAATTTTAATTGCAATAACTTTATTGTACTTTACCTTCGTTCTTTCTTTCTTTCTTTCCTTCCTTCCTTCCCTCCTTTAGACAGCAAATCACCCCAGGTTGAGGAGGTGGTCTCTGGGAGCAGGATTTAGGATTTTTCCCCCTTTGCCTCTCTTTGTGAACGTGTATGTGTATGCTTCTGTGTAAGATTTTCTCTGTATAGCTTTGCTTCCAACATTTGTCCTAGGGCTCTATCCGTCCATGGTTTTTTTTTAAAAAAAAAAAAAAAAAAAAAAAAAATTTTTTTTTCTTTCTTAATAATTAATTTTAATTGCAATAACTTTATTGTACTTTACCTTCGTTCTTTCTTTCTTTCTTTCCTTCCTTCCTTCCCTCCTTTAGACAGCAAATCACCCCAGGTTGAGGAGGTGGTCTCTGGGAGCAGGATTTAGGATTTTTCCCCCTTTGCCTCTCTTTGTGAACGTGTATGTGTATGCTTCTGTGTAAGATTTTCTCTGTATAGCTTTGCTTCCAACATTTGTCCTAGGGCTCTATCCGTCCATGTTTTTTTTTTAAAAAAAAAAAAAATTTTTTTTCTTAATAATTAATTTTAATTGTAATAACTTTATTGTACTTTACCTTCGTTCTTTCTTTCTTTCCTTCCTTCCTTCCCTCCTTTAGACAGCGAATCACCCCAGGTTGAGGAGGTGGTCTCTGGGAGCAGGATTTATGATTTTTCCCACTTTGCCTCTCTTTGTGAACACGTATGTGTATGCTTCTGTGTAAGATTTTCTCTGTATAGCTTTGTTTCCAGCATTTGTCCTAGGGTTCTATCTGTTCTTTTTTTTTTTTTTTTTTTTTTCTTTTTCTTTTTTTTTTGTTCTAAATATTTTTTAGTACAATAACTATATTATACTTTATTTTATTTTTACTGTATCTTCTTTCTTTCTGTCTTTTTTCCTTCTTTCCTTCCTTCCTTCCTCCCTTCCTCCCTCCCTCCCTCCTTTCTTTCCTCCTTTGCTTCTTTCTTCCTTCCTTCCTTTCCTCCTTTCCTTCTCTCTTTCCTCAAACTTCTACTAATTCTCTCTACATTTTCTCCTTCTTTCCCTCCTTCTTTCCTTCCTTCCTCCCTCCCTCCCTCCCTCCTTTCTTTCCTTCTTTGCTTCTTTCTTCCTTCCTTCCTTTCCTCCTTTCCCTCTTTCTTTCCTCAAACTTCTAATAATTCTCTCTACATTTTCCCCTTCTTTCCCTCCTTCCTTCCTTCCTTCCTCCCTCCCTCCCTCCTTTCTTTCCTTCTTTGCTTCTTTCTTCCTTCCTTCCTTTCCTCCTTTCCTTCTTTCTTTCCTCATACTTCTAATAATTCTCTCTACTTTTCCTCCCTTTTATTCTGAGCCGTGTGGATGAAAGGCTCTTGGTGCTCCAGCCCAGGAGGCAGGGCTCTGCCTCTGAGGTAGGAGAGCCAACTTCAGGAAACTGATCAACAAGAGACCTCCCAGCTCCACATAATATTAAACGGTGGACATCTCCCAGAGACCTCCATCTTAACACCAGCACCCAGCTTCACTCAACGACCAGCAAGCCACAGTGCTGGACAACCTATGCCAAACAACTAGCAAAACAGGAACACAACCCCACCCATTAGCAGAGAGGCTGCCTAAAATCATAACAAGGCCACAGACACCCCAAAACACACCATCAGACGTGAATCTGCCCACTAGAGAGACAAGACCGAGCCTCATCCAGCACAACACAGGCACTAGTCCCCTCCACCAGGAAGCCTACACAACCCGCTGAAACAACCTTAGCCACTGGAGACAGACATCAAAAACAACGGGAACTACGAGCGTGCAGCCTGCAAAAAGGAGACCCCAAACACATAAGATAAGCAAAATGAGAAGACAGAAAAACACACAGCAGATGAAGGAGCAAGATAAAAACCCACCAGACCTAACAAATGAAGAGGAAATAGGCAATCTACCTGAAAAAGAATTCAGAATAATGATAGTAAGGATGATCCGAAATCTTGGAAGTAGAATAGACAAAATGCAAGAAACAGTTAACAAGGACCTAGAAGACATAAAGATGAAACAAGGAACGATGAACAACACAATAAATGAAATTAAAAGTACTCTAGATAGGATCAATAGCAGAATAACTGAGGCAGAAGAACGGATAAGTGACCTGGAAGATAAAGTAGTGGAAATAACTACTGCAGAGCAGAATAAAGAAAAAAGAATGAAAAGAGCTGAGGACAGTCTCAGAGAGCTCTGGGACAACATTAAACGCACCAACATTCGAATTATAGGGGTTCCAGAAGAAGAAGAAAAAAAGAAAGGGACTGAGAAAATATTTGAAGAGATTATAGTTGAAAACTTCCCTAATATGGGAAAGGAAATAGTTAATCAAGTCCAGGAAGCACAGAGAGTCCCATACAGGATAAATACAAGGAGAAATACGCCAAGACACATATTAATCAAACTATCAAAAATTAAATACAAAGAAAGCATATTAAAAGCAGCAAGGGAAAAACAACAAATAACACACAAGGGAATCCCCATAAGGTTAACAGCTGATCTCTCAGCAGAAACCCTACAAGCCAGAAGGGAGTGGCAGGACATACTGAAAGTGATGAAGGAGAAAAACCTGCAACCAAGACTACTCTACCCAGCAAGGATCTCATTCAGATTTGATGGAGAAATTAAAACCTTTACAGACAAGCAAAAGCTGAGAGAGTTCAGCACCACCAAACCAGCTTTACAACAAATGCTAAAGGAACTCCTCTAGATAAGAAATGCAAAAGAAGGAAACGACCTATAATAACGAACCCAAAACAATATAGAAAATGGGAATAGGAACATACATATCGATAATTACCTTAAATGTAAATGGACTAAATGCTCCCACCAAAAGACACAGATTGGCTGAATGGATACAAAAACAAGACCCTTATATATGCTGTCTACAAGAGACCCACCTCAGACCTAGAGACACATACAGACTGAAAGTAAGGGGATGGAAAAAGATATTCCATGCAAATGGAAACCAAAAGAAAGCTGGAGTAGCAATTCTCATATCAGACAAAATAGACTTTAAAATAAGGACTATTAAAAGGGATAAAGAAGGACACTACATAATGATCAAGGGATCGATCCAAGAAGAAGATATAACAATTGTAAATATTTATGTACCCAACATAGGAGCACCTCAATACGTAAGGCAAATACTAACAGCCATAAAAGGGGAAATAGACAGTAACACATTCATAGTAGGGGACTTTAACACCCCACTTTCACCCATGGACAGATCATCCAAAATGAAAATAAATAAGGAAACACAAGCTTTAAATGATACATTAAACAAGATGGACTTAATTGATATTTATAGGACACTCCATCCAAAAACAACAGATTACACATTTTTCTCAAGTGCTCATGGAACATTCTCCAGGATAGATCATATCTTGGGTCACAAATCAAGCCTTGGTAAATTTAAGAAAATTGAAATTGTATCAAGTATCTTTTCTGACCACAACGCCATGAGACTAGATATCAATTACAGGAAAAGATCTGTAAAATATACAAGCACATGGAGGCTAAACAATACACTACTTAATAATGAAGTGATCACTGAAGAAATTAAAGAGGAAATAAAAAAATACCTAGAAACAAATGACAATGGAGACACAACGACCCAAAACCTATGGGATGCAGCAAAAGCAGTTCTAAGGGGGAAGTTTATAGCAATACAAGCCCACCTTAAGAAGCAGGAAACATCTCGAATAAACAACCTAACCTTGCACCTCAAGCAATTAGAGAAAGAAGAACAAAAAAGCCCCAAAGCTAGCAGAAGGAAAGAAATCATAAAAATCAGATCAGAAATAAATGAAAAAGAAATGAAGGAAACGATAGCAAAGATCAATAAAACTAAAAGCTGGTTCTTTGAGAAGATAAACAAAATAGATAAACCACTAGCTAGACTCATCAAGAAAAAAAGGGAGAAGACTCAAATCAATAGAATTAGAAATGAGAAAGGAGAAATAACAACTGACACTGCAGAAATAAAAAAAATCATGAGAGATTACTACAAGCAACTCTATGCCAATAAAATGGACAATCTGGAAGAAATGGACAAATTCTTAGAAATGCACAACCTGCCAAGACTGAATCAGGAAGAAATAGAAAATATGAACAGACCAATCACAAGCACTGAAATTGAAAGTGTGATTAAAAATCTTCCAACAAACAAAAGCCCAGGACCAGATGGCTTCACAGGTGAATTCTATCAAACGTTTAGAGAAGAGCTAACACCTATCCTTCTCGAACTCTTCCAAAATATAGCAGAGGGAGGAACACTCCCAAATTCCTTCTACGAGGCCACCATCACCTTGATACCAAAACCAGACAAGGATGTCACAAAGAAAGAAAACTACAGGCCAATATCACTGATGAACATAGATGCAAAAATCCTCAACAAAATACTAGCAAACAGAATCCAACAGCACATTAAAAGGATCATACACCATGATCAAGTGGGGTTTATTCCAGGAATGCAAGGATTCTTCAATATACGCAAATCTATCAATGTGATAAACCATATTAACAAATTGAAGGAGAAAAACCATATGATCATCTCAATAGATGCAGAGAAAGCTTTTGACAAAATTCAACACCCATTTATGATAAAAACCCTCCAGAAAGTGGGCATAGAGGGAACTTTCCTCAACATAATAAAGGCCATATATGACAAGCCCACAGCAAACATCATCCTCAATGGTGAAAAACTGAAAGCATTTCCACTAAGATCAGGAACAAGACAAGGTTGCCCACTCTCACCACTCTTATTCAACATAGTTTTGGAAGTTTTAGCCACAGCAATCAGAGAAGAAAAGGAAATAAAAGGAATCCACATCGGAAAAGAAGAAGTAAAGCTGTCACTGTTTGCAGATGACATGATACTATACATAGAGAATCCTAAAGATGCTACCAGAAAACTACTAGAGCTAATCAATGAATTTGGTAAAGTAGCAGGATACAAAATTAATGCACAGAAATCTCTGGCATTCCTATATACTAATGATGAAAAATCTGAAAGTGAAATCAAGAAAACACTCCCATTTACCATTGCAACAAAACGAATAAAATATCTAGGAATAAACCTACCTAAGGATACGAAAGACCTGTATGCAGAAAATTATAAGACACTGATGAAAGAAATTAAAGATGATACAAATAGATGGAGAGATATACCATGTTCTTGGATGGGAAGAATCAACATTGTGAAAATGACTC